>NW_021318586.1:600553-785310 GCF_001605985.2 Dendrobium catenatum
TTTACCTTCAACTCCCTCTCTAGTCTTATCAACAAGCAGAATATCATCACGTAAAAGCATACATCAGGGTACAATCTCTTGCAAATACTTAGTGAGAACATCCATGACTAAAGCAAAAATATATGGTCTTAAAACTTATCCTTCATGTAATCCAACTGAAATAAAAAAATACTTGGTCAAAGCACCCTTTGATTGAACATAAGTAATAGCTCATGCATACGATTATTGGTTTTTTTTTTAACATCCCTAAACACATTTTCATGAGGCCCTAACATCTTTTTTTTTATGGGTTGTACCTTCACAATCATAACAGGCTGCTAGTGCAGTTAAAATGTTCAAAAAAACTTTGTATCCCAATACTCTAATAACTTCTAATATTATCTTATATTAGAATATTTATATTAAAGTCATTTCAAAACAAGTTGAATAATAATTACTAATAATAAAATCTGAATCAACTTAAGATCATCTCCAACCAAACCAAACACTTAACACTCATTTATCGTCCGTCAATTACTTCATCTGATCACCAAACCCCACGTCATTCATTCATGCGAGTGTGAGCAGTGCAATACCAATATTAACATTGCACTGTTCACAGTCATAAATTTTTATTTTGTTGTTGAAAGTAAAAAATTAGTATAAAATGATTGAAATTAAAATTAAGTTAATATTATTATTATTTTAAATGTTCTATTTTAAATTTTCTTTATAAATATATTATGTTATTAATTTTATAATTTTAATATATTTAAATATAAAGATATGATTAAAAAAAGAATATAAAAAATATACCATAGAGAATATACAAAGAATATTCTTTATTTGATGTAAGGAAATAGATTTCCATTAAAATTTATTTTGAAGTAATAGCAAAAGTGAGTTTTTTTATTCAAGATGGCCTAACATCTCCCAAATTTTTTCTTAAAAAGTTGCTCGACTATTAACATTTAACAATACATAAAAGAAACACGGAATTTTGCCAAAATTCTGATCTTGAACCTAGCATTTATCAAATTCGAGATTCCAAAATATCCAAAATAAATTTAAAAAAAAGGATCACCGGAAAAAGAGAAATCTTGGGCAGATTCAAAGCAGCATATCAGACTTTGCTGGCAATCTCCTATAGAAATTGTAAGGCACTGATGGCATCTTACTCCGGAACCTGGGATGGCGAAAAAAGTAGAGGCCGAGTATCACCGCCGCAACCTGGAAGGGCGTAATGTACAGAAAGACGGCGATCAGCAAAGATAACATTATGAAGATAGCGGTTGCGCGAGGATCTCTCCAGCTGAGAATGGCCTGCGCCCGCTCGCCCTGGGTGGCCAGATCTCCCACAACCGTCTGCCCCCGCCCCGCCACGCTCCGCATTCGGTCGTATCTCATCCTCACAATGTCCGTCGGCTTTGTGGAAGGAAATGTGTCAAATTCCTCATCGAGCTCGTCTGGATGGGCTAGCTCCGCGCAGGACAGCTTGGTGTCCATGTGCGGCGGGTGCCGAGGCCTGAACCGGTAGTTCCAGATCCCAATCATAAACAAGTAGAGAAAGATGGTGGGAAGGATTAGCTCAGGATAGCAGACTAGGATCAAGAAGAGGATGTGGACTAGAATGGTCGTAATTGGGTTTCGCCAGTTGCGAATGCTTTCTAACCACCGGAAAACAGCACCAAGGCCGGAGAGGAGGGAGGTGATGCGGTAGAAGTTGGCTTTGCTTCTGCGAAGGCTCCACATGTGAGAGTCGACGTCTAGCATATATTCGACCACCTCCCGCCGCAGCGGTGGCTCCGCACGGCCTAGACGGGCGGCGACAATCTGCATTGCCTGATGCCGCAAGATGTCTAATTGAACAACAGAGATTGGCTCGACATAATGCATTTTAGGTAAAAGCGGCTTCCCGTAGAGCGCCACCATATTAACCCAAGCCGTGCAGGTGAATCGAACGGCCAGGTGGAGTTCGCCGGTCTTCTTCAGTCCAGAGGTTTGCAGAGCCAGTAAAGGGTAGTAGTGGGAGTAGACCCTATTAGCCTCCAGGGTTGAAAGCCGGATTCGGACTTTGCCAATTCTCTGATCCTTGACATCCTCCTTGTTGCCAGAGATATGGCAATTGTCGAAGACGGCGATGGTGATTACGGTGCAGGGATCAAACACTTCCCAAGTGTACTGCTCGTGCCATCTTGGATTAAGAGTGTCAAGAAGTGTTCTGGTACGCACCCACTTTGGGCCATATTTTGCGACGCAGTAAGCATCCGTAGTGCGCCCCTCTTTGGCCTTCATTGGCATAAGATTACGGGCATCAAGAATGCCCAGCTCTAGAATTCCAATGCCGGGCTTCCTCAGATGCCTGGCGGTGGGCCGGAGGTCACTGCTGTAATGTGTAGATTCGTCAAGAACATGATAGCCGGTATCTAGAAAGATTCTTAGGTGGATCTTGCTGCTGAATTTGAATTCCTTCTTCTCCACTTCCTCACCGCCGCTACTGGGCTTAGCGAGGTTGAACCACCGAGATTCGATGGGTTTGTTGTGATCGGTGCGATTCGGTGCGGCTATGACGGGGAATATGAACCGGCCGAGGGGCTCCATCTTGTTTGCCTCAATGCGGTCGTCGATTGAGATGACAAGCGGTTCGTCGAAGGGCTCAGAGGCTACGAGCATAAACTCCTCGTTCCATACTGGATTGACGGAGCGAGTGGTGGGTGTAGGTCGGGTGGTGCGGAGCTGATGACCAAGCTGAAGGCGGACGACAGGGTCTGGGAGACGGGTACGATTTGAGGGAACGAGGTCCTGTGCCTCAATAACAAGGACGCGGAGGTAGCAGAGCTTGGGAGAGAAGTAGACTTTGGAGCGTGTATGAACGAGGACTTGCGCACCGACCGAGTGGGCGTCGGAGTGCCAAGCCTCTGGGAAGGCCTCGTCTGCTTGTGTTCCCATCCAAATAGCAAGCATGAGTTCCCCCTTCTTGAGCTTTTCCCCCTTCTTGTCCTCGAGACGGTACCACTGAGGAGCCAGAGGACTATCAGGGGGGACACGATGGGGTACATCGGAGAGATCCAGTTGGAGGCGGCCGACAAAGTCGTCTTTCACGAAATCCTTGTCCTTTACATTGATCTCGATGTGGCTGGCCTGGAGGCGGTCCCGCGAGAAGGCGAAAGTCTGGTTGAAGACGGGGTTCTGGTTCTTCTCCAGGTGCTTGGTGATGCCCTTGTAGTTGCCGAGTTTCACCTCAACGTAGGGATCCAAGCTACCAGTAACATCCATGGATGGGAGATCGCGGGCTTTAACGACGTTGACGTACAGGAACTGCATCGGTAGGACGAGATCATAGGTGGAGGAGATCTTGTCGCGACTTCTGTAGCCAACGCGGCCGGCAAGAGGAGGTCGGGTCTCAACAAGTCCGTATTCGGATTGGGGGCGGGGAAGTCCGGTTTGTACTTGCATCACTGCTGAGGCGGGAAGAGGCGTGGCAGCGGTGCGAACCTCCACCGCCGGCGGAGCAGGCTGTGTGGGTCGATTTCCCTGTGCCCCTGCAGGAACGGAAAAGAAGACCCGTGGTTCTCTCAAGTCAGGGGACGGCTGCGGAACTGAGGTTGACTTTTTCTTCTCCTTCTTGTGAGGGAGAGGAGGAGGGGACGGATCAGGGTTGAAAATTGTTGCTGTTTCGGCTGCACCGGGAGAGGGGGAAGAAGATTCCTGGAAGGCATAGAGTCGGAGAGCGATGTCGCCGCTGATATTGGAAAAAAATCCTCGCTTGTCTAGCGGGAAGCGGAGGATTTGGGCTTCGGACGGGGAAGTGGCCACGGAGACGCCGGAGATGCGGACCCTACCGAGGCTTCGATGATGGCCGCCTGCGGATGAGTGGTCGGATGAAGTATACGAGGACTGGCGGCGGTCATGGTAGACGGAAACATCGATGGTTAGATTGGGGAGGATGGAGGGGTCGGAGACGTTGAAGACGAGGGTCTCGTTCCAACTTGGATTCAGGTCCTTGAACTTGGTCTGTGTGCGTTGCTTCTGACCGTCGAGCTCCACTTCGACAAAAGGATTAGCTGAGCCCAACCCATCTTTGGCCATGAGGTCGCTGGCGTCCACCACCTCCACCGCAACTTTCATCCTCTCCTCTGCTGCCCTAATCTGTTGATCCTGTTCCTTGTCCGTATAAGAGAAGAATGGTGGAATATTTTGCGCTTAGTCGGTCAGCATTAAAACGACCTTTTTATTTTTTTTTTTAATTTAATACAGTATTTATAAAAGAAAAAAATTAAAAGAAATCCACGTGATTTTGCCTAATTGAAGTCCTTACGAAAAGTTATATTAGGACTGCGAGAGGGGAAATTATTCGTTCGGACATTAATTCGGATTCGTCCGGACATCAATTCAGATGTGCCGCGTCACTCAAATATATCCAGGATTCAGTATATCCAGGTGACTTGATGCATCTGAATTTGTGTCTTACGGTCCGGTAACCGGACGTAATAATTCGCCCTGAGAGGGGTAGAATTGGGGTAAATTGGGAATTCAAACAAGATTTGCTGACCTGGGGGAGTATATATGTTCGCCACATGATGGAAGGACCTCTACTTTGTTTAGTAAAAGATTTTTTTATCGGTTTGATAATTGTAATATTTAATTAATATAATTAAATTCATTTCAAAGCCAACAAAAATAAAAGAATGCTAGATTATATCATAAGTTTCTGATAAATAATTAATTATGACAGTTATTTTGAATGAATATGTATTTAATTATGTGAACATATTGTAAAAAATAATCTTGTGTTTTGCTTAAATTTATATGTTTGATCTATGAAATTTTAGGTGATAATATTTAATATAGTTCTTGAGAAAGGTTTTCTTAATGCTTTTTAAATTAACTTTTTAATATAAAAACTAATTTTTTTTAAGTTATTTTATGAAGTGTTGCGTCCTAGAATATACGCGGCGATAGAGTTTGTAAATTCGCGTTCGAGTGTTGTACAAGTATTCAGCACACAAACAGAAAAGAGTATGAACACCAGAATTTTTACGTGGAAAACCCAAAAAGGGAAAAAACCACGAGGCCCCGCCCAATTGAAAAATTTCACTATTGTTTTGCAAATTACAAATGGTTGATTCGTCCCACAAGTCGGGGGAATCAGATTACAATTCGTTTCTTCAAGCAAGTTTACAAAGTTCTGCAAAATCTCGTTGTTTCCCGAAAATCCGGCGGGAAGAGCTCCAGCGGTGGTCGAGGAGGAGAGGATTCTCCTTTTCCCCTTTCTCCTCTTCTTCTCTCTCTTCACTTGAGTCCCCTTTGTGAAGAATAAGAGCTCTATTTATAGTTTTTCTGGAGTGGCATGGCTCGTAAATAGGTGTGAGATCAGGGGCGAATAGAGAGTGGTTTGAATGGACGGCCGATATTGAACCCTTCGATCGTGCACCGTTTGTTGGACATTTGGAGGTCTTAATGATGTCGGAATTTGACGATCTTGGGCTCGTTGGATTCGTCTCGTCGAGCCGCTCGATTAATGATAATTTTGTGATGCCTTATCAAAAAGCAGTAAAAAAATCATATCAAATGAAATTTAACTACTAAAAATGAACTAAAATTAATTTTTATGGGCTCGTATTTTGGGAGAGCTATATGAAAGTAAACACGAGTCAAATACAATATTAGGATATTGCTAATGAGGTTTCCAAATGCAACTGTGTTTTTTCTGAAAAAGAAGCCACATAAGAAAAAAAAAATTTACAAGCTGGAGTTAATTTTTTGTTTTTTTTAAAGGTGATATTGGTTTGTTGCATAGAACTTAGAAACTAAAAAGACAAATTGCATGTGTATTTTAGTTTTTTTGGATCTGCTGATGGAAGAAATTGCAACAACAAGTTCTTGAAATATTACAAAAAAAAAAAAAAAAAAAAAAAAAAAAAAAAACACGAAGAATATTTATATAAATTTGAAAGTTATTGAATTTAATTTGATCACATATAAATCTTATATCAAAATATTATGATATAGCTTTTTTAATTATAATACTGTGTTGGCTAGGTGAACATCAATATTTTGGGTTGGGATATTGAAGAAAAATATATTGGGAGCTGATGATTGTGCGAAAAAAATTGTTTGGCTAGCCTCTCATATTTTTAATTAAGAACTATTTAAAATCTTGAAACATGCTTTTATATTTTTAATTAAGAACTATTTAAAATCTTGAAACATGCTTTTAAAATAAATCATTTATAATTGTTCAGATTAGGGGTGTCAATATTGGACCCAACCTGTGCGAAAAAAATTGTTTGGCTAGCCTCTCATATTTTTAATTAAGAACTATTTAAAATCTTGAAACATGCTTTTATATTTTTAATTAAGAACTATTTAAAATCTTGAAACATGCTTTTAAAATAAATCATTTATAATTGTTCAGATTAGGGGTGTCAATATTGGACCCAACCCAAAAATTTCAGGTTTGGATTGACCCGAACTCGAAGCGGGTCAGGTTCGGGTCCGGAAAACTACCCCGTTTGAAAAATCGGGTCGGATTCGGGTTACTCGGGAACCCACGAATGACCCAAAATGACTCGGAATGACACATGAACCAGTCTGCCCGGAATGACCACACTCCGTCTGCCCCGACTGGCCCGCCTGCAACCTGCCCGCCTGCCCGGCCGCATTGCGTCGCGTCGCATCCCGAGCACAGTGTTGTGTCGCGTGTCACCGGCCGCGTCAGTTTAGCTTTCCACACGTCCCGTGTTAGTTTCGCATCGCGCGTCCTGCTTCCGCTGTCGCAAGGCAGTTCTGGGTCAGTTGCAGTTTCAACGGGTAGGGTCGGGTTGACCCGAACCCAAAGTGGGTTGGATCGGGTTGACCCAAAATTGAAGCGGGTTGGGTTCGGGTCCAAAAAAAAGACCCGCTTGCGAAACCCGAATAGAGCTAAGTCAATTTCGGGTTCGAACCAAACCCGACCCGTGACCCGAAATTGACACCCCTAGTTCAGATGATAAAATATTAATTTGAAAAAAATATTTGTTTTACAATTTTAAAAACATTATGAAAAATTTTTACAAAAAATTTAATCTCAAATATATATTTAAAAAAACATGGCTAAAATTTTCAAAAATTATTGTTAGAACTATATGAACTCTTATTTTAGTAATATTATTGATACGGCATCACAAAAATTATCTTGATTGGGCACGAATCTCGAGGCAAAAGCTAGTTGGAAACTTCATAAATTAATTTTGGGCGCACCCGAACTTCGATTTCAGCGAGCTTATAGTCAAACTGAGCGTCTCGGAAATACGAACCCAACGACACCAAGATCAACCCAATCCGAGCCCAAATGAGTCCGAATCAAGGGCTCAAAGCGCTGTTGGAAGGTTCAAACTGCAATTTGAGTTACCAAACGGTCTCCAATTTTGACGAGCTTATACTCGAATCGAACGGCTCGACGAGACGTCGGCTTAAGGCCCGACGTTCAGTCCCTACGTCCTGCTGAAGACCCGACGTCCTGCTTAAGGCCCGACGTTCAGTCCCTACATCCTGCTGAAGACTCGACGTCCCACTTAAGGCCCGATGTTCAATCCCGACGTCCTGCTTAAGGCCCGACGTTCAGACCCGACGTCCTACCCATGGTCTGGACTCGACGTCCTGCTTAAGGCCCGACGTTCAATCCCTACGTCCTGTTGAAGAACCGACATCCTGCTTAAGGCCCGACGTTCAGTCCCTACGTCCTGCTGAAGACTCGACGTCCCGCTTAAGGCCCGACGTTCAGTCCCTACATCCTGCTGAAGACTCAACGTCCCGCTTAAGGCCCGATGTTCAATCCCGATGTCCTGCTTAAGGCCGGACGTTCAGACCCGACGTCCTACCCAAGGCCAGACCATCAACACCCGATCTTCCAAGTGACACTGGGTCTAACACCTGACTCCTTGTCTCCAACCGCCTACGGTCCTTCTGACCTCTGTCGCCTACTACGGTCCGTCCGACCAACATCACTAGACAACGGTCTTTTAGACCCCAGCTTTCTATCGACTACGGTCCTTCAGGCCTTCATCGCATAATATGGTCCTTCTGACCTCCATCAACAAACAACAGTCTTTCTGACCCCGGTTTCCTGCCGACTACGGTCTCCTTCCGACTACGATCCTTCAGGCCAAACAAACATGTATATGTAACTCCTACCATGTAATGCAATCTATATGATGTACATTCGCTACATCAATCCAAGGCCTTCTCCCAAGGAAGAGCCTCATTTGTAGCAACTACAAATACTAGTGGATTCATTCAAACTGGGCCAGGCCCCGTGATTTTTCCCCCTTTTTCAAGGGTTTTCCACGTAACAACTCTGGTGTCTCTTATGAATGTTTCACCCCCTCACTTATCTGCTTGTGTGCTGGATCTTCGTACAATGCTAAGACGTTAAACCATATATTTCTCTACCGCCTCAAATATTCCAGGACGCAACAATTATAATCAAAACAACATTGAGCATGGATAATTTAGTTAAATATTTACCCTTTTGCAGTACATTGATTATCTTCGATCTTAACTTCAAGTTGATCAGTCAATATTGATCAATTTCGAATTAAGTTTCGAGTTGATTGGAATAAAATTGAGCTAAATTTAGTATTTTATTTCTAAATTTATATTATCAAATAAATTAAATATAAATATAGATTTTATGTATCCCCCAACAAAATTCAACTTTCTTGTGGACATCTTATACTTGCATATAGTTAAATTCTGCATTTTGATTTTGTTATTCATCATAGCTTTATTAAACATGGAATTAAATAATTATTTCTCGCTTCTCATTTTGCATCCACTTTTCTTTCATTTGAATATCACATAGGTATTACAAAATAAATAATCTAACTAAAGCTTTTATGTGTAGGTTGGTTGAGTGAAATCATTAGCTAAACTGTTGGTGATCTTCACTCTTCTGGATGGTCCTTGCGCGGATTCGAGGTGTTGGGAGTCCCGGCTATCTGCTAAGCTCTCTTTTTGGATTTAATCTCCTGTGTTTTTCATCTGTTTTGGAGTCTGTAGCTTTTTTGGGGCTTCTATGATGAGCCTTTCTTTATTTGTTGTACCTCTTGTTTTATTATTAATATATTTGTTTTGAAAAAAAAAATATAAATAAATAAATAAAGGATCGGCAAAATTCAAGCAAATTCAAGCAACTTTTTCCGCTTTTTTTTTTTTTTTTTTTTTTTTTTTTTTTTTGATATTTAGGTCATTTAAGGAAAACTCA
This sequence comes from Dendrobium catenatum, assembly GCF_001605985.2. Classification (NCBI taxonomy): domain Eukaryota; kingdom Viridiplantae; phylum Streptophyta; class Magnoliopsida; order Asparagales; family Orchidaceae; genus Dendrobium; species Dendrobium catenatum. The sequence goes on from NW_021318586.1 coordinate 609,780, forward strand.
TACACATAATACATACACAAAGACTCGAACCGAAAACCTTTTAGTCAGAAGCCTAAACTCTCAACTAAGAGGTCAAAGTGAGTTATTTCTTTTTTCATTTTTTTTTCCTCTCACATATCCATTTCTTACATTTATATTCAACTTTATACAAAAAAAAAAGCTGTCTGTTGAGATGTCCATTTGGCTAACGTACTGTGAAAGTGACATCGCAACTTACACGATATAGCCGCGAATTGTGAATGGTTGATAATACACTTGAAATTTAAATGAACGGCGATGATCAAATTGAAATTTAAATATCGGCATCAAATTAAAATTTACTTTAACAAACTTATAATATTATTTAGGGGTTTTTACATACATAACACCTAAAAGTTCTCTATTTACTTATTAAACACTTAAACTTGCCTATTTACACTCATACCACCTAAAACCTATTTTGCTCTCTAAAATACCATTCCGTCACTATTCCGTCGTCGTGTTCGTCAAAACTTCCCGAAACCTCCGCCAGTCCTATGCACGCCTTAGAATGACATTGCCATTACAAGCGATCAGATCAAATAAAAAACGAAGCAAAAAACTGAAACAAATGAAAGAAAAGGTGAAGGGAAATAGGGCGCGCTTACTTGGAGAAGAGCTTCTTCCTCTCTATGGTTCTTTGACGCGCCTCCAGGACGACGAGAAGTGATGTTGTTACCTAAAGATGACCCAGCTACCACTCACATCATGATTGCTACTGGAACTGGAGTTGCTCCTTACCGTGGCTATCTCCGACGAATGTTCATGGAATCAGTGACCATCTTCCAATTTCGCGGCCTCGCCTGGCTCTTCCTTGGTGTAGCAAACTCCGACAGCCTTCTCTATGATCAGGAGTTCTCCAACTACCTTCAGGATTACCCCCAACAACTTCAGGTGAACATTCCTCCCTCTTTTCTGTCATATTTATCCTAATTTCCCTATGTACAACTTGTCTGAGTTATTTGGTGAAATAAGTTCATGTATGTTACAACCCTCAGCAGGGAGCAGAAGAACAGGAATGGAGGAAAGGTGTATGTGCAAGATAGAATTGAGCAAGTGCGACGTTTGCACTGGCCGGAGAAACAAAACTGGGCCGAAGAAATTTTGGAGAAAATGACGCCTATGAGAGAGCAGCAGGGAATGCAAGAGGTGCCGGGATTTTTCCCGCCGGCGAAATGTTTTCGTGACTTGCTTTGACGGGGGTAGACGGAGTGGTAGGTTTGATGAGGGAGTAGGTAACTAAGGTGGTATAACAGTAAAAATTAAAGTTTTGGTGTTTAATAAGTAAATAGAGAACTTTTAGATGTTAGGTATGTAAAAATCCCTATTATTTAACGTATTTTTACAGAAGACATCAACTTTTAAGAAATAAAACAATGAACTCATTGCGAAAATTTTCGTTATTTCAAAATATTTTTTGCATTGTCCTTCAAAAAAGCGTTTTCAACAAGTAATTGAGCCAAAAATCTTTTCTCGGTAATATGATGTTTGCGCAGAACTTTTTTCTTTATTCAGTTCTTACATTTATATCTAGAGCGCACTCACTAAACTTGCGCAACTTATTCTGTGCGGAGATCGCATGCAAGCTTACGTTCGGATTTGGTGCTCTTTTGTTGTATTTTTGCAAAAGTCAGCTAATATACAATTTTAATTGCATATTAGCTGTCCGTTTATAAAAATATAGCAAAAGCGTAGTAAAAGCACAGTAAAAGTGTAGCAAATATCTTACAAATTGAGTATTTGCTGCCCTTTTACTGCGTTTTTGTAAATACTCAACAAAAGCGCAGCTAATACGCAATTAAAATAGTATATTAGCTACCTTTTGTAAAAATACAGTAAAAGCACAATAAATGCACAGCAAATCTGAATGTAAGCTTACGTGCGGTCTCCACACAGAATAATTTGCCCCAAGTTACTTATAAGCATTGAAATTTGTGCTTCTTGGGAAAGGTACGATTAAAAATTTATTTATGTAATTAAATATTAAAAAAAAAGTAAAAAAGAGTCATAGTAGTCTGTATAACGAACGATTTGTTAGTCCAATCAGTTAAAAAGGAAAAAAAATAAAAAATACGGTAGCATAATTGGTTAAACGTACGACTTATTATTGTAGAACTATTTTTATTTTATTTTATTTATTTATTTAGGAATAAATTTAGTTATTATATAAATTAAATCAAAATTATTATTTTTATAATACAACATTAAATAATTATTATGAAATCAAAATCCTCCAAATTCTTCCATTATCATTAAAATCCCATGCACATATAATTTCATTAGTGAACCCAAATTACAACTTAAAATATTTTTTTTATATATTCACCTACTCCAAAGATTGTGCTGAAGGGAAAATTGTGCTGTATCATTCTCAAGTATTGTGAAAACTTTTTTTTTTTCATGACTACAGCCGTTTAACAATCTCATCAAATTATATAAAATTTTGATATCTTACGTTTTAAAAATTCTATAGATTTTGTTCACCTTGAGTTTATTCTGAATTAGGTTAGAAAATATTAGGAATGAGCATATACGTGAAAAGGTTGGAGTAGCTCCAGTAGAAGATAAGATTAGAGAGAGTCGCCTTAGATGGTTTGGTCACATAAAAAGGCGGCCTTCGGATGACCCGGTTAGGAGAGTAGAGGTATTAGATTTGACTTGTGTTAAGAAATATAGGGGTAGACCTAAAAAGACTTGGTTAGAAAATATTAGGAATGACCTTTCTTTATTAGATTTAAATAAGAATTTGACTTTTAATATAACACAATGAAAAAAAAAAGGATTCATGTAGCCGACCCCACGTAATGGGATAAAGGCTTGATGATGTTGTTGTTGTTACGTTTATTCTGAATTATATTTTATAACACCCGCAAAAAGAAGCGATACTTTAGGGGAAATTTTGGGTCAAGATATTGTAATCCGAATCTGCGTGTGTGTGTATATATATATATTAACGAATCTGCGTATATAAGTATAATACAATTTGATTTATTTGTCCTGTATTATGTTCATCTTAAAAAAAAAATTATTATTATTATTAAAAATCCATCAAGCTCATATCATGATCCAGATTTTCTTTTCTAAGTGAACCAACTAACATTCCAATTTTTTGGTTTAAGGCATTTTTTTAGCAAGTAGCTTTTATTTTGTGGCAAAAGAAAATTCTATTAGATAAAAGGAGCATTACAACACAAGTCACAAGCCCAAAAATAGCCACAAAGAAGAATACATCCAGAGGAAAAAATAGTAAGCGTTAGGGCCAAAACCACCTAAACAAAACAACGAAAAATGATATCCCTAAAAGCAACTGGATTCAGACCGCTACCTAGTTGCTAGGCTTGGACCAACCAAGAAGGTCAAGAGATAATAACAGAGGTTCCAAGCACATCCAGTCCTCCAAAATGAAAGTCCAAATAATATGAGAAAGAAACAGCCGCCAAGGTTGTGCACCAAGCCATGACCTTTTGAGGGAAGAGTTGTGATTAGGAATAAAGCATTATTAGTAGCAAATGGTTACAATCAATTAGAAGTGATTGATTTTGAGGAGACCTTTGTCTCTATAACTAGATTAGAAGTCATTCGATTTCTATTAGCCTTTGCATGCTTTAGAGGCTTCAAATTATATCAGATGAATAATAAAAGTGTCTTTCTGAATGAGGTTATTAAAGATAATGTTTATGTAGAACAACCCCCTAAATTTGAAAATGCAACCATTCCTAACCATGTATATAAATTAAAAAAAAAACATAATATGGACTAAATCAAGCACATGGAGCTTGGTATGAAAGGCTTAGTACATTTCTCCTAGATAAATCTTTTGAAAGAGTAGTGTACATACAACCCTGCTTATAAAGAAAGAAGGATATGATGTACTAATTATTTAAACTTATGTGGGTGACATATTGTTTAGATCAACAAATGAATGACTATGCAATAATTTTTTAGAAACCATTAGTTGAGTGTTTGAGATGAGTATGATGGGAGAGCTTACATATTTTCTAATATTTAGTATGAAACAAAGATATGATGGAACCTTCCTTAGTCACAGAAAATATATAAAGGAGATTCTTAAGAAGTCTGAGATGGATGGTGCTAAGGCAATAAATATACCCATTATACCATTCAATGAAATAATGATCCAAATGAAAAATTAGTAGATCAGAAGAAGTACATGAGGATTATAGGATCACATTTGTATCTGACTGCTAGCAAACCTAATATAATATTTAGGATATACATATATATATATATGCTAGATTCCAAGCTGACCCTAAGGAATTCCATATAACTGCAATTAAGAGAATTCTTAGATACCTTTTAGGTACCCAAAACTTAGGTATCTAATATCCTAGATATAGCTCATCATTTGAAATCATAGGATGTTCAAACTTAGACATTGCAGGGTATATGATACATAAAAAAAGTACTTCTAGAACATGTTAATTCATAGGGAAATCATAAATTTTTTGATCTAGTAGGAAGTAAAATTCAGTAGCCCTATCTACCGTTGAGGTGGAATACATAGCTTTAAGAAGTTATGTTGCTCAAGTTTTATGGTTAAAGCAAATAATCCTAGATCTTGCACTATTTGTAAGCACCATTCCTATCTAGTGTGATAACACTAGTGTCATTTATATTTATAAAAGTCCAATTCAACACTCTCACACTAAGCAAATAGATATTGGATATCATTTCATTAGAGATAATGTAACTAGGAGAGATATAGAACTACATTAACTATAGAAAATCATTTGGAAGACATTTTCATCAAACCCCTAAATTATGACACCTTAAGTACATTGAAGACTAGACTAGGTGTCATTCATATTCATGCTTTATTCAGCATAGAGTGAAATAAAAAAAAAAAAGTGTGCAGTAATTTCTTTTTGTGTGTTTCCATTTTTGTTCAGTTATTTATTTTTTATTATTTTTGTTTTTTATGATAATTATAGCTAGTAGAATTTCCATAATCTTCACACACCAATCTATTTTCCAAAAAAAAAAAAAAAAGTAAACAATTTTCTCACATCATACTATAAGAATCTCATTCATACCATACGATCCTAACATGTATTTTTGTATCATCACCATTCATGCACTCAAGGGGCCAGATCTTGCCAATAAATATTGTTTGTACTATATGACCACTTACTTCGTATTGAACAATCCATGTGTAATTAATCGTTGGATGAAATTAATTCGACCAATATGATTTAACCAAAAAAGGTCAGGTTTGACCAAGCATAGGTCTAGTCAACCAAGTCAACTTTTGACTGGGTTAGGTTGTCCAATCATGAGAAAATCACTAGGAGAGATGTTCAAATAGGTTTGATGAAAATCAAGGTTGATTTGGAGCTTGATTGAATGTTCAATGAAGTTGACTTGAGCTAACTCAATTGGGCCATACTAGGTCAATCACTAGCTGAGGAGCCAATGATGATTGATTTCATGCATAGAGCTCCTAGTGTGGTTATTTGAACATAATGTAAGTCATAAATGTCATTATATTGAGCTGTGTAGTGCACTAAGCTCAAAAGGTTATGGTTCATGATTGATTTGGTTAACCATGGTTGACCTGATCAACCAGATCAGAGCAAGGATTGGAGTTGGATCCAACATGTTAAACATAGTGATTTGAGATCAATGGGTGTGGTCTTAGGCCATGAAATGGCCATCTAGCTTGAAATATTCATTTGGATCCTTAAAGGGAAATTTGGTCAACATGAATAGACTTTATCAACCATGCATGATCAAGGATTAAATTTGAGTCCAATGCATTCACAATGATGTTTAGGATGCATTAGAGGAGGTTTCAATATTTGATTTGACTGGGTCATATTGAGGTCTCAAGGTTTAGGACCGTAGTTAATGGGTGACGATGGTCGGAATGACTGTAATCAAGGGACGATAGTGGTCGGAGGGACCATAGTCGACGGTAAACAGTGGTTGGAGGGATCATAGTCAGCGGACGACGGTGGTCGGAAACACCATAATGGGGCAATGATGGTCAGAAGGACCGTAGTCGGTGGGTGACATTTAGCCGGAAGGACTGTAATCAGGTTATGGTGGTTGAGCAAAAGTCTAGCAGTGGCGGCACGGTGGCATTGATTCGTCAATGAGTTGTCAGGGTAGAGCTCTAAGATTCTTCAAGTCTCAAAGCTCTTCGTCTCTTCCTCCTCCCAAAGGCTCCAAGCCCCTTTTCATATGAAAAGTGGGGGTCTATTTATAGATTTTTTAGACAAAATGGCTAGTAAATAGGGAGAAGATCATGGGCACGTTTGTAGTGCTGCAATGAATGGCCAATATCAAATCCCTAAGCATTTGAGTATCTTAATAATATCAAATTTGGGCGATCTTGGGTATGTTGGATGTCTCATCAAGCTGCACAATTCGACTATAAGAATGTCATATTTGGATGACATTTGATTATCCAATTAATGATTTGAAGCTTCAAAATAGACTGTCATCCGTTAATTTGGACTCATTTGGGCTCGGATTGGATTGAATTTGGTGTTGCTGGATTCATCTCCTTGCGATGTAAAATTTTACTATAAGCTTGCTGACATCGGAGTCTGGATGATCTCGAATTTAATTTTGGAATTATATGATTCATATTTGCATCAAAATTCGCACCCAATTAAGATAATTTTTTTGGTGACATATCACGCATTTTTTGGATTGAGAAGTGAAATTGGAGAGATTAAATTTTAAAATTTAACCACGACTACTCAATAATAACATGCATTACTGCTATACTGACGACATAAAAGTGCAGAAGTGTGCAGAAAGAAGCAAATGTCAAAAACAGCCAGGCAATACAGGAAAATATAACCTAAGCAAATGCAATTGTACTTTCAACAGGGACGTATAAATTAGTATTTACTATTGAAACCAGACCTAGATCACAGATCACAGCACAAATAAAATCAAGTATGTAAACAAATAGTAAATGATGTAACTAGAGCTCATGAAATAATTCATTTAGCTTCTTACAGTAAAGTCACAGGATGGCAGCACACCAAATTGCATGTTCAGTAAAAGGTAGCTCCAGATATCTTCATTTATCTAACATGCATATAGCAAGGAACGTCGCGACTTTTTCAACTGCCAGAAAAATACATAAATAAGTTAACTTTTCCGATGAGGAATGATACAGATTAAGTAAAACCTACAATTTGTGTGAGGTTAAGGCTTCATTTCGGGTGGCTTTTTTACTACTTCTTAAAGCAACTTTTTAGTATAAAATTTAAAAGTTTTATACTAAAAAGTTGCTTTAAGAAACAATAAGAAAGCCGCCCCAAACGAAGTCTAAATATGCAACCTTTGTCTGCGCCTTTTAGAGCTATCTTCTGTGTATGATTCCCAGTCCCGGTGATTAAGCGAACTCAGATCAGGAAGCTCGGATATGGCCAGTAAATATTGACTAAGCTTAGCCAACTCTTGGTCACTGCTACGATTCAGATGGGCTTTCCTGAAAGGTCTGATGGTAAGACCATTTTGTGGATTCATAACAAAATTTCTTCGCAGATCATCAAGCATTATGGTATTCATTGAACTATAGAACTGCAAAATAGAATAAATCATGTCCATATTAAACTTACACAAAGAGACAAGAAGTTAAAGATAGAAAGTATAAAACCTGAGGGAAATGAGCCCAGATTAGGCCAAGTGGCTTGCACTCAAATGTCCCGTGTGAATCGGTTTGAACAGTGACCATGGCCAGATGATCAAGAAGAGCCGTTATCTTGTAGATGGGATTGTTCAATACGCCGAGCTGTCCCATCTTTAGCTCAATCCATTTCATGCTGTAAAATGAAGAATGTTGCAAGCATATTAATCAAAAAAATCACAAAACTACTCAAATTTATTTCAAGAAAATAAACGCTCATCCTGTGGGGGGTTGATTATTATGGGTGCAACTAGGGGTACAAGTGAGCCGAGCTTATCGAGCTCACGAGTCGAGCTCAAGCTCGAGTTTGAGCTTGAGCCGGCTCGGCTCGTGAGCTCACTGGTTTGAGGCGCGGGAGGGGAGCCAAGCGTTGTTTTGGGGTTGGGGCGGAGCCGCGAGCCGGCTCGATTAAATATTAATATTTTTTTAAATTATTTTTTTATATATTAAATTTAAATATTAAAAAAATTAATAAAAATCACCTAAGTTTTATTTAAATGTTAAACATTTCATATATTTTTCTAAATTTTGACTAATTTTTAAAAATCCCGCTTAAGTTTTAAAAATCCCGCCTAATTTTTAAAAATCCCGCCTAAATTTAAAAATTCATGCCCATGGCTTGCGAGCCGGCTCGAGCTCATTTACAATAAGACGAGCTCGAGTTCGAGCTCGCTTTCCCCTATGTGCAACACAGGTATAGAGGAAGGTGCACAAGGGTATACATTGGTATGCACATTTTGCCATAATTTTTGTGCAAGAGAACCATGGTTTGTTGTACAAAAGAATATCAAGGAAACTACACACCCATAAACGCGCTAGTGCACCTTCCACCTGTTACTTTTACCACACCTAACATTTTTTCAATCAATTAAGACATGAGACCTGACCTAGTTGCTGACCAAATTATGATGTCATACTCTGCATAAACAGAAGAGAGGAACTCATGCAAATCTGCACAGATATCTTGCGTCAGAAAATAATAAAATAGAAATTTTGGAGCAAAATATTGGTTGACCTACATGGCCTCATGAGCTCCAGAGGGCTTTCAGCCGGGGACCTGTGATCGAAGAGAGTATAATCAATGTCCAAAACTAGCAGCTTCTTCCCCTCACGACATGGATTCCGAAGTTTGATCTGATTGAAACATTCAACCGAGCATTAAATGTTGAAAAAGTAAATAATCTACAGCATGTAAATGCAGCTCTTCGCACAAGAAAAAAGGGAGAAAAGCTAAGAAACGGAAAAAACTGAGAATTTGTTTTGCATAGCCGCACGGATGCATAACAAAGCTGTCATTTAACAGGCCAACTTTGCCTCTCCAAAACTTGTTAACAAACCTTGTATTGACTGATCCGACGCCTCAGTTTCTGTTTGTTTACATCTTTGTCTTTGATATCAACAATCTCATCTTGGCCCAAATCAAAATCATCAACTATTTTGGGTGAATCTAGTTGGTCTATGATAATATCATCTTCAACAGTACTGTCAAAACATTTTTAAAAGAAGATTATAAAACAGTGTAGAGCATACTGAATACACTTTTGTGGTACTTATCCATGGTAGATGACCTGAAGCAATGAAACTCAGTGGTGTAAATAAAACCTTTTAAAATAACAAATATCTACAACTTAGAAGTATATTTCTGTATTAAAGAATGATAAAATGAAGAAAATCATAAATAAAATGTGAATCTTATTTAAATCATAAAACTGCAATAATTAGCCCTCCTTCATAACCAAGTTCCGGGGATTGCATACAGTGGTCAATGATGACAGAATATTTCAAATTCATTAATATGGTGTTAAGAAACAATATATTTTTGTGGATTCAAAGAGAGTACAATAACGATGTCAAGAATGGGTGAACAATTCAGAAAATTGACAACAAATAATAAAATATTTAATATATATCATAGTAGAAGGGGTGTCAAAATGGGTTTTTGGGTCAGGTCAGTGTCCAACTCGAAACTGACCCGCCTTCAACTAACCCGACCAGGTTTTTGGGTCAGGGCGACATCACAAGGGTGAGCGGGTGGAAAAATTATTCCGTCAGGTTACCTGACGTAGAGATACATCAGGTAGCCTATAATACGTCGCCACGTGCACTTACTTTTTACCGCGCGGCCCGACGACCCGACTCGGATCGAATCCGGGATTACTATGTTCGCGTATTGCTCGGTATTGCTAGGTATTACTCAGTATTGCTTGGCAATAACGATAAATACCACTCTGTAAAGACCAATACCGAGCAATACCGAGCAATACCGAGCAATACCTAAAAGAACTCGGTATTAATACCGAGCAATACCGAGTAATACCTAAAAGAACTCGGTATTGCGTGGTATTGCTCGGTATTGGTCTTCATAGAATAGTATTTTTCATTTTTGTCGAGCAAAATGGATCAATACCTAGCAATACCGAGCTACGCCAACTCCCGGGTCAGCTCCGGGTCGGGTCGTCGGGCCGCGCGGTAAAGAGTAAGTGCACGTGGCGACGTATTATAGGCTGCCTGATATATCTCTACGTCAGGTAACCTGATGGAATAATTTTTCGAGCGGGTGAGGGCAACGTTGCGAGGGCGAGCGAGTGAAGGAGAGCGGGTGAGGGCGAGGCTTCGAGCCGGCGAGTGGGAAAGGCCAAGGAAGGGCAAGGGGGCGAAGCCGTGAGGGTGAGCCACAAGCGAGTAAGAAAGAGTAAAGTGTGAGCGCAATGCAAGTGTGGGTGCGAGGTGCGAGCGCGGGTTGCGATCCTGAGCATGGGTGCGGGGTGCAAGCACGACGAGGGCGGGCCGCAATGCGAGATGCTTTTAGTTCAAACAGGTTGTTTCCGGATTCCCAGTTTAACCCAAACCTGACCTGATAGATCAATCATGTTGAAAAATTCAACCCAAACAAGACCTACCTGTTATACAGGTCGACCCGAGCCCTAAATTTTCAGATCAGGTACATGTTGGTTTTCAGGCCTTGTCATATATTGAAACCCCTTAAGAAGAAAGAAGCAATCTATCAAACGTTGAGAACACTACAAAAATGGGCTAGCTACAACAACTCGTTATTAAATTTATTTCAACATTTAACTGATCCCAAACCCATTGCATGTTTGTTTACTTGTATTGACCCAACTAGTCTAAACCCTTATTAAATCCCAAATCGGTTTATGTAAACATAATAAATAGACCCCAAAGGCTATATTGAAAAAAAGGAATTAAGATTTCTTGTTTCTCTCTTTTTACTCTCTTCTTTCCCTTCTTTCTTGAGGAGTTCACACATAATCAAAAAATGTCTTCCCCTTCTTGGTGTTGATCAAGAAGTATAACAAACGATGCTCTCATTTATACTAAACACAACCTTCCACCTCATTCTGTTAGACCGATCATTGGAGGGGTCCAGCCGGTCCACATTAGACAAGCTCATGGCTACAAGAGGCGGAACAGAGTTCCACCCTCCCTTGTTGCCGCCCAAACCGTGGGGCCAGCAACTCCCATTAAGAAGAAATTAGTTTGGTAGGAGAAAGAACTCAAAGTAGGGGTTGTTTAGGGATTTCCTTTTGGATTATATGCTTTAAGTAGAGAGACAAATACTCATCTCTGATTGAAGATCCATGGTATCTTATATGATTTTTACCTACTATTATTAATTTAATCATTTTCCCACTTGTGTTTTTATCAAATTCTTCCACTTTTTGGTTTCGCACCCTGCTGAAATTCAAATTCAGCCAAGGTAATTTGGAGATTAACAAGTTTTTTCTATCAAATTGGTATTAGAGCGGTGTCCAGGTTGAAACTCGGGCCTTCCTTCACTGATTTATGCGGTTTTCTTCTCTCCAAATTGCTGCTTCTGCCGATTAAAGGGCAGATTCCTGTTTTTTATCGTTTTCCAATATCTGAGTACCTTTGGCGACCAAAAAGGTGGATGCTTTGGAAGAGCGTCTTGGATATGAGATGAGTCAAATCAAAGAAACAGTGGAGGACAGAATCTCCTCCATGGAAGATAAGTTCTCCAACCAAAAGGAGATAGTGAAGGTGTTGGATCTTCACAACCAAACGGTGGCATATGTGGCAAAAGTACCAGTAGGGGGGAATATGAATTTTTGCAGTAGAAGGGATGACCACGATAAGGAGATCTTGGAGTGAGAAGATAGAAGACGTACTATCGAGCCTATTCAAAGAGAGGTGATGGATACATGTATAGAGAAAGACGTGAGTATTTGGCGTATGAGCAAAGTGGAGATGATTTTGAAAGGAGGATGGGGGAAATTAAAGTTGGGTTTGGGTACGAACGTGGAAGAGATGATTAAGATACTTGGGGAGAATCACCCATATAGGGAAGGGGAAATTATGGAGGATATACAAGGTGAAGAGATATTTCGCTGTCAACAGCTTGATGGAGGAGGAGAGGCTGATAGCGGCTGGCATATGTTTGGAATGGAATTAAGTCTTTGGCTTGGTACCAGTGAAGAGATATCTGATAACTCATACGTAGCTAGAGGGAGTTCAAAAATTGCTTGTTATAACATTTTCAAACCAGCAGGAGATGAGACTTCAACGAACAATTTTTTGCCCTGACATAGGATGGCTCGGTGGTAGAGTACTGAGAGATGTTTGAGAACCTTGCTAGTCGATTGGATCGCCTTTTTGAGATGTTGTTAGAGTGGAACTTCATGAAAGGACTTAAACAAGAGATCCGGGCAGTGGTTAGAGTAATGAGGCGTCATGACTTGGGAGATGCTTTGGAGTTAGCATAATTAGTGAAGGACCAGAAGCACCTGGAAAGGGGAGCCAGAGGAAGTAGTTCAGGAGGCTCGTACAGGATGACCACCACGTTCTTATGACCCAAGAGTCCAACACCAGGAAGCCTTCGTGAGGCCCCAAAGGAGAAGCCTACGGAAGGGGGATTTGGGGGGAAATTTAAAAAGCTTACTTAGAATGAGCTGTGGGAGAAACGGGCAAAAGGATTGTGCTTCAAATGTGATAAGAGGTAACGTCAGGGCGCAGGTGTAAGGACCGAACTCTTCAGGTTCTCACCATTTGTGATGACGAGGAAGTTGAGGCTGGAGCTGAGAGTGAGACAGCAGTAGAAAAGGAGAAAGAGTTGCATCTTGACATGGCCTAAATCTCCTTAAACTCAGTGGTGGGGTTCACCCCGAATCAGACCATAAAAGTGAATAAAGAAATATCTGACAAAGAGGTGATGATGCTGATCGATAGTAGGGCTACCCATAATTTTATCTCCAATTAGGCCGTTGACCAATTGGGGGTGAAATTAGTGGCCACTAGGGGATATGGGGTGATGATGGGCATTGGGAAGGTGGAGATGGGTAGAGGAGTGTGTAGGGGACTTATGCTGACTATACAGGGGGTTCAGATGAGGAAGGATTTTCACCCATTGGAGTTAGGAAGCACTGATGTAATCTTGGGGATGAAGTGGCTACAAACTTTGAGCGATACCAAAGGTAAATTGGGGAGCACTAATGATGGAATTGGTGGTGGAAGGAAGAAGAGTGGTGATCCGAGGAGTCGCAGGGTTGTTAATGCCATGGTGTCTCACAAAACCATGGTAAAAACCATATAGGAGGTGGAGGGAGGATTACTGGTGGAACTGCATAACAAATAAGGGATCATACTAGAGGAGGGGGGGGGGGGGGGGGGGGGGGGGGGGGGGGGGGGGGTACATTCCTTTTTCAGTACATCCACTCATACATCACTTTAGTGAGGTCTTTAAGCCACTTCAAGATTTACCCCCACTGAGGGAGCAGGAGCATGCCATCATCCTAAGGGAGGGAGTGTCACCAATTAGTGTTCGATCGTACCTCTATCCTCAGATTCAAAAGACCAAGATGGAGAAGCTGATCTGGGAGATGTTGAAGGCGATGATCATTAAACTAAGTGTGAACCCATTTTCTAGCCCAGTATTGTTGGTTAAGAAGAAGAACGAAGGCTAGAAGTTTTGTGTTGATTAATGGGCCCTACAAAAAGCTGATTGTAAACATTTCCCATACCGGTGATCTATGAGCTATTGGATGACCTATGTGGAGCATTGGTGTTCACCAAGATGGATCTGAAGTTGGGATACCATCATATTAGAATGAGGGAGGAGGATGTCCCGAAGACCACTTTCAGGATGCATGAGGGGCATTACAAGTTCTTAGTGATGTTGCTCGGTCTCACAAACACCCCTTCTACTTTCCAGTATTTGATGAACAAAGTATTCTGACCATACCTCCAGAAGTTCGTACTAGTATTCTTTGACGACATCCTAGTGTACAATAGGTCCGAGGAGGAGTATTTGGAACACTTGCCAGTGTTCTTAAGAGCCTTACATGAGCAACAACTGAGGGTCAACCTAAAGAAATGTTATTTTGCATAGGCTAGTGTGGAGTACTTGAGGCACGTGATATCCAAGGAGGGAGCGGCCGTAGATCAAGCCAAGATTAAGGCAATGTTGAAATGGCCTCTACCTAGGAATCTAAGAGAGTTGAAGAGTTTCCTAGGGTTGAGCAGGTACTACATGAGATTTGTAAGGGGATACAACACCATAGCCTAACCTTTGACAAAACAGCTGAAGAATGATAGTTTTTTTTTTGTGGGGAGAGACGGCTACCTAGGCCTTTGAGAAATTAAAAAAACTATGACCACGGTATCCATGTTAGCCCTACCAGATTTTTGTGGTAGAGACTGACACTTCAGAATATGGTTAGGAGCAGTGCTCATGCAGAAAATCCTTACTAAGTCGACATTTCATTGTCAGAACAGACTAAAGGAGCTTGAAGTATCTGTTAAAGTAAAAGATGAGGACCGAAGAGCTTCGAAGGTGGTTATCAAAGACGTTGGGTTATGACTTTGAGATCCGGTATAGACCAGGTTTAGATAACAAGGCGGTTGATGCCTTATCCAGATGCATAGAAGAGCTCCATGAGTTAGCCATATCGATTAGAGCAAATATGCTAAAGGATAAGAATAGCTATCCTAGCTATTCCATAGAGGGGAAAAGGATACTGTACTAGGGTATATTTGTGTTGCCTCGAATTTTGATTCATATTCCACACCTATTACAGGAGTTCCATGAAAGCATTGTGGGGGCTCATTCTGGTGTGCAGAAAATATACAGGATATTGGCAGCAAAGTAATATCGGAATGGAGCGCACAAGGATGTGGAAGAGATGATAGCTAGATATGAGGCAAGCCAGTGGAAAATGCACATGGCAATGGCTCCGGGAGGGTTACTTTAAACCCTAGCTCTGCCAGACATGGTATGAGAAGAAGTCACCTTAGACTTCATAGACAGGTTACTCCGATTTGAGGAGTTCACAGTGATTCTGCTGGTAGTTGATAGGTTGAACAAGTATGCTCATTTAATCCTCCTATGACATTCCTACATAGTAGTGACAATGATAGAGACATTCATCAAATAGGTGGTCAGATTGCACAGGATATCGAAGTCTATAGTGTCGAACCAAGATGAAATGTTCCTCAGTCACTTTTGGATTGAGTTGTTCAGGCTGCAAGGAACAGTACTAAAGAGTACCACTTACCACCCTCAAATAGATGGGCAGACTGAGGTGGTTAATAGGAGTTTGGAGACTTCCCTATGATGTTTTGTTTCAGAGACCCCCGACTTTGGGCCAAGTGACTACCATGGGCAGAGAACTGGTATAACACTTCATATCATTCGGCTTCACAGATGACTCACTTTAAGGGGTAATATGGGAGGGAACTACCTCACCTGATGTATTTTGGGCAGAGTAGCACTCTAGTTTCTTCTATGGAATAATACTTGGAGGCGCAGGATAGGGTGTTGGAGGAATTAAAAAAGCATTTATTGAGGGCTCAGGGACTTACTCTTAGAGACAGGTTATGAAACAATCATATCCGCGAAAAGGTTGGAGAAGTTCTAGTGATAGATAAGATTAGAGAGAGTCTCCTTAGATGGTTTGGTCAGGTACATCGGCCTTCTGATGACCCTATTAGGAGAGTAGATGTATTAGATTTGGCCTATTATGTTAAGAAAGGTAAATGTAGATCTAAAAAGACTTGGTTAGAAAATATTAGAAATGATCTTTCTTTATTAGATTTAAATGAGAATTTGACTCTTAATAGGACACAATGAAGAAAAAGGATTCATGTAGCCGACCCCACGTAGTGGGATAAAGGCTTGATGTTGTTGTTGTTGATAGTGGTGGTTGTATTGGATGTGGTTAAAATCCATTGCTCGGTTTCCCAATAGAGTAATATTTAAACTCTGTATAGAAAAAATAATTTTTAGAGGATTATAATTTGTAATAAATTACCAAGATGTTATAACCATTATATATGTAAGACAATGGCCGCTCCTTGAATTTGTAAAATGAAAGTCAAGAATGAAAATGATGCTATGGATTGTGATATATAAATTTGGGCATTTAGTGATGTAATTTCATTTGTCTCTTTTATCAAATAAAACAAGTAATGGCGTCGTCCAAGACCAGAAGCTGGAGGGATTCAACAAAATGATGTTGGACAAAATTGTGTGTCAAGCCACTATCAATGAGTACTAAGACACATTTGTTTGTAATATAGCCATCAATGCGAAATGAGTATGGGATCGGTTGGCAGTCAGGAGCGGGTAAACTACTTTTTAAGTGATCAAGTTATATAGTTAGTGAAGATTGCTCTATTTCAACAAAAGATATAAAAAAGTCAAGTGGCATATCAACTGCCATATCATCTGGTATGATCAAGAGAGAAAAGAGCTTTTCCTTCCAAAATAACAGGGATGAAAACACCCGTCATATTTATATCAAAGACTTTATTCACGATTTCCATAATTTTTGTTAGTGCAATCTTTTTATAGGAAATGGTGCTTTATTTTGGTTCACAAGTATGCTTAGTAGTGTAGATGGTTGTGGCATATGGATGTGTTGTGGTTTGTCATTGTTCAATTTAATGATTATGGCTAGTTCAATAATCGAGGGACAGTGAAGGTGTGCCTCTTTTTGGATTGTTGTTTTCAAGCTTGATTCAGGACAAATGCTAGATTTTTTTTATTGAAGCTGATATGTGACCATTGTAGATGTTGTAAGAGCTGGGCAAGTTCACATCAAAGGTCTCTATAATTCAAAGTGTCGAAACAAATGCGAAGTGTGAAAAGAAAATCATCCCAAGAGAAGTGTTTTATTTTGAATGGACATAGAAACCCTTCTTTCGTCAAACCATCAAGGTGAAAGGATGTTATTGGCCTCTTCTTTTAACACGTTCACTAGTAGTCCGTTTCTGAGCCATTTTGATTTTACTGGTTTATCCAATCTTCTCAGATGTAGCCTATTGGTGTTAGTTAGGCCCAATGACCCCAAATTGACTCTTTTATGTACATGCCCACATGCTCGTAAGCTGTGCAGCCCCACTCTTGAAACCACATACCAACATTCTTTTGTCACCCCATAGACATTTCTCCTAGGTGCTATGGCCAACAGCTTTAACAAAGGGAAGACAATCATCTCGTCGCTTCATCGACATCTCGACACCACTACCGACACCTCTAAGGCTTAACAATATTCATTACTTTGCTAAACATTTCTATAAGTTGTCCCAAGGAGTCAATTTCAAGTCGCTGCACCCAAAAAGCTAAGAAGCTTAAAGTCGACAGCTTCATCTTGGTATTCAGCTGACACCCCAGATTTGTCGATTTCACCAATGGTCATCATCTCATTGAATCCTTAAATCATTGGCATAGGGCTACCAGAAAAGCTCATATGTGTTCATTAAGTAAACAATTTGAACATTAACAAACTATTTGAGTTTGATTTTGAAAATGAGACAAACATGAAAAGACTTTGCTCATGTTCCGCTCATTTTTAACATGAAATAAATATTTAAATAAATAACACTATTAACTTTGTTTATTATTTAGTATGTTAACTACTTATTATTTAGTATGTCACATAATCATAATCTCACAATCTCGTAGGTTATTACCTTTCAATCTCTCGTCTTTCATTATTAACCAATCTCTCTCTATTGTCTCACTTGCCACTCTTTCTCTCTTAGTTCTTAACGCTCACCTCTTTTTCTCGATGCTACAAGGAGAAGCCCTAGCAGGTCAGTCCCTATTGATGTTTTTGAATTATCTTACTATATTATTATATTCTTACTCCTTAACTAGATGTGGAGCAATATTAACTCAAATTTGAGCCAAATAAGTTCATCGATAATAAAACAAATCGAACATGAACACAATTAAAATTGAATATAAGGCAAGTTTAAACAAAGAAAAAGTCAAATGAGTTGAACATGAATAAGCAAACAGCACTCTCAAACTCGCCTTGTTTACATCTAAACTTGTACGGGTTCAATTATGTGGCTACCAAATCTCTTGTGCCAGCTAGCACACAGAACATGCAGATCAGGCCAAATTCACCTTTTAGGCAAGTCTTTCGTTGCCTTTACAATTAGGCCTCGGGTTGCCACCCTTTCTTATCGATGTGGGCCTTCAATCATTGTCTGCCACTAGTTTTCCTCTCTCCTAGCTTTCATCATGATTGCTACAAAGAGTAGACCATTTTAAAGTCGATCCAATGTCTTCATATTCCTTGGAAATGCACCAGTCAAGATATGTCGATTCTTCTCCTAGTTGCTACCAAGCATACAGGTCCTTTGCCACAGTAACAAAGGCCACCCACTTATTCCTCTCTATAAATACCCAACACTTTAAACTAGCAAGGTTTCAATTGGAATCGATTATTCTTTCTACTCAACTTCTCGACTCAATATTCTTTCTTCCTAAACTCCTACCTAGATCCAAGATCCCTAAATTCTCATATGTGCATTATTCCTCTCTCCCTCAAGTACACTTCACTGCGACCATTGCTTCCCAACCCAATAACATGCATTTCACTCACCTGAGTTTCGATACACACAAGAGATCACACCTGTCCCCTATGCTCGATAATCCACACTAATGACCTTCCTGTTCGTGGTTATTAAGTGCATCTATCCTAGTTCCGCACAACTCCTAGTGGCTATCAACCTTCCCCTTGCTCTCATGCTAGCGCTATGGACTATGCAAGGCCATTTGGAGTAGTTTAACCCTAGAGTCACAGCACTAGGAGAGGTAATTTTAAAAACAACTTCTAGCTTTCTTTTCATGAGTTATCTAGTCGGCATGTTGTATTCGATTCATCAACCCAACAACCTCTATGCCTCTAATAATTACGACAAATATGGTTCCACCATGCATAATTCTATCCTTGGAGTTTATAGTGAGAGCTGCATTCCACCTCTTTAGGTAGTATGATCTCCATCTATGGATTACACTCTAAAAATAGACGCGTGTGCAACTGATCATGGGATTCCTCACGACCTCTTACATCGCATTAGAGCCTTTCAAAACCAATAAATGTCAAAGTGAGTTTGTTAGAAATTTATATTTTACAAGACCAAAATATTGTTGAATTTTTAAATACAAGTATCGAGGTTATCTGCATTGTATCATGTATAATTATACACAATGAAATATAGGGTTAGCACCCATAAGTTCATGCATAGCATTGGTAGAAGCAGGTTTTGTAAGAGTACATTCTTGGGTTTGGCTAACCTGCTCATGTTTAACCTCTTGTAATATGATATGAAGCTAAAATTCTTGAAGAATTTCAATAATATTCATAATTTCCTCTGAGGTGAAGAATACTCTTGTAACGCTCCAGAATCAAGCAACTAAAATAATATATATCAAGATATTTTATTATAAAAAATCAAGATATTTTATTATTTATTCACTCAAAATGTCATTTACACTAACCAGAAGATCACTCTATCACTAATATATCACAAGTTCTTAATTATAATAGAATACATAAAAATACATAATAAAATTTAAAGAATATCTGAGTATCTCTAACAATCTCACTCCAATTGATCATGACCCTTTTTCTGACTTGAAATCATTAAAAATTCACATAATAAGCTCAAAAGCCTAGCAGTAATTTAAAATTCACTAAAACTTTCAATGTAAGAACTAAAGAATCAATATGATATGCTCAATCTAATATAATCAATAGCAATCAATATAGTTAATGCTCAAATATTATCAATAAAAGTCAAAATAATCAATAATAAAAGTATGAAATTATTACAATGAATCTAAAAATTAATAATTTGTATAAAACTCAATAAATCGATAAAATAATGGTGCAAAAATAATTCATAAATCACTAAAGGAATATATTTTATATATTCATATGCATCATTTGTTTATGTATTATCAATGCATCCAATACTGTCAATAATATTAATTTGTTTATCAATGTCATCAGTATTATCAACATATACATGCATCAATGTATGATTTAGCAAGGTAGGACATCCAGCTTTAATGCGATGTTTTCAATATCTTTTATCCCAATTGATTCTCAGTTAGTCATCAGGCATATCAATTATCACTTATCAAATTAATCAATTATCATATTCAATTAATCAAATATCATTACAGGTGGCTTCATTAAATTAATAAAGAGTCGTCACTCTCTGCCCGTCAGCACAATCGATCATCTATTACAAGCTACAATTAGGATAACACAACAAACTATCTTTAAAAGAAATCTTTTCGGCTCATCCTGCTGTACAGGGTATTATGTTTTAATAGCTTACTAATTTTATTGTCTTAACAGTCAGCCTTTCTTGCTTATGCAAATGCCATAATCAAAATGCAGCAGAAAATAATCAAATTTGTTCATTATAAAAAAATATATATATAATAATCAAAATCATTAAAAACTAAAATGAGATTTGAGTTACTTACAACAAATAGAAGAAACATATTAACAAATTCGACGGATGAAAAAGTTCCAAACAATATTCTCTCTGTTTTATCTCTCCTCTTCGGCAAGGTATGGCACTGAAATTAAGATTTTTCATTTAAAAAGAATAATTTTTTAAAAAAATCAGATTATTACAATCCACCCATCCTAGAAAAATGTCATTCCTGACATTTTCTTTAAGGATTTGGGTACAAAATCAATACCAAATAAATTCGTAAAATCAAAACTCAAATCGAATGAAAACAAATCACGAATCAAAATTCATTCAATAAAATACAAAAATGACAAATTTATAATGCCCAACTTCTACCACACTCATAAATCAATTCTTGTATCTCTAGTTACAATCCAAATTCTTCCAACAACCGCTATGATACCAATTTGTAACGTTCTGGAATCAAATTTGAAAGAATTATCTATTTATCATTTTAAAAATATACATAGCTTCTATAAATCATTAATACAAATAATAATCAAAGAAAGTAATTAAATTCATATACATCAAGATATTTTATTACTTATTCATCTAAAATGTCACTTACATTAACGAGGAGATTACTCTATGACTAATCTATCACAAGCTTCTAATTATAAAAGAAAAAATGAAAATACAAAATAAAATTTAAAGAAAATTTGAGGACCTATGACAATCTCTTTCTAATTGGTCATGACCCCTTTCATGACCTGAAATTATTAAAAATCCACATAATGAGCTCAAAAACCCACCAGTAATTCAAAATTCACTAAATCTTTCAATGTAATGACTAAAGAATCAATATGATATATTCAATCCACTATAATCAATAACAATCAATATAGTTAATGACCAAATATTATCCATAAAACTCAAAAGGATCGATAATGAAAGCATTGAATTATTAAAATGAATCTAAAAATCAATAATTTGTATAAAATTCAATAAATTGATAAAACAATGATGCAAAAATTATACATCACTAAAAGAATTTATTTTATTTATTCATATGCATCATCCATTTATGTATTATCAATGCATCCAACACTGTCAATAATATTATTGTGCTTATCAATGTCATCAACGCTTTCAATATATGCATGCATCAATGTATGATTTAACAAAGTAGAACATCCAACTTTAATGTGATATTTTCAACATCTTTTATCCCAACTGATTCTTAGTTTATCAAGGGCATATTAATTATCACTAATTCAATTAATCAATTATTATTACAAGTGGTTTCACCAAATCAATAAAAAGTCATTACTCTCTGCTCTTCAGCATAATCGATCATATGTTACAAGCTACAACTGGAATAACATATCAAACCATCTTTCAAAGAAAGCCCGTCGGCCTACCCTATCGAGCAGGATAATATATTTTAATAGTTAACCCATTTTATAGTATTAACAATCAACCTTTCTTGCTTATGCAAATGTCACAATCAAAATGCAATCGGAAATAATCAATTTCATTCATCACAATAAAATTTATATAATAATCAAAATCATTGAAAAACTAAAATGAGATTTAAATTACTTACAACAAGTAAAAGAAATATCTTAACAAAATTGACGGATGAAAAATCTCTGAACAACCTTCTCTCTCTCATTTTTAGCAAGATACAGTGCTGAAATTCAAATGTTTTATTTAAAAATAATAATTAGAAAAATCAGATTATTACAACCTATCCATCTTAGAAAAATGTCGTCCCCAATATTTCCCTTAAGGATTTGGGCACAAAATTAATACTAAAAAAAATCATAAAATCAAAAACTCAAATCAAATTAAAACAAATCATGAATCAAAACTCATTCAATAAAATGTAGAAATGAAAAATCTATATTGTCCAACTTCTATCCCACTCATAAATCAATTCATATATCTCTAGTTACAATCAAATTCTTCCAACAACCGCTTTGATACCAATTTGTAACGCCTCAAAATCAAATTTGGAAGAATTGTCTATTTATTATTTTAAGATATATCAGAGCTTTTATAAATCATCAATATAAAAAATAATCAGAAAAAACAACTAAAATTATATGCATCAAGGTATTTTAATATTTATTCATCTAAAATATCATTTACACTAGCTAGAAGATCACTCTATCACTAATATATCACAAGCTCCTAACTATAAAAGAATAAATAAAAATACATAACAAAATTTAAAGAAAATCTAAGGATCTCTGACAATCTCACTCTAATTAATCACGGCCCCTTCCTTGACTTGAAATTATTAAATATTCATATAATGAGCTCAAAAGCCCAACAGTAATTCAAAAACACACTAAAGCTTTCAATGCAACAACTAAAGAATCAATATAATATGCTTCGTTTAATATAATCAATAGCAGTTAATGTGGTTAATGATCAAATATTATCAATAAAACTCAAAATGATTATTAATAAAAGTACGAAATTATTACATAAAATATAAAAATCAATAATTGATATAAAATTCAAAAAATTGATAAAAGAATAGTGCAAAAATCATTTATAAACCACTAAAAAAATCTATTTTATCTATTCATATATATCATTCGTTTATGTATTATCAATGCATCTAATTCTGTCAATGATATTAATATGTTTATCAATGTCATTAGTGCTATTAATATATGCATACATCAATGTATGATTTAGTAAAGCAGGACATCCAGCTTAATTTAATTTTTTCAACATTTTTTACCTCGATTGATTCCTAGTTGGTCATCAGTCATATAAGTTATTAGTTATTCAATTAATTAATTATCATATTCAACTAATTAATTATCATTACATGTGATTTCATTAAATCAATAAAGAGTGATCACTATCTGCTTATCAGTATAATTGGTCATCTGTTTAGGCTACAGTTAAGATAACACTATAAATCATCTTTAAAGAAAAGTTTATCAACCCACCCTCCTGCACAGGATATTAAGTTTTAACAGTCAGCCCATTTTATAGTATTAACAGCTAGTCTTTCTTACTTATAGAAATAACACAATCAAAATGCAATAGGAAATAATCAATTATATTTATTACAAAAAAATCTATATAATAATAAAAATCATTGAAAACTAAAATGAGATTTGAGTTACAACAAATAGAAGAAATATCTTAACAAAACTAACATATGAAAAAACCTCGAACAACCTTCTTTCTCTTCCCTCTCTCCTATTCGGCAATGCACAGCGCGAAAATTCAGATTTTTCATTTAAAAGGATTATTACAACTCTTGCATAGCTTTTGATGGAACAGATGTCATTGCCCATCGTAGGAAGAGTTGATCAACAAGAGAATCAAATGATAAATGATAGTTTATGATCTTTGAGTTTGCCAAAATTCTCATAGCAACAAAGATAGGATGATGGATGATTAGAAGGGCTCTTTTCAAATGAAAAAATTAGAGGGAAAAGAAAATAATAATAGAGAAAACTAAGAGGAAGGAACTTTTTAGTTTTCATTGCCTTAATTCCTCTTATTAGTATAACCAACATATTTCAACCACACAAGATATATGCCTAATCAATATTAACATAAGATGCAACAAACTATTCCATCATTACAAAAATCTTAACAGGATACCAAATAAAAAAATGACAAGTGTTCTAAGCATAATTAATTCATCAAAATGTAATGCACTTTGAATATTCTGTTATGGTCATCATCGAGGTTTATGACCATAACGGTGGAAAATATAGTAACTTTCAGCATAGCAACAGACACATGGGCAGTTAATACACAATTTTTACCTTCTTTCCATCACTTTCTCCCACTAAATTGAGAGAATTATCATAATTGTGCACATTAAAGTTACAAAACATCTCCATGGTGATCAATAATGCTTAATGATCACCGGCGGAGCCATGGTGAGGGCACTAGGGGCACATGCCCCCACTGGCCCGCCAGAAATATTTTTCCTATGAAGAAAAGGTAAGGTGAGCCTCTTATGCCCTACTTGGCAATGTGCTGATCGACCCTGTTTGACTTCTACCATAAGATGAGGAAATGCTTAAATTTGGCTACTATGACCACGGTTGCTATTAACACTGTGATTGTGGAAAACATAAGCAACCATCTCTATGGAAAACACCACAGCTTCATCCCCATCTCTGATCTTCTATGGTTTATTTTCTTCTACAGTGTACTTTGCTTTTTCTTCTCTTCCAAAATAACTTTTCAGAGCTCTGTTTGTCTTCTCTTATACAACTTCTCTTGCTACTATTATTGTTAGTAATTGTGTCTATAGTAGAATAACAACCAACACTTACATCTTTTGGCTTCCACTATACTTTTTGTTGCAATATGTGAGGTGGGATGCAAAAAAGAGGAGAGAAAGAGAGAGTCAGAGAGAGAGAATTTTATAGGAATGGAAGGGTAGTAAACAGGGTAGATGCCATTGTGAAATGAAGCCGTCACCTTTGGAAGCCTATGGAACAAATGATGAATAATATTTTTTTAGACATTTAGGCCAATTAAGGATAATTTACACACACATTATATGTAAGTTTCAAATTCAATACCTCTTAGTTTGTAGCCAAAGCTTCCAACAAATAGATTAACAGAGTTGAGTAATGATGAATCACGTGATTTACATTTTTGTAATTTTGAAGAATTTTTTTCTAAATATTTTGCCCCCACGCAAAAAAAAAATATCCATGGGTCTGCCAGTGCAAATGATTACTAGAATTCCATTAGCACGTTATCTCATTAAAACAAAATTGCACGAACCGACGGAACAAGAAAGATAGAACAATTTAACTTGAAAAAATTATCAGAAAAGAGAGTAAGGCAAGGCTTGCTAACCCAATCATGGTCATCTTAATGGAGGGCTTAAGATTGAATTGGGAAAGCATAAGAGAATCGTCGCCAAACTTGTTGGCAAGCTTCGGATAAAGGAGCTTCTGACGCTTAGGAAGAACGTTCGTAAGCTCGCAGATCCGCCGCTTAAGTTCCGCCACGCTATCGTCACAGCAAACCCTCACTGTGTATTCCTTTCCGCTCCACTTCACAGTCAATGTCATCTCGGCCACTTCGTCCTCCACTGCCATCAAGCTCGAGCACGCTACGTCCGACGCAGAAGGCGAGGGAACAGTCGATTCAGAAGTGTGTGGTGGCCGTGGCGGCTCCATGTCAACCACTTCGCTCCCCTCTTCTAACGAAATTCGATTCGACCTTGCCCGATTTCCCGTGCTCGCTTTTAACGCCAAAGTGTGTGTATATATATATATATATAAAGTATAATAATTATGACTGAAAATTTATAGTTACTATTTTTTAAAGAAATATATTAAAAAAAAATGTTGTACTAAAATACATCCACTTTTATTAATAAGAGTCAAAACTCCTCTAAAGAATCCTTTTGATTATTGCTGATCTTATTTTTTTTGTACTCAACTAGGATAATGTTGAAAGATTTACATACATATCACTCTATATTATTATATTTACATATCTAACACAAAAAAATTTAATATTACATACATACCACTTATAGTTTACTTTCATATCAATTATGAGTGGTATAAATGAAATATATGGATGGTATGAATGAAGTATGAGTGACATATTTGATATTAAAATAACATATGATGGTATGTATGTAGTATTAAAGTTTTAGGTGCTAGATATGTAAATAAAATAGTATAAAGTGGTATGTATGTAAATCCCCCAATAATATTTTACAATGATGATCTCTCTATTCATGTTAGTTATATTATATATTTGATTAATTTGATTTAAATGTGTTGTTTACACTCTTGACCATTTTTTTTTTTTTTTACACTCTTGACCGTTAGCCTATAACTCTATTAGAAATTATAGTATATGCTACAATCTTATTTGAGCCATAAATCCCCCGATAATATTTTACAATGATGATCTCTCTATTCACGTTAATTATATTATATATTTGATTAATTTGGTTTAAATGAGTTGTTTACACTCTTGACCATAAGCCTATAACTCTATTAGAAATTATAGTATATGCTACAATCTTATTTGAGCCATCTTCGAACAACCATATAATCATGGCTAAGCCATCTTCGAATCCTGATTGAATCATCTTTGAATATTGTTCAATCTTTTGAACAATGTTTAAATAATATTTGAATATGATTTGTGCAATACTTTATCATAATTCGAAGATGGATTAAAAAGGATTCAAAATAGTTCAATCATGATTTAAAGTGGTATAATCATAGTTTAAAGTAGGTTGAATAATAGTTTGAATATAATTTTATTATGAATTATAGATGATTTGATTATGGTTTCAATCATGGCTCAAAGATAATTTAATCATTGTTCGAAGAAAATTTTATAGATTTGATTTTATTAGCATTTTATCATGTATGATCTTTATGGTTTTCACATTAATATTGCTTAATATTGAGAAACTCATGGTGTATATTCAAATGTATTGATTGAAATAGATAAACACATTCTTTTGGATCTCAAGTACATGACTCATGGGTACTATGGAGTGAAATTTTGAATTCAAATAAAATATTTAAGGCTCTATCTCCCGTAAATAATGCTTAAATTTTCTTTAATATATAAAAATAACAAACCCTACTTAATATACACAAGTATATGTGTCGAACCGAGTAATAAAGTGATAGAGCAGCTTTTTAGCAATTAACTACTATTGTTTATTCTAATTGTAAAATTATCCTATTAAAATAAAATGATTAGTTATATATGGAGATTCAATCACTGAATAAAAATAGTTAAATAATAGATAAAATATTTAAATAAAGTATTTTGGATTGATGAACATAAATTGCATATCTTTCCAAATGAGATTCTTATTTTTAATGTAGTTCGTAGTATATGCATCTCTAGATCTCTAGATTTAATCACATAAACAAACAGAAATATCCAATATATGTTAGGAGAAACAATAAAATTTTGTTATCATCAAAAATCACAATTTCAATCTTGATTCCTGATTTGCAACAACAACACCTAGTCCATAATCTATAAATCGCAATGCACAATACATAACTCGTAACCAACAACCTATAACCCGCAACCTGTAACCTACAACCTAATACCCATAACCCATAACTCAAAACATGCAACACACAGCACCCAACATTCAAATATGCTATTTTACCCCTAGTTCAAAAATGCAAAGTGTGCAAAAAAAGATATATTTGTTCTTACAGTGGTCAATCATAATTTACGAAATTGAGATTGTAATCAGGAGTTTACATTTCTAAATATAATTGTGATAGTGTCATTTGATCAGTAGTTTGTCTATGTTGCCTCTAGGTGGGAGAGTTTTGATGTGGATATGTGAATGCTTATATAGGCAATGGAGGAGGGAATTTGAAGTATCATGTGATAGTTATTACTTGGTTAACTCTAGTTATGCTAACACATGACTGATTATCATACAACTACCTATAAAAGATATATTATTGAGTTAGAGTTATTTAATCACTGATGTGCACGACATAATTGAGAGAACTTCTGGAATTTGGAAAGAACGATTTCAAGTGTTAACTCACATGCGACAATTTCCACTTAATGTCCAAGGTAATATTATGCTTGCATGTGCAGGTTTGCGCAACTTCATTAATTGATACCATAAACAAGATCTCTATTTCAATTTGTCGCAAACGGGAATGCAATATGACAGTCATACGGAGAGTTTGAAATATCTGATGAAGATCCCAATAAGCAATAATAGGGGAAAGAATTCAAGCGAAAGCAATAAAACATGTCATCAACATAGATTTGTAGGATGATTGGGCAAAAATTTTAATCATAGTAGTAAAAATTTTATTTAAATATAAAATTTTAAAAAATTTGTGATTTTTTTATTTCATATGTCGAGTCAAAAGTGTCGCCTATCATGATTGAATTGTTCTAAACTAGTAGATATATCGTATCACTATCAACATGCAACATATATCGTCATTTGTTTTTCACTACTTAGGTTGTGTTCATCAATGTTAATATACTATTAACTTTTTGTTGGTTTTATCATTTTTGTTATATAAATTTATGTTGGATTTATAATTTGGTTACTGATTTAATTTATTGATATCAATTAAAAATTTTCAATTCTATCATATAATAACAAATGTCATGCAGAATAATTTTCAAAATTTAACACCCTCGGTATTTAGTAAATCTAAATCTATAGGATTTACTAAATTCTACATATCACCAAACAACCACTTAAGAGATTAAAATATCTCATAAGTCAAATTTTATGGCATATCGCAAACAAATGTTTGATAGCACTTCTCTCATTCTCCATCCCCTAAGCTACCGACTAACTGCATCGCATCCCCAAGCAGCAGACCGTTAGCTAACGAAGTTTGCCAGCGAGCCCGCCATGGGAATGGGAAGCTAGGTTACTCCAATTTACAGGGTAAGAAGCAGAGTGAAGGTGTCGTCACTTCGTATCTCATTTCTAAGGCTTCGTTTGTGACGGCTTTCTTACTACTTCTTAAAGCAGATTTTTAATATAAAAAGTAAATTTTTTTTACAAAAAAAATTATTTTAAGAAGTTGTAAAGCTTCAATGCTATCACTATTATTTATAATTTATCTGCTTCACCAATTATTTTGTCGTTTGCAAATGTATATCTCTATGTTATTGTTAATTTCATTCTACATGCTTAAACTTTAATTTATCTATTAGTGTTAAATCCAAAATTTACTCACGAAAGATACAAAATCTTACTAGCAGATCAAACATGTGAATTAGATGAGCTTGACATGTGAGAATGGAGAGAGTTGAGAGAGTAACGAAAAATTCTATAGAATGCCCAAGAAAGTTATATATCTCAAACCAGCAAATAGGCACTTTCATGTAATAGAGTCTAGAAGAATGGTCGCTCTATGAAGGAGCAAGTGTCTGAGGTCTCTCTGATGAATGATTGATGTACTGGTCTAGGTGTGTGAAGAATGTCGAGTTACTAACAACGGCGGAATCAGCTATAATTTTACAGGTGGGTAAACTCATTATATGAGCAATAAAATATTTAAAAAAAAAAGAAAAATATAAATTAATCAGAATTGTATTCCGGTCCTAAACCCACTTCCACTAAATTATTAAAAAATCTCTACTATTGTTTATATCTTCTAGTAAAACTATTAATTTCATAATCAAATATTGACGTCCCACTGTTCACCCGCACCCAAATAACGGAAGTTTTTACCGTTCGGCTGTAGCTCGCGAGCGACGTCATTCAAGCATTTGGAGTTCGGTTGGAGATGCCCTTAGACGCCATTTAGCACTGTAGTTTAATGTTGTACTGTGCTATATATTTAATTACTTATCTTCTTATTCTGCTGTAAAATTTCTGAGGATATCTTGATAAGAAAATTTCCATTCAATCTCTTGGGAGATGATACAATAACAATCAATCAAGCGCTTCAAGAACAAACTTTTACAAAAGGAAAAAAATATCTAAGAAACCATCTTCATATTAGCTTGAAACATAGTACTTAAAATAAAAAATAATAAATTAAATAAAGAAAAAAAACCTCCAACTGCCAGAGGAAATGGGCTCAAGGAAGTATCTTGAAACCTCTTTTCAGTTTATTCTGGAACCTTCAAAGCATATTAGTCTTCCCACATCTATTCCTTGAGCCAAGGTTCTTGAGCTGG
Source organism: Dendrobium catenatum (assembly GCF_001605985.2). Lineage (NCBI taxonomy): Eukaryota > Viridiplantae > Streptophyta > Magnoliopsida > Asparagales > Orchidaceae > Dendrobium > Dendrobium catenatum. The sequence goes on from NW_021318586.1 coordinate 639,853, forward strand.
TACCCACTCACACAACTCATCTTGCTTGAACCAGAGATCTTTGAAAAGGGTTAAGCAGGTTAGAGAATGAACCCATTCATTTATGTAGGAATACTATAAAATAAAATAATCATAAGAAACAGCAGGTTTTGCATAACAATCCTTGGAAGCTTTTGAAATCAAGTGCGTTATGATATCTACAGTGCACATTTAAGCCTTGTTGGCACTTCAGCTGCTACAGTCAGTAATGTTCAACCATTCTATGCTATTCTTGTGTCCATTTTGTTCGTAAAGGGAAAAAACAAACATTTTGAAGCCTTACGTGTTTTGATGTACTTTGTTCACCTTGGCTTGATGGTATCTATGTTTCTTTAAAATTCTGTAGAATTTATATCATGGTTAATGACAGACTATTAACCCTCCTCAATTCTCGAAATATTTAGAACTAAAAAAAATGGGTTTTTGTGATTGAGTTGTGCTCTATATGATAAAAATAGACTGTGTAAAAGCCACTAAACGTTTGAATGAGGATACTTAGCATGCATGATTCAATGGAGTTGAGAAACTGCAGCCAGCATTTAGTTTTAGCAAGAATAGGAAAAAATGGTAATCAGGAGAGCAAACACAGTAATAGAATGCCGAGAGTAAACAAACAAGTTTACTTACGGAGAATGCATCTTCGATGAAACATCGAAACTGTTGACATAAAATAAATGGAAACAAGGGTTTCTAGAATCTAAACTTGTATCAACTGTCAGACAAGGAGCAGCAATCGGGACATGACAAGAATACTCCTTAGAAGCAGATGCCTTCAAGGACTCCCCACGGCTACTAGAGGAACTCGTCGAAGAAGAGGACATCACTTACCTGCATCCACTCGAGATCGCCCCACACTGGGCGATTAAAAGGTTCCTCATTAAACAAGCAAATCATCACTCATCTCACCCAAGCTCTTACCCTTTAAACTCATCAAGCCCGCCGAACTCATTTACAGAAAAACATTTACAGCAGAAACCCCTCACTCATTTAGCCGCAATTCAAGCTAGGCTCAAGAACTCATCATCTTCTCTTAGACCTCAACTCGCCTTCACCAATAGGGCAACGTCGAGCCTCTCATATCACTAGCCAATATCATCTCAAAAGGCTCGCCCCTACCCCCTCCTCTCTCTCTCTCTCTCTAGCTCACTCGATCGTTAACTTCACTTTACCAAGTCTAATCAGGAGGCGTCACTTGTCTTAGCTTAGTGTGTAACATCATACCCATCTATGTGTAGCCTATATTTTTGCCTTTTTCTGTGTAGTCATTCCTATAGCCTTCAAAATCCTTCAAAATCCTGTAAATAAGAGGTGATGAGGAACAGTTAAGGGGACTTTTGGACTTTGACCATTTGAAGACCTTTAGACTTCTTTTGGGCTCTAAGTTTATTCATTATTATTGACTGAGTTAAAGAAGATTTTGCTAACATATTTCTCCTCTATTCTCTGCTCTCCATTCTCCTCCATTCTCCATTCTCACTAACAAGTTCTCAAGTTTATCAGACAAATCTACTAGTAAAGTCTAGTATTATCCGCTAGATAAATCCGAATTCAACATGTAGGATTGAACAAAAATTAAAATCGAGTAAGGTTACATATATGTTTGTCCTACATTAATCCATAGATTACCTAAATGACCTTATAAACAGGCCCATAAATCAAATGAGTACTTGGGCTTGTTAGATTAAATAATAAATTTCTAGGTCTATATGAGCAAGAAATTCATTAAATTTTGAATTTGTTACGAAGAGATTTTATTGCAAACATGCAGCTTGTTCATAGAAATAGAAAAAAGGATGTGATTGTTGAACAAACAAACTTAAAACAAACATAAATATTTCAAACAAATAAGTATTATATTCAGGTACACAATTTGGAAACTAAGTAGTTATAAGTCACAAGTCAACACTTCACAAAAGATAATATATTATTAGATAAAATTCAGATTTTCTGATCAAAGATTAATAAATTTAAAAATATCAACAACTCAAAAATAATCAAAAATATTTACCTTGTGTAAATCCAAGGTACTTCTAAATATTTCATGCAATCTGCATTGGCCTCATCTAAACTGTAGCAATGACATATTTTGACCGAACATTGAACCCCAAGACGTCAAATATCAGGCATATATAATGCTTCTGATGGTGGCCCCGCTTCAGGACACCTCTACCATCAATTACTCTATCATCAATTAAAATGTAAAGCAAGCTAAAGAAGATAGCCTCTATGCTATGTCGTTCAGTTCACAAAATCCACCCATGACCTAATTGATGGTAGCAAGTCTATCGTCAAGGTTGCTTTCTTTTTGGGATTGCAACTTTATAATTTCAAATTCTGTTATTAAAAAAGCTCGTCACCATGGAAGAGTTGCTTAAGAAGGCACCTAAATTTGTTAGTGTTGAAAAGTTTTTTTCTGGAAAGCTAATATCTGCCAAATCTAGCTCAAATTTTTTAAGACAATTCTGTAAGATATACCTTGACCTATCCTGAGAGGAAGTATAAAAAAACCTTTTTTTAGTATAAAAAAACCTACTTCTCTCACTAGTTAAGTTTTCAAACGAGGCAACATCCCTATGAGAAGCCTAAAAAAACCATATTTTGTAATCGTTGGAAGACACGAAAACCTTATCTGCCTCCTCTTAACTGGTTACTAAATTGTATTTACAACCATTCACAAGAGATATTACTTTTGTTGACCTATTCAGTTGAGGAAAGGTGCTGGAAAGAGACAACCAAATTTTGTTTATACTAGAAAAAACATGGCCAGGACACCGAGAATTGTTGAGTCTTAAAGGCTCTCCTGAAGAAGCTAAACAATGGTCATTTGAAAGAGTTCGAAGCTTAATGGCAGGAAGATAAGAGACACATCGATGAGCAACTAAAACAATAACGACTTCTTGCAATGCCTAGAAAGGATCATTTGAGCTATCACTAGATGAGTTGGTCTTAAAGTTGCTTGGCGATAAATCCTAAAGAAGCTTGGCCGAAATTTGGTTACAGCGGTTTTGAGTGTGTTGCATTTTGGATGCAAAAATTTTGAGTTTTTGAGTATTTAGTTTGGATTAAAATAAATACAAAGTATTATCTTGAGGGTGCCCTTTAGTTCATTTTTGAGGAATTTAGCTCACAAAGAGCTAGTCATGTGATCCTCCGGCGAAACTCTTCGACCATGAAGTCTCGTGTTCTTGCATGTCCATCTAAAAATTAAGTCTAAAGTTTTAATCTTTGAGGCAACATCATTCTATTTCATCAAAGATATTAAAATATTATCAATAACATTTAAGTTGAAATATATCATGAATATGCCCTGATCTTGAATATAGTCAAGGTAACGTCAACATTGAAGCAGGTCTCTTTTGTAGCATCCCAACTTTGTCGACATCTTCACAATTCATGAAATTTTCTCCAATTTCATTTCAGGCACTATTAGCCATGGCATCATCATGATAGTTTCCACCTTTCACATCCAAAACTATGGGTCCTTTTCATTAATTGTTTGAGCTGCTCCTGTAAGACAATCTTCCCAGCCTTTGTCACGACCCGGCCCGGCTAGCCCGATAATATCGGGGCGGGAACAGACGATCGTACGGAAGAGCATTAGAAACATAAATCAAATTGATTAGATAAATAACATCAGTACATAAATATCATCCATAAATAAGAAAGAGCCACTAAAACAACATCAAATACAGATAGTCCCAAACAGTTCAGATTATCTCAATACCAATAAAAACTTTTGAGTCAACATACATAAACTTTACATACTATTCATACTCAGATACTAACTCAAACCTTAGACTTAAAACATAAAATAAATGGAACCTTTCATCCTGAGGTCCCCTACGACGATACATGTAAGGTCGTCGTGCAGCCATTACTGAATGAGTAGGAGAAAATTGAAGGAAAAATACGAGGAAGAGCTAAGGGAAATGTTTTGATACAATCTAAAAATATGTGAAAGTTTTTTTTTTATTTAATTATTCAATAATTCTAAAAGACAAGGTAGGTATAAATAGAGAAGATCCGCAATTTTTCATATACAACAAAAACGTTTCTAAACATGAAGAAGTAGAATGAAAAAAATAATAAAACATGATCTGAATATTTGAATTCAAATCTTTATTCTTTTTTTTTTTTTTTGGCTTTTTTTTTTTTTTTTGGGGGGGGGGGGGGGGACATTTAGGTCATTTAAGGCAAACTCATACACACAACGCATACACAAAGACTCGAACTCAAGACCTTTTAATTGGGAGCCTAAGCTCTCAACCAACAGACTAAGATGAGCTGTGTATCTTTACTCCATTTAACAATGCACAAAAAATAAAGAAGCAATGTCATAGATTGGTGAATTCTATGAAAGAACCTCAAAATCATCTTGGACAGGCACGGATAGATGGATGGCAAGATCCATGGAATCTCCAAGAACAATGAACTTTCCAGAATCCATGGGCAATAGCAACAATCTAAAAATTTGTTATGACTTCTCAATGCTTGATCTAATGTATAAAATTATGTGAGTATATAGCAGTTATTTAAATATTTATTCAAATAATTATAAATTTAAGATGGAAAAATAGTATTGCTTACTCTTTTATTTTATCCTAATATCAAAAGTTCTTGTTCATGCAAAAAATGTATTTAATATACTTCGAAATTTCTTAACCATTGTTTCAAACCTTTCTAAGAAATTTGTTTCAACGATAAAATATAGATTTATTAAATCAAAAGACTCATTCTTAAATTTTTTTTCTAATTTCAATTTTCTTTTTAGTAGAACTAACTCTAGTTTCGTGCATTGAAGGCACATGAATTTTCTCTTGCAGAAAACAAACTTTACATTCATAAAACATGAAACAAAAATACATTAAGTGGAATACACAACTTTACTTAAAGCACTACCATATATAAGGCGTTACACAAGAAATTTCAAGTATTTTTTTCTTTTAAAAGCAATTATATACGAGCACCAGTGTCTAGTTTCAATATTGCCAAAGCTATGTTTCAATTAGGCGTTCTATGTTATGTCAATGTTAACGTTGACTTTCAAGACAATCATTGATACCTAAATTAAGTGTGTCACAAATAAGAGTATTCAAATGATAATATGGTGAAATTAAGAAGAATGAATTAAGGAATAATTATATCAAATAAAAAGTTGGACAAACATTTATTAAAGTTAAGGAAATTTAAAAAAAATTGAGGTGATTTGAACATGTACTTTGAAAGATAGAAAATGCACCAAGTAAATGAGTAAATAAAATTAATTTCAGAGAGCATTAATAAAGAAAATGAATAGACCTAAGGTTATACAATAGATAAAAGTTGTTCAAAATTATTTGTGAAGGATTGATTAACACCTTAACAACACTCAAAATGAACGAATGAAAAATAAGGATTCATTAAGCTAGCCCCAAATAGTTGGATAATGCTAATAATGATGATGACAAGAAAAAGAGGATCATAATACGGATCATGTATTGCAAAAGAAAAAGATTTAAGGAAATTTCATAGTAATTGTAAATCAACAAAATTAGTGTCTTACCAATTTCACGATGTCCATTATCAGGGCTGTCACTTCCATGAACAACATTTCTAGAAAGAAATCAGATATCACTTTTACAAAAAATATAAAAGCACAGAACAACACAGGAAAGACTTCTCATGCAAATAGAAATATAAATAGAATGCCGAGCTAATCACGGTACAAGAAATAAATTTAAAGGGCTCCTACCTTCCAGTTTGAACAGCTAAATCACCCCGAATAGTTCCTGGGTCAGCTTGAAGAGGATTTGTTGCTCCAATAAGCTTACGAGCCGATGCAACTACTCCAATACCTTCCCATGCCTCTTTGTAGAAAAGAAAACATAGATTGAATGCATAAATGGTCAAAGTAATTTATTTTTATTCCATTTTTAAATGGTTTTAAACATTCATCATTCTCTGCATCTTACTTGCAACAAAAATTGATAGATCTCAAGTAGCATACCATACACACAACTGGACCAGATGTGATGTATTTTATCAGCTTAGGATAGAAACTTTTGTCCTTCAGTTCTTTGTAATGCTCCTGATTAGACAACGAAATAGGGATAAGGAAGAATGCAAAGGAGATCCAAATCTTTTCCACGTATTAACAGATATGAAAAGGAGATAGAATAAGGGAAGGCTTCTTCCATTTAAACTATAATATGGAAGAGAAAGTTAAATATGATTAGAGTCCCATTTGAAATTCATGTGATGGTCTAGTACTGGTCTCTGCTACAGCAAAAGCTAAAAGTTAAAAAAATAAAAATAAAAAAATCTTAAAATTACTACATATTGAATTCTAGGCCCCTGAGAACTACTAAGTATAAAAAACTTTTGAGGTCAATTGTGCTATATTTAATAAAAAATTCCCTTGTTGTTGATTGACTAGAGTGACCTTAGCACCCTAAATGAAAGTAAAGATTTCTGTTTTTATCGGCGCCTAAAAAGACTTGGTTAGAAAATATTAGGAATGACCTTTCTTTATTAGATTTAAACGAGAATTTGGCTTTTAATAGGACACAATGGAGAAAAAGGATTCATGTAGCCGACCCCACGTAGTGGGATAAAGGCTTGATGTTGTTGTTGTTGTTGTTGTTGTTGAATCAAGCTCAAGCATCCATAATTAATATATCCTCACGCTTAAATGAAATCATTTTCAATTAAGAAGAATGTTTAAGTTCAATTTTTAAGAAAAAGGTCCCTTGAGTTTGGGTATAGATGTGGTAAACTGATATGCCAGGGGAGCTCACCTTGTGGGGTCCAAGAGAGTTAATATTCACTATGTAAGGAGGTGAAATCATAGGAGAAATTATAAAAATTTATTTAGGGAAAGATAGCTGATTTGAATTAGATTTTGGAGGGAGTTAGGAAGGCTTTATTAAGGGAAAGAGACTGATTTGAGGGCTGATTTAGATGGAATTAAGTAGAAGATGTTCCCTAATTGAAGATGGCATATTTTGAGGCTGATTTGGAGGGGGTTAATTAGAAGATATTTTGTAATTAAAGAGGGCTGATTTGAAGGGGATTAATTAGGAATTGTTTCCTAATTGAAGAAGACATATTTGGGGGCTGATTTGAGGGATGATTTGGGAGGGAAAGCAAATATGGAAGATTTGGGGCTGATTTGGAAGGGAATTAGGAGAGGGTTGTTTTGGTATTTTATTTTTTATTGTTTTCTTTAAATAGTTGATTTACCCTAGAGTTTAGGATATGTTATGTGTTTGTTGAATTTAGTTTGTCCTTAGGTTGTGAGAGCTCTAGCCACCGGTTAGAGATTTGGAAGAGCCGGATCTTCCTCTCTTATTGAAGATCTATTGTATTTTGTTTAATCTCTTTCATATTTTTTAAAACTAAAAAGATTTGTAGTGTTTTCTTCTTCTCAATTTCTCTTGTGGTTCACTGATTTGATTAAAAGTTTTTCTATTTCGTATCATAAACTCTACCAAGTTCAGATGATTCAACCATCCTGAGTATACCAACTTAACAATCACCCTATTAACAATCCTTAGTTATCAAGGAGCCTTAGCTATGACAACATAGCTTTAGATCAATAAGCTTAGTGCTGCAACTGCAGCCATGAGATCAAATACCTTGTTCTGACCAGAGCATTGAGTCTGGGAGCTAACTATGACATTCAGCTTAAAACAACTAAGTATAATTGTGTCGTGAAGCATCCTCATTAAAGGGCAGTTTGCCTCATCCAAGGTGCTTCCCAAAGACTAAAAAATAAAGGATTGGATTTGGTGAAGAAGCATTGAGTAGCTTGGGAGTTTGACAACCTAGAACCTTAGCTCCAAGTTGAATGTCAGAAGAGTGATCCTATTAGCAGGCTTCAGGCCTTAAACTACATAGATGTTTAAAGCCTGGTCTTAATTAACACTAAGGATTTTGATAACAAAAAACCTTAACTCCAATTCTCAGAACTTTCTATAATATATTAAGGGCATGACCACTCTGCTCAAGGTTGAACCTGATTCACCAATAGTTAAAAGGAAAGTATCAGCTAAGAAAGATATGTTATTGTAATTCTATTTCTATCCTCAATATTATTTTCCTTTATTATCTTATATAGCCACCGATATTCAGTCAATAATACAACAACAACAACATCAAACCTTTGTCCCACTACGTAGGGTCATCTACATTAATCATTTTTCTCTATTGTATCATGTTAAAAGTCAAATTCTCATTTAAATCTAATAAAGAAAAAATTATTTCTAATATTTTCTAACCAAGTCTTTTTAGGTCTACCTTTGCCTTTCTTAACATAAATCAAATCTAATACCTCTACTATCCTATTCGGGTCATCGAAAGGTCATCGTTTTATGTGACCAAACCATCTAAGGCGACTTTCTCTAATCTTATCTTCCACTGGAGCTACTCCAACCTTTTCACGTATATGCTCATTTCGTATCCTATCTCTAAGGATATTTTGATTACTCCCCTTCTTGGTTTTTCATTTGACTCCCAATATAGAAGCCAAGCTCATTCTGCGGTGCATTGTCAAAATGATGATGGAGTTTGTGATTCTAGAGAGGCTTTCATGAGTTGGATCACTTGATAAGACAGATGAGAGAGCTTATAACTTTGGTGAAGTTTTAATAGGTTGAATGAAGAGCCATGATGAATGTTCATAGTCTATGTGTTTGAATGGAAAGAATACTGGATAATCAAATAAGTTTCAACTTTGAAACTCTTGTTCCTGAGTTTTATCCTCTTAAATTTGGATTTAGAGTAATAAGGCAGGTATTCAAGGAAGGTTAAATATATGGATTTGAAATTTTTTCTAGTACTTGACCAGTAACATTCGTACTTTCTATATTTTGGGGAGTATCCAATATAAATGGCCTTTGATAGACTTAGGATCTAATTTACTTGGATACTGAGAATAAATGTAAATGTAAATGAAAATTGAACATCCAAAGACTTTTGAAGGAACAAAAAGAAATAATTTTGGTCCAACACCAATTCGAAGTATTTTTGATATAGAAAATAATTTCCTAAAACTTATTCAAAGTACTCTTGGGCATTGTCGGTTTTTAAGAACTGAATTTTGCATTAAAATTGAGTGTAGATCGTGGTGTTGAAATCTTTAAGAAATCGTCATGTTTTGAATTTTTCTTTCATTATCAAAACTAAATCGAGGATTTTATAATTTTCAATAAAAGAAACAAACAAACTCACTCTATTCTCAAAATAATTTAAGAAAACTACGGGTATGAAATCATAATTTGGAAGAGCTGACCTCTGCCAGTTCCTTGGGACATTGGAAAAGCTTCAGGCCTTTCAGCAGAAACCCTTTCTTCTCAAATCGTGAAATAATATCTCCAACCTATAGCATTAAACTTTAAGCGCACTCAAAGGCCATAAACAATTGAATCTTACATATTTTGCAAATAAAGCCATAAATAAAGGTGGCATACCAGGCCGCGCTGGACACCATCAGGTTTAACCATTACATAAGTCTCCTCAACCTCTTCCTGTCCACAAGAAAACCAAGAAGATTCTAAAATTAACGCTTAAAAAAGTGGATTTTCCTAAAACAGTTAAAAGGAATGTGCTTGAATCAGATTGCGTTGACAAATTGTCCCCTTTCCTAAATTTGATCAAATGAGCCACGGAAATTATCACGAGCGAATGGCGTTGCTAAAACGTGCATCGTTCAAAATGGCACAAATTTAAGATGCTAATTTCTTGGAGTAAGGTAATAATCAGATGGCTTTGAGTTTGACAGATCCGTTTGCTCAAAGTTGTAGATAGTGCAAAAAGGATCGTAATAAAGACAAATAAAATGTGGGAGAATAAAACGAACAATGGAGGCGACAAGATGCGGGAGGAAGATGCGGCTTGTCGACCTTCGAGCTCCCATCCGGTAAAGGTGGCCGCGAATAGCGCAAAAGGAGGGGAATGTAGACGGCCTGAAGGCGGAAAAACGATCCTGGTAACGAACAGTTGAGGGATAAAAGCAAGCAGGCGAAGAAGAGGAGCGGCAACTCTTCCTGTTTCCGCTTCCACGATTAGGGTTCTGCGATGGGAAGCAGTGTGTGGTTGCAAGCATAGACGAGAGCATGGTCGCCGCCATTTCTTCGCTCCGATCTCACTTTGTCGCTGACTGGGATTATGGATAGAAGAATTAGGAAGGATCATCAAACTGCTTATTAGCTTATTAGCGGAAAAAATAAGCTGTTTAGGAACTTATCACGCATGAAATACGTAGGACTAGAATTAGGGGCTTAAGTGAGCTCCGTCCTGCTCGAGCTCCACTTGTTTATAGGTTGCAAGCTGAACTTATCGAGCTCATGAGTCGGACTCGAACTCGAGTTCGAGTTTGAGCCTGCTTGGCTCGTGAGCTCGCGAGCAAGCTCAAATAAATGTTAATACTTTAAAAATAATTTTATTTTATTTATTAAATTTAAATATTTAAAAAAATTAATAAAACTACCTAAATCTTATTTAAATGTTAAACATTTCATATTTTTTTCTAAATTTTATCTAAAGTTCTAAAATCCCGCTTAACTTTTGAAAATTCAATCTAATTTTTAAAAATCTCACTTAAATTTAAAAGTTTCCAAGCTGACTTGAGCTCGTTTACAGTGAGACGAGCTCGAGTTCAATAAAGACTCAACTTGTTTGCACCCCTGACTCGAATCAAGGGTATGGGAAATTATTCTGTGCTTATTACGAGCTTCACTGAAATTGTGACATGTGTATTGCACAATGTGAATATTCATTTGCATTTTTAAGTCTTGTTAGCCCGTTCGATCCTAAAAATTTGAATTTTGCAGGAAATGAAAAGCCTCTCACTCGATTCAATTTTTCATCCTCTTCTTTTCAGCATTCTCTTCTCTCCTAGCATCTTCAGGATTGCAGCTTTAAGAATCATGCGTGAATAGCTTCACCGTTGAAAAAGGTTAGTATGTAATTTGCTTGTCGTTTGTTCACCCACATTTAAGGGAAATTTACATACATACCACTTTATTTTATGCTATTTACATATCTAACATCCAAAACATTAATATTACATGTCTACCACCCATATACAATTTTAATATCAAATATATCACTCCTATAATTCATTTATATTATTCATATAATCCTATAAACTTTAATATTTCATTCCATGCACCCAAATTTGTTTTATGGGTGGTAGTCATGTAATATTAATATTTTAGGTGTTAGATATGTAAATAGCATAAAATAAAGTGGTATGTATGTAAAACCCCCTTAAAATTATTATTTTGTATAATGAATTTTATTTCTTGAACATAGGTAATTAAAGAAATTTAATTGTGCAAACAAATAGGACTAAACCCTAAAAAAAACTCGCTTATAAATGAAGCTACATATATAGATAGATATAGATGGTAAAGGATATTGTAGATCACTCATTAAACATTAAACATGAGACAGAGAGTGAGAGAGAGAGAGAACTCACTCACACAAAAGAAGCCAGGGTTTACTTAGCAGGACGAATAATTTGGGAACTCAAGCCAGAGATAAGAACAGCAGCAGGATATGCATCCGAGAGGAGGACAGTGGAGGGATACGCATGAATAATTATTAGGCTTATATATATATATATATATAAAAGAAAAATTATCAAAATAAAAGTCATCCGGCAAATGGGGGCACGCGCCCCCACCCTGCCTCTACCAGTGCCCACAAGCTTGTGGTGTTGGAGATATTGTAAGCTTGTAAAGAAGAGCAAAAAATCAAAGTACAAGACGAACTTTAACAAATATATCCGTTAGCTGATCCTGTGAAGCAATATGATGAACAATAATTTCTTTGGACTTCATACAATCTCTAATAAAATGATAATCCGCCTTAATGTGGTTCGTCCTTGCACAAAAGATTAGATAATTAACTAAAGCAAGAGTGGAAAATGCTATAGCAATATATGGATGTCAATTAAGAAATGGGAAATTGGAATTCACTTAACAAATAATGTAACCATATAAGATCAGCTCCAACTGAAGTTAAAGTACGATATTTTGCTTCAGTTGAGGAATAAGCGATAGTAGAATGCTTCTTAAAACACCAAGAGATAAGTGTGTTTCCAAGATATGCGTAATTATGAGTTATAAATTGTCTGTCAATATTTTCTCATGTGCAATTAGAGTTCGAATATGTTGGTAAATGTAAAGTAGCAAGAAAGAGTAATTGAAAGACTATAATTGGAGGTGATTTGAATGTATCAAAGTAGGTGTTGATTGAAAGTAGTAATGTGAATAACTCCAACACACATAATTTGTTATTCCTAATGCATCACGTAATTTTTTAAAATAATTATCAACTATAAAGTTAAGTCCATAACTATCTATAGATTTAATTATGTTTATAATTGACAATCTTCCTATTAGGTACTTTAGACAAACATAAATCCATCATTATATCTCACTATCATTCATAATGCTATCAATCCTATGAGTAGGACAATTTTTTTTATAGTCCAGCTGTTTTGTTTGCTCCTTCACCAATCTTACAAATTTTGTAGAATGTCACAATTGTTTTTATACTTTGGTGGCGAGCTGCAAGTTTCTAACAAATTTACATCGACCTATATTGGGGTAGAAATAGACCACTCATCATAGATGACATCATATATATAATATAATATAGAAAGTCAACGAGAGCAATTAACTAGTAAAGTTATAAAAAATGCAAAATATCAAAGTTCTTCCAAGACACCACTGGGTTCAAATATTTTATAATATATATTATCATTGTATGCAACAAAACATAACACAACAAGATACAAACTACTACATAACATTACGCTACAGGAAAACAGTTTATTTCCGGCGGATCTGTATATGTCGCTTAAAGCAACGGTTTAACCGGTAGATATTACGACGGAAATATTCTGGCGTATATTACGCTGGTAAGTTTCCGTAGTATATGATGTCGGTTAATTTGCCAGTGCGTTGATATACAAGTGTAAAATACGCCGGAAATAGGTCCGGCGTAATATCCGTCAGTAAGTCCACCGAAAAGAGCCCTATTTCCACATTTCGGGCCGTTCCTTCTCATTTGCTTTCGTTCGGTTCTCTGTTCACTGTCTAACTGTGACGACGCCTTGCCGACGTAAGCCATCCATTCGCCACCGTTCTTGGCCTCCGCAGTCGTTAAGGTGAGACGATCTTCGTTCGCCCGTACCGATTCTCACGACGGCTTCCATTTCTTACGGTAATACTCAAAACTTTTTTTCCTTCATTCATGGATGTTCTCACTAGACATTTGCAAGAGGTTTTTCCCTAATGTATGCTATTTTCTTATGATATTCTTATCGTTGATAAGACTAGAGAGGGAGTTGAAGGTAAACTTGAATTGCTGTGAACCTTAAGTCTAAATGCTTTTATTTGAGTGGGGATTGTGACTTTTAGAATTAAAGTTGGATGACTACAGTGGAGGAATGCATTGGGCTTGTTTTGTGATAAAAAAAGTCCCCCTCAAAATTAAGGGAAAATTCTATAAAATTGTGGTTAGACCTACAATGCTTTTATGCTGTAGAATGTTAGCCATTAAAAGAGAAGCATAATATTAAATTAAGTGCTGCAGAGATGAGAATGCTTAGGTGGACGAGTGGCTTTACTCTTAGAGATAAAATACAAAATAGAGTTACCTTAGATGGTTTAGTCATATAAAACGGCAGCCTTCCGATGACCGGCCGATGGCTTTCCGATGAAATAGATGAGGACATTAGTAGTGGAATTCAATTTGGATGATTGAACTGGAGGAATGAATTAGGCTCGTAGTTTGATAAAAAAAAAAGTCCATCTTAATCTTATGGGAAAATTCTATAATATAGTGGTTAGACCTGCAATGCTTTATGGTGCATAGTGAAAAATAAGAAGAAGAAAAAGCAGGAAGACTTCTACACCAAGAAGAAAAAGAAGGAGAAATTTCAACTTCTACACAAGGCGAGAGGTGCCGATTTAAGTAGGGAAAGTCACGTACTAAAAAACAGTGGAATGCCTCGACTGTAAGAAAGTTAGAGGGAGAAAAGAAAAAGGTGCAAGTTTCCCCCCGGCCTTGGGGGGTATTTATAATTTTTTTAGAAGAAAGAACATTCCAGAATTTTTTAAAATATTTATGAAGTTTTTCAAATTTTTCTGATTTTTTCAAAATTTTCTGGATTTTTTTGGGATTTTTTCAGAATAAAAAAAATCTACGTAGGCCCCACCAATTAAAAAAAAAAATTCAAACCACGGTTAACAGCGCGGCTAACTGCTGCAGAACCGTGCGGGTCTCAGACTTTCACGCGCGACGCGCGTGCCGCCACCGGTGGCTAGCGGCGAGAGGCGGTCGGCCGGCCGCGCGTGCCGCCGCCGGTGGCTAGCGGCGAGAGGCGGTCGGCCGGCCGGCCAGCCAATTTAGCCGCCTACCCTTGTATCAGCCCGATTCTCGGCCCTGACGGTCCAAATCGGACATTTTTTGGGTCCTCAAAACACATTTTTTGACGTTCCGGACTCAATTTTGATACTTTTGAAGCTCAACGAGCCCTCTATGATTGAGTTTGAGTAAGTTTACATTTTTTGGAATGCAAATTTTTGCGATTCGGCCAATGCAAAAATGTCGACACATACATTTTCGGACTTTCTGGAGCTACGACGTCCGAAAATATGGGGCAACTGATATATCATCCAAAAATTGTATTGACCGGGCACAAATCTCGAGGCAAAATCAAGTTGGAAACTTCAAAAATTAATTCGGAGACCGTCTCAACTCCAATTTCAGCAAACTTATAGGTCAAACTGAGCGTCTCAGACATAAGAACCCAACAACGCCAAATTTGACTCAATTCGAGCCCAAATGAGTCCAAATCAAGGACTCGAAGTACTATTGGAAAGTTTGAACCACGATTTGAGTTACCAAACGATTTCTAAATATGATGTTCTTATAGTCGAATCGAGTGGCCAGACTAGACGAATATAACGAGCCCAAGATCGTCAAATTCTGATATCTTGAAGACTTTCAAATGTCTGACTAACGGTGCACGATCAAGGGATTCAATATCAACCGTCCATTCAAACCACTCCTGATTCGCCCCTGATCTCTCATCTATTTACAGGCCATGCGGCTCCAGAAATCTATAAATAAACCTCTCATTTCTCTTGAGAGGGGGCCCAAGTAAGAAGAGCCCAGACTCAAGCCAGAAGAATAAGAGGAGGTGAAGAGAAGAGAAGAAGGATATGAAGGAAGAAACTCCTCGACCACCGCCGCCGGAATTCCGCCCAACTTCCACTAGATGCCGGAATTCTGCCCAAGTGATGCCATAATTCTGCCTAACTTCCACGAGATGATGGAATTCTGCCCAAGCGACGTTGAAATTCCACCCGATCTCCAAGTGACGCCGTAATTCCGCCTGACCTCCAAGTGACGTCAGAATTCCGCCTGATCTTCAAGTGACGTCGGAATTTTGCCCGACCTCTAAGTTACGCCAGAGTTTCACCCGAACTCCAAATGACGCCAGAGTTTTGCCCGAATACCATATAACGCCAGAGTTTTCCTCGACCGCCAACTGACGTCGGACTTCTACTCGACGACGGACCTCTGCTTTTCGCCAAGTTTCTACCCGACGCCATGCTTTTGACCTTCATCGTTTGACAACGATCTTTCTGACCTACATCGCTCACCTACTACTATCCTTTCGACCTCTGTCGCCCGTCGACTATGGTCATTCCGACTTACGTCGCCCGCCGACTACAGTCCTTCAGACCAAATGAACGCATCAGTAGTGATTCTTTGTATTCTTATCATGTAATATACTCTATAAGATATACATCAAGCTAAGGCCTTCTCCTAAGGAAGGGCCTGATTTGTAATCAACTACAATACTAGTGGATTCATTTAAATTGTGTTAGGCCCCATGCTTTTTCCCCCTTTTTAGGGGTTTTCTATGTAAAAATCTTGGTGTCTCATAAATGCTACGCACATTCTCTCTTATCTAATTGCGTACTGGATCTTCGTAAAATGCTGAGACGTTAAACTTTATATTTCTCTACCGCCGCTAATACTCCATGACGCAACAATTATATTTATTTTAAAAACAGAAACCAAAAACTTATAAATTATTATAAATTAAATATTTAATTTTTCTCTCTCCTCTCTCTCTCCCCTTCTCTTTTTCTAGGCTGCCATCTCCTCTCTCCTTCTCTCTCTTCATTGTTATCTCTCTATTCCTTTCTCTCATCTCTCTCTCCCCCCTCTCTCTGTATTGATGATAGGAATACATCAAATTAAATTACGTATTCTAAGTGCACCAAATAAATGACATATTCTATAATACGTCATTTAATTTAATGTATTTGCTCGTAATTAAATTTTTTTTAATCTACGCTCATTCTACTAATTTTGGTTATTATATTGCTTTTTATAAAATTTGGCCATTAAAACATCTCCAACCTTTCGGCAAACAACTGAATGTAGGCCCTCAAACGTAGCAATCGAACGCCATTTACTCTGCCATTTGATCGCAGTTGAACAGTGTGACGTCATTATTGGCGTCACACTGTTCACTTGCGCCATTCTTTTCTCTCTACCAAACTTGCCTAAGAATGACGCGAAAGAAACAAGTCATGGCTAGGGGACAAAATAACATTCCATTGGATGAATCACGACATTTTTTTATTTTACTGCAAAAAAAAAAAATAAAATTGGAGAGTTTCGGTTGGAGATGCCCTTATTCTTTTTAGAGTTAAGTACTCCTTGCAGCACTTGAGAAACAAACAAATCCAACCAAAATGCGCTCCTGCGTCCTATCTCCCACTCTCCCGTCTCCTACTCGTCATCCTCTCCACAGATTCAAAGCCCCGGGCGCCTCCCGCTCCGTCCCTTCCATTCCCTTTTCTTCTTCTTCCTCCTCCTACTCTACCAATGAAGTCCCCATCGACGAGGATTTTCTCAAGAAGTACGCACCCAAGGAAAAAGAATCCGAGGAAGAAGCTCGCCGCCGCAACTGGATCGAGCGTGGTTGGGCACCGTGGGAAGAGATCCTCACTCCCGAGGCTGACTTCGCTCGCAAGAGCCTCAACGAAGGGGAAGAAGTCCCTCTTCGCACTCCCGAGGCCATCGAGGCCTTCAAGATGCTTAAACCATCCTATCGACGTAAGAGGATGGAGGAGAGTGGGCTCTCCGAGGAGGAGTTGCTAGCACAGCAGTTCGCTGTCAAGGGGGAAATTCCTGAACTTATTGAGACGACCTGGGCCGGGGGTGTAGTGGCTGTGCGGGCGGTGCCGCCTAGGGATTGGCCGCCGAGGGACTGGGAGGTGGATGCCGAGGAACTGGAGTTTATTCGTGGCGCACATAAGTTGGAGGCTGAGAGGGTATATTTGGAGGAAGAGATTAGGACTGATGTTGATTCCATGTGTGTGGAGAGGTATAAGGTTTTTTTGAAGCAGTATAAGGAGTGGGTGGCTGCTAATAGGGAGAGGTTGGAGGGAGAATCCTACAAGGTATACTAATTTCCCTTTTTTTTTACTATTTGCAAGATGCGCTAATTTCCTGAAAATTGTTTATTAGAGCCGTACAAACTTCAATTTTGAATTTTTTATTAAGTTCTTGTACAGTACACAACTCTCCTTGGCCTATTGGTTGAGAGCTTAGGCTTCCAACTAAGAGGTCCAAGATTCGAGTCTTTGTGTATGCGTTGTGTGTGTGAGTTTGCCTTAAATGGCCTAAATGTCCCATAAAAAAAAAATTTCTTGTACAGTTACTGTCCGCTGAAAGTTTGTTATTGAATTTCACTATTTCAAAGATGGGCAGATTAGACTGAATTGGTGTAATCAAATTTAGACTGAATTGGACAAATTAGACTGAATTGGGGTATTCAAATTTAGAGAAAGAGGGATATTTTATTGGTGCTTTCCTATGCCCACGCTTGACCATTGACCCTCCATTTACAGTTAGAGACCACGGTTTGCGCTAGAGAATCAACAACTTATCATAATCACACAGAAAATAGTGAATTGAACCCACTATAGCTGTCTATGTGGCAGACAAGACAAGCTGGAAGTCGAGCTAGTTCTCTGGACTAATCCAAACGAGTTCTTTATGAGAAAACTCATTGGTTGATAAGTACTTTTGGTCAGTATTTTCGAGTGAGTTGATGAGTTCTTCATGTGCTTAAGCGGTTCAACTCTCCATCTCTTTTTTATAAGGATGGTATATTTAAATGGTTGCACCACTTTTACTTGTGTTCCCACCTTTTCTAGACACTTCAATGAAAGATATTGACTCTTGTAAGGTATTGCATGTGCTTCGTAGGTCTAGTTGTTTCTCTTAAAAAGCATATGTAACTGCAATGCAAATTTGTCATGGAATCCATTTCAAATCCTTATTTTGTACAAATTATGTGTAAGTGGGTACTTAAAGCTGGTAGTCTGTGCATGTGACATTTTACAAATAAATAGAGGCGATTTCCTTTCTATCTGGTCCTCAATCTATTAAGAAATTCAATTAGGGAATCAAGAGGGTGCATAAATAAGCAGCAGCAACAACAACAACATCTTCATTCCTTTATCCCACTACGTGGGGTAGACTACATGAATGTTTGTTTTTTCAATTATGTCTTGTTAAGAGTCAAATTCTTATTTAAATTTAATAATTAAATATCATTTATAATGTTTTCTAACCAAGTCTTTTTATATCTACCTCTACCTTTCATTACATAGGCCAAATCTAAAACATCTACTAATCGGGTCATCAGAAGGTCGACGTTTTATGTAACCAAACCATCTAAGACGTTTCTCTCTAAATCTTATGTCATTGGAGCTACTCCAACTTTTTCATTTATATGTTCGTTTTGCATACTATCTCTAAGAGTAAAGTCACTTATCCACCTAAGCATCCTCATCTCTGCAATATGTAACTTAATTGTATGCTTCTCTTTTAATGGCCAACATTCCGCTCCCTAAAGCATTGCATGCCCGATGCATTCCTTCATTTCAACCATCCAATTTGAATTCTACTAATCTTGAAAATATTCCTAAAAAATTGAGCGTGCAATTCTCTTGTTTTTGTTGCTTCTCCAAATCCTATCTGCAATTTCTTCTTAAAAAAACAAATTAATTACTTATTTAGTATTATTATCTCATTCTACAAAGAGATAAGAGAATTATTGCTCATAATTTCATACCCCAACTGGTGTCCAAAACTTTTCTTGACACCCTATGGAAAGGAAATCAGTATAATGCCTCTTACATTTTCTTGATAGGTTTCTATTATCATCCTCCCGACACACCTTTTTCTCCATTTCCATATGTATCTTAAATACTCGTAAGTCACAAACTTAAGTTCACTTAATTTTCTGTGTGAAAGGACTCGATCGCATGCTACTTCATCAAAATAATTTTGCTTTTCCTTTTGTTTTCCTCTTTTCTTTTTGTAGATAAAGAAAGAAGCTATGGTAATTAGGAGCAAGAAATAGTGAATTGTATTTTTGATTTGAGTCATCAAAAATGTTTTAGTCTCTGGGAATTTCATTTTTCTGATTTAGTCTTTGACAATGTTTATCTTTCCTATATGTATAACATATGTGAAGACAAGGAAAAAAATACCTTATTTTATCCTTTTTAATTGTAAACATCTATTCAAAAATATGCTATTGACTAGTCTTAAGTTGTTTTATCTCGATCTGGTATAAGTGATGAGTTATCAACTGAAATGAGGACTTTCTCAAAAAGTTCCCAAAATTAGCTCACTTCATTGATTTATAATAGAATGAAAACTCAGACAGTTCCCAATTTCTGATCACTTGATTTAGTTATCGTACAATGAATAATTTAAATGCTTTGTTTTTACTTCAGTTTGACCAAGATTACTATCCAGGTCGAAGGAAACGAGGCAAAGACTACAAAGATGACATGGTATGTTATGCAATATTCATTTCTTCTATGTTTTCCTGCGTAGTTGGCTTTTTAGTTAACTCCTTTTTGACATTGTTGATTTGAACTGATTTTTTTGTGCAGTTAGAGCTTCCTTACATATATCCTGGACAGGTAACTCCCTTGCTTTAATATTAATGAACTTCTTGATGCGGAAATTGTTCGAGATGTTCATCATTATTGTTTGTAGTTTTAAGTCGCTTTCAAAACCTTGGAAACAATGTTGTTACATGGTCATCCTTGGATTATTTATTATTATGATATGTTATGTTTATGTATTATCTATCATATTTAAACTGACAAACTGGCTTGCAAGCTGGCCATTATTACTGTAAGCCTAGCTCGAGCTTACAAACTGGCTTGCAAGCTGGCCATTATTACTGTAAGCTTAGCTCGAGCTCAAGTTAGATCCGTCTTATCTCAATGATGTCTCAAGCACTTAAGTTGAGAACTTAAGCCCATGACTTGTTTTTACGTTGTTAATTCAAATCAACCATGATTAAAAAATGATTTCTAATTTTTATTTTCAGTCTAATAAAGCAATCTAACCAGCATCACAGACCGATAATCCAATTCCTAATCTCAAACATTGCTTGTGATATTTAGTTTTACTCTTGCTATTTTGCATAAGGCCTTCAAAATCTCTTATTAGGAAAATTCGCATCAAAAAGAAACCCATGGTTGCTTTGCTTACAATGGCAGGTTGTAATTGCAATTCTAAGACTCAACCCTTTATATGCAGGTGGATTTGGCAAGGTCTATAACACAATGAATTCAAATGATATTTAAACTCATACCTATAGCCAAATATTTTAAGTCTGTGGAAAGAGTAGACAATGTTCCAATCAATTAAAATTGATTATTTAAATACCCCAATGATTGGAATGTCTATTGCACATTATAACCTGAAGAGTTTACTATCAAAATCATTATTTCAAACCACAAGGTTAAATATGTTTTACATCGATAATGCCGTATTGACTATAAATCTCAACCATTTGGGATCCTATTATCAATCTACCCTCAAATTTCAAAGTAAACTACTTTAGGCTTCTAATCTTGATGAGGACCTATTCAAGTGATAACATATCGAAGGGAATTCCACCCTAAGTTTAAATCTCCATATCAATACAAAAAAAAATTCAAAATTTGAAAATGTTCAAGCTATAATTGTTACAGGCTTATTAGAGTAATAAAAAATCCAATTCATCCATTATTCATGCTAGCCATGGATGTCAAAATTAAGTATGATCAAAGCTCAAAAAGAATTGTCTTATCAACTGAATCCATATGATCACTCTAAAAAATTTCACTCCACCAAGGACGTGGCATATGTCTTCTAATAGAGTGCTTCACCGTCAAATGATATAATTATATTATGATTACGATTAAAGCTCGTATGTTCTCCAATGGCTTATACCATGAGTAGTGAATCATAAAGTGCACCTGAGAGAGTATGAATCTCTCTGTTTGCTAGGGTCGACTTAGAGTTGATCATTTATGCAAATATTCATCCTAGGTCTATGAGGTCTTCTTGACGATACAATTCATGATTGTTGACTAGGATTATTTACTCAGATTGGTTCAATTACTTTCGTTGGTTAATTAGACTTGGGTTTTCGATTGCCAATGACGATAGAATCATAGAATCTTGATTGGGTTTGTCACAATACACCCGCACCATTCGCTCTAAACTAATTGAAGTTTATTTTCTCGTTCTAAAACTAAATTACTACTGATATAAATTAAATATTTAGAATGTACCAACTAGCATTAATCAAAAGCTCTCATTTTTTATCAAGATAGTTAATTAACTATAAGAGTTTGCGACTGTTGGAAATCTCAAACTAGATCACAAAATCTTCAAACAAAGGATGTGAAATTATGATGCACCGACACGGACACGGCGATACAGACACAACGACACGGACATGACACGACACGACACGCACACGGGACATGACATTTTTTAAAATATAGGACACGGGTGCGGCGTGGACACTGCATAATAATTTTTTTATATAATATATATAAATTAAGGTAACATTATATTAAAAATGGCAAGCAATAATAAATCAAAGTCATGATAACTTGTTTAGCTTATAACATAAAGATGTTTAGTACAAAATGTCTAGTTCAACTACAAAAATATAAGCAAAAAATCATTTGGTACAACATGAAAGTTCAACCACTCAATAGGTAGAATGATAGAATTAGATTCAGAGGTTGGTCTTTGGCCTTCAATATCATCATCATTGAATATCATTGCTTCCAACTCTGGTTCATCCAGAGAAAGATTTGCAACATCCAATAATCTCATATCATCATGGCACTCGAACCCATCTCCAACAACATCCCACATCTTGTTATCACCTGTCATATAAAGTGGGATTATCCTTGATAGAAGACGAAGATTTGTATGCACATAAACTAAATCTTCAGCGTGTTATGGAGTTATTTTATTCATCTTCATTGATTGAATAAATAAGTATGTGCTCCAATTTTTCTCACAACAGGAAGAGAATAATACTTGACCAAGAAGTTTTATTGCTATGGTTTAAAGAAGCAGTACTGAAGCTCCATGAATCAACAACCACACTTTTTTATCCATCCTCTATCTATCAATCAAAGATTCTTGATCACCAAAATCCTCTAAATATCCAAATATTTTTGCAAGTTCTATATTAATTTTTCTCCTCTCTTCCTCATTTGGAAAATATCGTTTCAAATATATCTTTTTCATATTTGACACTTCTAAATCTTTTTGTGGTGAGACACATTGAGGGTCTTCTTGAAGCCATTCTTTACTTGAATACCTTCAAATAATACAAATCATATAAAATTATTTAATCATTTACCAAGAAATTTAAAATTAATTTAAAAGATGAATACAAATGTGCCTTGGATTTAATGAATGGGCCAAACAATGCAGAAGTGTGTTGCTTTTGGTTCACCTATCCTCAAAAATGATATAGATAATGCTCCAAAAACTTGATTAGACACAAATCTCAAGGTGAAACCATAGATTGAAGAGCATTTTTTATTTGTTTAAATCTTCTCAACATGATTATTACAGAGGCAAAACGAGTTTCAGCAACAGCTAATATTCTCAAATGTGAGAAATTATTAAATATTGAAAGTCTCATTGAGTGGTTCATAATGAAATTTCTGATCAAAACAGCATCATCTGCAACCACTGTTATTTAATGACATTCAACATATATGATTTTATTTGCCTCTGTATTCTTTGCTGCACAAATATTTTTTAGAGCAAGATTTAAAATGTGCACAACACATAGAGTCTAGAATATATAATGATAAGTTTGCTCCACCAACAATCCTGCAGCTCTACACACCGGTGCATTATCTGTTATAACCTGTACAATATTTGAAGGCCCAATAATGACTATCACCTTTTTAATCAAATTGACAATGAAATATTTATCATTGCATTATCATTCACAATTCACAGCTTTAATAAACATTGAGCAATTCTCTGTAACGGCCATGAAATTAATAAGTGGTCTTCTTTGAGGATCAGTTCAACCATCACACATCAAAGTGACTCTTTTTTCTTTCCACACACCTTTTGTTGGTTCAAGCAATATTTCAATACGTGCTCTTTCTCTTTCCAATAATTTTGATCTTAATGCATTGTAGACATGTGGAACATAACCTGCAAGGTTGTTATTACATGTAAAAGTGAATGCATTTTGGTAATGAGGATTTCTTGTAAGGTTGAAAGAAAGTCCAACTAAAAAAAACATTTTTGCAATTTCACCACCCAATTCCTCTCGTTGCTGCATGTTAAAAGTCTTCTCTAAAACACTACTGGCAACTCCTTTTCTTTTCTTTAAATCATATCGTTCACTTCTATATGATAATGATTGATCAACTCTAACATATGAGGAAGAAGTGTGGGATAAACCATGGGTAGATGACAAAGATATCTCTTTAGGAAGTGCTCTTTTGATCCTAGATTCAGCTTCATTAACTTGTCTGTTCAATTCAATCAACTGTGATGTAGTAATCTTAGGACACATTTTAATTCCATGGCCAAAAATCTTAAGTAGATGTGCTTTCACCCTAGAATAAGAGGTGCCACCACAATAATTGCATTTGAATGACACATTCCCTCCACCTTCAAATTTTTTTTTCTAACTTTGTAACATGAATCCATAATGGCTTATCAATTTCTACAGATGGCTCTTTTGAACCACTCCCACCAATATTAGAGCTCATTTTGCTTTAAAATTCACTGGTGTTGTAGAAGAAATAAAGGCTTAATAAATTGGGTGACATATTATAAAACAATTAAAAATTGTCAAACAAAGTTAAAAAAATAATTAAAGAACTATTGCATCATATGTTATGACTATTTGACAAAAAAATACTTAAAAATTTGCAGCTATGCCGGAGGTTCAAGGGGGCGTTGCCGCTGGCGGGGTTATACCTGCCTGATCATGTCGCGGAGTCAAGGGGCAGCGCCCCCAGAACAAAAATTTTCTGTGTAGTGAAAGAACAACAAAAGCGTATTGAAAGCGCAGTTAAAGCGCAATTAAAGTGCAACAAAAGAGCAGTTAAAGCGCAACAAAAGCATAGTTAAAGCACAACAAAAGCGCATTAAATAAACAAATTTTTATTGTAAGAATAATTTTAATCCAAAAAAAATAAAATACTTTAAAAAAATATGCTCTTCTGATCACAAATCTACAGAATCATTGATAAATGAAGAGAAATGACGAATAGAGAAAAAAATGACGAAATCAACTTACAGGTCTGAAAACTTTTCTGCGATTTAACGTCGACTTCCCTCAGCTACGCCCAGAAACTAAGGAGGATGGCTTGTTGGCTGTTGCTTACAGCCGTAAGGGAAGACCAAGGTTGCGATCTTCAGCCGACCGCTGCTCGCCTCAATTGCTTGGGAAAACCATGAATACGAATAGGAATACGGGATTGAGGAGAAGATGAAGACTCGGGCGTGAACCGGCTAATATGAAATAGTGGGATTAGGTTTATTTATTTATTTATTTAATTATACACGCGTGTCCGGTTTATTTTTTTTTTAAATGGGACACACTAATGATGTGTCCAACATGTGTCCTCGCCGTGTCAGACGCGTGTCTGTGTCCGACACGTGTCCGACACTGCATACCCTCTTAAAATGAAGTGTCAGTGCATCAAAGATGTGAAATATCTGGAGTGTCTTATCTATTATCCAATCTACTTTCTAAACGTTAATCCAAAATCACTCATTTAGAAGAGCTAGGTTGCCCATGTTATGAGTGTCTTATCTAATATCCAATCTACCTTCTAAAAGTTTAACCTGAAATCACTCATTTAGAAGAGCTAGGTTGCCCATGTTATAATTCTCTCTCCCTTTTAATATTGTATTAGTGTTGTAGCTTGTAATTGCCTCAATCTTCTTTGAACACTTTCTCTCCTATGTTGCACCCCTCGAACTTCTAATCTCTATTGATCTACTCATATACTTTGACTATGACCTATTTGTCTCTAATATCTACCATTGAAGGATTGGGCCTCCTCTATTTCTCACAGATCTTGATAACTTTGTTCTTCAGTGGCAACTCTTTTCTCGTCACTTTATCAATGCTCTCTTTGGACTCTTTTATGATACTCTATTAACATACTTTTTTTTTTTCTATTCAATAATCTTATATGCACCTCTTAGATATGTACCTCCATACTATTATTTTCATCGAGTCCACTATTTTATGAATCGATTGTGCTCCTCTCAATGTCTATGCAACAAAATCTTCCATGACTTTATATTTGGCCATTATTATATCCAAATTCATGTGATAGGAAGTGCTTGTAGAAATTTAGGAAAAGCCTTGGATGAAATCTGATTTTAATAATTTCAGAAAACCAAAAACAAGAAAAATAGGAATAAAACACACAAGAACACTTTTTTTATTGAAAGTTTTATGAAAGAAAATACAAGATACAAGTGGATCATCAATTGGAGAGGAAGATCCTACTCTCCCAATCTCTAGACGATGCTAGAGCCCAAAACCTAAGAGAGATCTCAAATTTCAGCCAAATTCTTGATGCCCTAATCCTAGGAAAACAAACTATTTAATGCATACAATCCAAAAGAAAATCTCTAAACAGTCACTACATTCAAATTTTCCTCCTAAACTTCTCATAAAATCTTCCTAATATGCTCTTTTGGACTGGGCAATTTGATCGACATGTACAGGAGGCGAAACTTCTCCGCCTCTGTTGCCCGTAAGCTGGTCCCATATGGACCGGCTGGATTGGTCTAACATAATGCTAACATCTATTATGCCCCATTGAGTTTGCGTAGGAGTGTTATCACATCTAAATGAAAAAAGGACCAAAATGGTTCATTTACTCTTTATGAATGACCAAATGATTCGTAAATATATTAAAGAATTATTTTGGTTCCTGAAGTCTTTAAAGAAGAATCAAAATAGTGTCATAGTGAGACTATTTTGGTTCCTTTTAAGGAGTTGAGTGACCAAAATAATTCTTTAATATATTTATAGAACATTTTGGTCTTTAATAAAAAGTCTAGGGGTCATTTTGATCCTTTTCTCATATCTAAATTATCACATGTGCTAGTTATTTATAGTAGAAATTTATTTTAATTATTATTATACTAATTTTTCATTATTGAGGGTATTCTTCTTATTGTATCTTCCTTGATGGTTCTCTTTCATATATGATTGAACTAGATGATAATTAAGTAAAGATGGTCCTTTATTATTTTCTCTCCTTTCTAATATTATGCAGATCTGTAGAGGCAAAGTGATAACATTACACCTTCACCAGGGAGCATTTGTGGACATCGGATGCGTTCATGATGGGTATGTTCACAAACATAAGTGCACTATAAATGGTCATGATATTTTTGACGATTGCACCATCAAAGATTTGGCGAATTCGTTTAATTCTCCATCTTATTCCTTCTACAGTTCTTTGCTGGACATCTATTATCACTTTGTTTAATTTCAATTGAATGCCCTTGTTTGCTTTATCTAAACTCTAAAATGATGTTTACTTAAATATATTAGGTAATACGTTCGCTTGTCCAGCTTATTAATATAATGTGATTAACATAGGATAACTATGGCTGATTATCATTATCTAGATCATTCTGTAATCATCTTTATTTTAAAATTGGTTCAATGCGGGGTTTGGTTGCCCAATCTGAAATAATTGTTGATTTGGCATCAAGTTATTAATTACTAGTTTTAATGCGGATGCTTGTTTCTAAGAACATTTGCTGATGTTAATTCTGATCTGCCAGGGCGTAAGTCATGCCATTTTTACTGTATCCTGCATGTTGCCTTATCTTGGGAAAACAGAATGCTTCACTGAAGCGCAAGTCTATTTTCTGCTCTTGAGCCATGTTTGCACCTTACTGGTTTGATATTTTTTAATATGCAAAAAAATTACATGCAATAGTACTAAAAAAATTGATCAGCTAGCATAATATCTGTATTGGTTTAACTTTGACTACAAACTAAAATTGACTTTTTAGAATTATTTGCTTAGAAGTTTAAGGATTTTTATGAAAGTTACGGCAATCACAATCAATATTTCTAAGCCTCTTATTTGATGCTGTCATGCACCGTAGTTTATGATAAGTTGAAATTTTATTTAACTCTTTCTATTATTTTGCTTGCGTAGGCTTAATTTCTTTTTTTAATGGATTTACCTGCTTCTTATGGCTGTTCTCTTTATAATTTAGTTGGGTTCCAATAAAGGGAAACGATTGGTATTGGATTCGGCACCATATAAAAGTTGGCATGCATGTCTTTGTGGAAGTACTGGTGAGTGATTACTTCGGTATAACTAGTTTTGACCAATTTACTATAATGCTGTCATAAATAAGGCATTTTCTTGAAAACAAGTCTCACCTGCATTTAGTTTGTTACTTTCTTTGCACTTAATTCTTCCTCAATTGGATGAATTGAAACAATCACAGTAATTATGGTTTTCCATCCATAAATCATTTTTTTGTTAAAATTCTGTTTGGCCTTTGGATGGAAAGTGTTAGAAGTATCCTATTGAGGGTTAAAGAATGAATTCTTTTTAAGAAATAAAGTTTTTGATTGAAATATAAAATACGAAGCTCTACTCGCTATCTTACTTAATTTAAGGAAATTCGAATACTTAGTCAAGTTTGCTCTGAAAAAGTGTTTATCTGCAAAAATATAATAGAAGATTCCCTGTTATTCTGGCTCTCTCACGTTTCCATCGTTCTAGCTCTTTCCTAATTCTGTGAATATTAGTGTTCTAATTTCTTTGATTCAATGCTGCAATATCTATTCATTTCTATGCAGGCTAAAAGAGATCCTTATCGTTTCCGATTTCCTATTGAATTGCGTTTCCTCTATCCCAATATAGATCACCTGATGTATGTACCTGGAGTTTGTTTATTTTGTTTTCCTGAACGTATGCATGATACTTATTCAGTTTATTTCAATCTCTTTCATATATCGTTCAGATTCAATAGGTTTGATTTCCCACCAGTTTTTCATCGTGAGGAGGATACAAATCCTGAACAATTATGGGTATCTTCTTTTCTCATTATGATCTTATTTACATTTATACTTTAACTAATCAAGTTGTATATATTAATATGTTTCCGTGGCAAGATGATATAAATTTAGCAAAATTTGACATAACAAACATGCTAATCATTCTGCCTTGTATTACATTTTTTTTTTCTTCAAATTATTCTTAAGATGGAAGGACTAATTCTTACACTACATATTTGTTCGGCTCTGTTTGCAGTATGCAAGGGCCTTTCTTTCATGAAGTGATTATATTACTATATAAATATTTTTATGTTTGGTTACTTTATCTGAAAGATTCATGTGTGCATCATCTATCAATTGCCCAACGTAAGTTCACATTAGCTCATCAAAATCTGATACAAATAAGTGAAGCTAATTGGAAAAGAAGTAACATATATTGCCTTCAAATAAACTCCTTTATTAATTTGAAACAACCGAAACCACTTATGCCATATGACTTTTTTTACGTGAGCTATTTGTGAGCGCGCAAGGGATGAGTCAATGGCATGTCCTGAATTAGACCTTCTCATGGGAGAATAATGATAATTTTTTTACTCATACAGTTTTTGCTTCAGTTTGGATGGGGATTATAATGTGCCTTTATCCTACAAATCATAAAAGTTATTTTTACCTATTTGAACTCATGCCTTATTGATTTCAATAGGGTATACTAATTGTTGCTCTTAGTGTACCCAATAAAGTTTGGATGCTTGGATGTAATGATTGAGTTGCATCTATAAATGACCTAGAATTCATGAATTCAAATCACAAAAGTCAGTAATTCTCTCATGGTAGTTTTCCTTGAGATGGATTAGAATGTTGTGTACGGATTTATTTAGATATGGGGTTTAGATTTTCAATATTTGCATGCCTCCATAGCTAGTTACACTTTCTATCATGGCATTTTTATACTTTTGACATTAGATTTAGTATTTAGCTTTGAATTAAATTAAAGGAGAATAGTTGGGCTAGAGATATATAAATTCAATCAAGATCTCAAAATTCCATCATTTTTATATATCAAAGGATCCAATCTACAAATATAAGAGGGGAGTAAGATGCTGTCACGACCCAACCCGACCGGGACGGATCCCGCTCGCAGCGGGCCGCGACACAACCATTGAAAATCCAGGATCTGGCTTTGGAATTTGCTTCAGAACTATCTTCCAAGTATTAAATAGACAGAAAAACACAGAGCTACTATAAACATCCGAATGCAGAACAGTTCATCTATCTTTTCTTTCCTCAAAATAAACATATACAGATACAGTGCATGGCTTCGGACAGAAAGAACAGAACAGAACAGAAAAGTCATGACTGTACAAAAATCAAAAGTATCAAGTACCTAATCACAGATCAGACTCAGAACGTCTAGTCCAAGACCTCTTTCCCTTTCCCAGAACCTGAAAAACACGCAGAAAACAAGGATGAGCTAACAGCTCAGCAAGACATCAATCACCAATCAAAATCATCAGAAACTCACATCAGAAAATGTATCAGAAAAGTATCCGTATAGAATTCGAACAATCGTACAGAAATCATATAACAGACAGAACAAATAATAGCTCAATCAGAAATCAAACATCGGATACGAAAAACTGAAGTCATATCAAAATCCCAATTCAAATCAGAGATCATAAAGCTTCAAATCACAAATCAGATAGGATCGTACAGAATAACCAATAACGTACAGAAGTTATAGCAGAAATAATCACATTACAGCTTTACAGAACATATAATTTTAGAACAGAACTTCCTTCCAGATGTCAGAACTTTCCCTTATATCTCCCTTGTGCTTATAGCACCAGAACTTCCCCTTATGGCTCCCTTTTGTGCTTATAGCACCAGAACAGAACAGATATACAAAATTTCAGATTTCAGAACTTCCCCTTATATCTCCCTTCCCGGACCCAGACAACGGAATCACAAAGGATTCCGGCCCCTTATAACTCCCTTCTGATAGCAAACAAATAATCAATTCATTCAAATCATCTCATTTCAGAAATTCAGAAATCGTACGAAAATTCAGCGGCATAACGGCAGTATACGGAATTTACACAAAATTCACAGATTCAGAAATTTACCAAATTACCACAGAACATTCACAACAACATTATAAGACTTTCATTGTACTGACAAAATATTTTTCAACATCCTGATAATTTGCAGTTCAATTAAAACACCGCAGAATCCAAAATATCCGGTAAAAATCTTCCAGAAAATGCTCAAAACGTGCATAATTATCATCTCAGAGACATACCAAAAGTTACGCGGTAAAACCTTTGTCAGAAGAAAATAATACCAGAAATTTGCTAACGGAAACAAAATCCGGAACAGAAAATGCGTCAAAAATCTCGTTTCTGAAAATTGAGAAAGGCGGAATGTGCCTTACCTCGAGTCGGTCAACTTCTCTAACTACAGCAACGAACGAAAACGGACCGGAGTCGCCCAAAAATCCTCTTTTCCTTCGTTTTTCTCTCTCATGGACGTCCTTTTTCTTTCCAAAAATATCTCATTCCTATATATCCAGACTGATCGTCCCGGACGATCGCAACTTCGTCCCGGGATGATTTGGGCTCTGGACGAATTTCGTCCAGACGAAATTAAATAATGTCCCGGACGACTTGCTCTCTGGACGAATTTTCGTCCAGACGAACCATGCAGCCAGAAATGTTTTTCTGCACAACCTGTACCGATCGTCCTGGACGATCCAACTTCGTCCGGACGAACCTTGGAGCAAAATGGTCTTTACAGATGCGATGTCCATGAAGTCTATTAGACAATTATGAGTTGGCTCATCTCAATTATTATGAGTGAACAAGTTGGAAAATGTAGGTGTGAAGAAGAATTATTTTTTATATTAGCATTGACTTGATTACTAGTTATTGACTAAATAAAAAATAAGAAGAAGCAATAGCAGAACAAAAAAAAAAAAATCAATCGAAACCAAATTATCTCTTCGTTGTCTCCGCCGGCCCCACTTCATCGAAAGACACACGGGCGGCCCCACTTCATCGAAAGACACACTGTTTCGTTCTGGTAACTATCATTCGACAAAGGAAACAAATAAAAGAAACGAAGGAGTTCAGAAGGAGGACATACACACACTCGTTCGCTTTGCTCCCCCGATTTTGACGTTGTTGTTCGACTTCTTGCTTCGCAGCGTCTAGGGTTCACCCTTCATCTTCTCTCTTCGTCGTTGCTGTTCGGTCTCCTTGCTTCGCAAGAGGCAAAGAGATTGCACACGCCGCTTCTCCTACTCCCCATCGCCTTTTGACTTCGCTCTTCAGCTCCTTCGGTGCCATCCGACTTCATTCCTTCACAAGAGGTATAGAGATTTCACGCGTCCCCCCTCCGGTTCCTTCGTTTTCCGTTCGACTTCGCTTCGTGCGGCTCCCTCCTTGCTGTCCGACTTCTCCTTTGTAGGAGAAATAGAGATTGCACGAGTTGCTCATTCAACTCCTTAATGGCTGTCCGACTGTGCTCCTTTCTCCCTCTCTCTTATATTATATATAATATAAGAGCCTCTCTCTTATATTATATATAATATATAATGATATAATTGTTATATATTATAGTATAATATATATTATATAATTGTTATATATAAATATAATTAAAGATAATATGATATTATATTTAAAAATATATTTATATAAAATATAAAAAGTAAAAATATATCTATATAAAATATAAAAGAAGATAAGATTGAATTCCAAACAAGTGTCGAAGACCTCGTGCCGTCGACTTTGAGTCTGGCCGAGATGGTTTTAAATTTTGAAGACCCGCACCATCGATCTTAGATTTGGGCAGATGATTTTACAATTCGAAGACTCGCGCCGTGATCTCAGATCTGGGCGGATGGTTTTAAATTCGAAGCCCTTGAGTCCTTGATCTTAGATCTGGGCGGGATGAAACAAAATTTGAAGACCCCATGCAGTCGATTTAGATCTTGGTGGGATGGTTTAAATTCGAAAGCCCTACGCCATTGACCTTAGGTCCGGATAGGAAGAAATTTCGGCAATTGCCGCCCCGATTTCTCCCTCGGTGGGGAGGTGACGTCGGGAGGTTGCTGAAATTTCCTCAAAATTTCAGCGGATAATTCAATTTGAATTCAATTAAAATATTAAAATTAATTTTAAATATTAATTAACTAATCTAGTTAATTATTAATTAAAAATCTATTGATTAAATTAATCAAAAAATAATTGATTAAGTTTGGAATGCCTAACATCACAGATGAAGGTCCTGAATGAACTCAGGATAACTGTATAACTCAATATGCATCATTATCGTCTTATTAACGTCGACTTTTCTTAATCCTTTTCTCCTTGTACTTGTGACAAGGAAGAACAAAAAAATATTCTCGTTTCTCTTCTTATTCCTAAACTCCATTTAATATAAATGAGAACCTGTTGGATATCATCTCAAACCAAAGACTACTTTTTGAGATGCCACGAATGTCTCTAAATGAGGCATCTTGAAAGTCTCTAAATGAAGACCCTCTTTAAGAGATTTTAACACAAGTAACATTAAGCGGAAAACTTTGAATTGTCGTGACATTTCAAATCTCTTGAAATGTTGGAGGTTTTTTATTGTCAAAGCATCACCTCTTTCCCTCTAGTTATTGAGATAACAAAGATCATGATAAATCATTTCAAAACTAATTTAATTATATAAAACTCATGAGCTGTTTAAAATATAAGAGCATTTCAAATTTGAAAGAATTTTAATATAAAATTTTTTAAAATCCGAGAGTTATTTAAAAAAATTTGAGAGCAGTGGAATTTAGAATTGATTTATTGGTTAATTATTTAATTAATCAAATGATAAATTTTAAATTAAAAAAAATGCAATAAAGAAAAGAGGAGAGTGTTTCCACTAATCAAATATATACAAACTCTCAACACAATCCTCACAAACTATCAATACTTTACATTGACTCCAACACCTTGCAAACTCTCTAAAGTCCCTTCTGTACGAGCTCCTGAAACTATCTTTAGGGTCTATCCTCTGCAACTGCCAGCCCTGGCTACTGCAACTACTGGCTACGAACACCTACAAACAAACATATGAAGAGTCAGTACATCAAAAATAAATTGAATGAATGCTGATAAATCTAAGCTATTGCATATAGAACAAAGTACTAGAAAGCAAGAAAAGCTAAGTATGAAAAAGCTAGTAGAACAACAATGCTAAAAGACGGGTGGGGTAGTGGACTACTGTAGTAGAAAACAAGCTACAAGCACAAAACAGAACAACCAAAACATTAACCCAGTGTCAAAGATTCGAAGTGTCAAAATCACAAACTCAAACCAACTTACAATCTTTTCAAATTCTCTAAATAACAAATCCTAAACAACTGACATCCTCTCAACAAACAATAAAAAAACACAAAATCCTAGGGCAGCCTTGTTTATAAGAACTTGGTTGTAAGACCCATTACCTGACAACTTTCGTAGAAAAGTCGTAAGCCCGACCTTAGGGAAAAGTTTTAGGTAAAAGATTGACCTAACTCCTAACCCTCAATTAAAACCTTTGACCACTTCTAATAGAAGTCATAAGTCCGACCTCTGAGGGAAATATTTATATGATAATACAATCCTAGACCTCTCACTCGGACATCCTAGTCTATAGGGCTTGGTTGTAAGACCCACAACTTGGGCCACTTAGCTTAAAATGCTAGGTCGTTAGACCCATTACTAGGCAACTTCTAAGGAAGCACTAAGACCTATCCAACTGAAATACTTGGGATACCTTCAGTAAAGGTTGTAAGACCCACAACTCGGGCCACTTAGCTTAAAATGCTAGGTCGTTATACCCATTACTAGACAACTTCTAAAGAAGCACTAAGACCTATCCAACTGAAATACTTGGGGTACCTTCAGTAAAGGCTGTAAGACCCACAATTCGGGCCACTTAGCTTACAGGGCTAAGTCGTAAGACCCATCATTAGGCAACTTCTATGGAAGCCATAAGACCTACCCAACCAAAATTCTTCGGGTTACCTTTAAAAGAGGTCGTAAGTCCCACTATAGGGCAACTTCTAAGGAAGTTATAAGCCCCTACAATCAAATCACATGTGCAACTCTTAATTAGAGCCGTAAGCCTCAAACTAAACAAATTAACGGATAACTTCTAAGGAAGTCATAAGCCCCAGCCCAAATTAAATCAAAATTAAAACTCACATTTAACCACTTCCGTTTACTCGGGATCCCTGAGAAGAGGCAACCCATGGTTGCTAATCAGATTCCCTAGACACAACGGTCAATGATTGTTAGTGTTGGTAGACTGAAACCTATGGTATACCCGGGACGACGGAACCATGGGATCTTGATCGGGTTTACCTCCATTTCCCCTACTATTGAGACTAAAATCTACCTAAAATTTATTCATCCTTAATCGAGAGTTCTCTCTTACATAATAAAAGGGGTAATTAACTATGCGTGCTTGCGCTCATAGGAAGTAAGGACCCAAGATCTTTAAATCCTGACATTACTGACGCAACCCTGGATCGGCAGCAGCGCTGGACTCCGGTAAAGACCTGAAACCAAAGAAAAGCAGAAAGAACAGGGAAGAAATGTCCCAGTAAAGTATCTGTATTTTTGTATATGTGTAAAAAAGTGTGCTTCTCCAATACAGAGATTGTATTTGTATCCCTTCCCAGTGGTAAGGTTACCTATCATTACTATGAATATACTACTCAGCGAAAGCAAATAAAAAGCTAATAATAACAGAAATAGTACTAATATAGTGGGGCTCAAAGCCTAACCGAATACTTGGAAACAGCTACTGTAAAAGGAACCTGGTAACCGTGCACATGGGGAGTATTGCGCTGCATCTGTCTTCCCCGGCAGAAGAAGAGCTCGACTCCGACGAGCTTAGTAAAATTGGTGCGTCATCAGCTGATTGGTATGGCCACATATCTGCGACATTGAAGGTAGAAGAAGTCTGTATATCGGAGGGTAAATCGACAATGTAGGCATTGTCATTTATCTTGGCCACCACCGAGACTGGGCCGATCTTGCGACGATGCAGTTTGGTGTACATGCCCGGGGGAAACCGTTCACGGCGTAGTCTAACCATGACCAAATCACCGGCTTTGAACAATTTTTGTCGCCTATGCACATCCACTGCCGCCTTATAGGAACTGTTGGACTTGATAATTTGTTTGCGAACTTCTTCAAGCATTTCTGAGTAATTATTTGAGAAGTTGGAAGCAGTTTCAGACTTGAACTTGGGTAGGATCGCAATATCCAACGCTAAATTAGGTGCTTTAGTGTAGACGATGCTAAACGGTGACTTTCCCGTCGATCGATTAATCATAGAGTTATATGCAAACTCTGCGGAACTCAGCATTTCTTCCCAGCGCTTTGGGTGATCTTGGACTAAACATCGCAGCATGTTTCCCAATGTCCGATTGACGACCTCTGTTTGTCCATCCGACTGGGGGTGATAAGCTGAACTGAGGCATAGTTTGGTTCCCAATCGTTTCCACAATTCGCGCCAAAAATGACTTATGAATTTGACATCCCTATCAGATGTCAGGCTCCGTGGAACTCCATGAAGTCGGACGATTTGGTGAAAGAATAAATGAGCAATGTGGAGTGCATTTGAAGTCTTCTTGCAGGATACAAAATGACTCATCTTGGAGAATCTATCGACCACGACCATGATCGAATCATTACCCCGCTGCGTACGAGGAAGCCCGAGGACAAAGTCCAAACTAAGGTCCTCCCATATTGATTCCGGAACGGGTAGGGGTATGTATAGGCCCGTGTTCT
The DNA here is from genome assembly GCF_001605985.2 of Dendrobium catenatum. NCBI lineage: Eukaryota > Viridiplantae > Streptophyta > Magnoliopsida > Asparagales > Orchidaceae > Dendrobium > Dendrobium catenatum. The sequence goes on from NW_021318586.1 coordinate 676,141, forward strand.
GTGAACCGCCCTTGTAAGTTTGGCAAATGAAGCATCTATCAACGAAGCGATATACATCACGCCGGAGACGAGGCCAGAAGAAACGAGATTGTACCGCAGCTAAGGATTTATCTCTGCCTGCGTGTGCTGCCAACCCACCCGAATGAGCTTCTTGGATGATATAATTTCTCCATGATGAGACCGGGATGCAAAGCAAGTTATGCTTAAATAAATAGCCCAATCGCAGGCTGAAGCCGGCCAAGTTTCCTTGTGCTGGACAATGCTTCCAAATTTCTGCAAAATCTGGATCATTTTGATATAATTCTTTGATACACACTAAACCCGCAAAATCAGTCTGTAACTGAGTAATGAGGATCATTTTCCGGCTGAGGGCATCAGCGACGATATTACTTTTGCCGGACTGATGCTTCAAAGTGAAAGAAAATTTCTGTAGAAATGTTACCCAACGCGCGTGCATCCGATTGACATGCTTTTGGCTATTAATAAATTGGAGGGCCTTATTATCGGTGCAGATAATGAATTCCTGATGAAGCAAGTAGGATTCCCACTGCTTCAAAGCGCGTACCACTGAGTACAATTCTTGCTCATAGGCCGCCCATTTTTGCCTCGAGGGGCATAGTTTCTCACTGAAAAAGGCCACCGGTTTTCCATCCTGTGATAACACCGCCCCTATGCCATGACACGAAGCATCCGTTTCGACAGTAAACAACTTTTCAAAATCTGGGATGGCGAGCACTGGTGCGGATGTTAAGGCTGTTTTTATAGCATCAAAACAGTTTTGTTGGGGTTCACCCCAATGGAAGGACTTTGATTTTAAACATTCAGTGAGCGGACTCATAATAATACTAAAGCCCTTGATAAATTTGCGATAAAAATTCGCTAATCCATGAAAACTTCGTATTTCTGTAAAAGATTTTGGAATTGGCCAGTTAAGAATAGCAGTTACCTTATCCGGGTTCATCATGAGGCCATCTGCGGAAACCACGAAACCAAGGAATTGCACCCGAGAAGTTGCAAACTGACACTTGCTAAGATTCAAAAATAGTTGATGCTTTAACAAGATTTCAAACACCTGTTTGAGATGTTCTCGGTGGCGTAGCAAAGAGTCACTGTAGACTAGAATGTCGTCAAAATATGAAATACAGAACTTTCCCCAAATTGGTTTAAGTATATCCTGCATCAATCTCATAAAGGTAGAGGGGGCGTTGCAGAGGCCGAAGGGCATAACACGCCACTCATACAATCCGAAAGGCGTTTTAAACGCTGTTTTCCATTCGTCACCTGGACGAATACGGATTTGGTGGTAGCCGCTGCGGAGATCCAATTTGGAAAATATAGACGCCCCGACTAATTTATCCAGCAATTCGTCAATACGAGGGACGGGAAACCTGTATTTAATCGTGATTTTGTTTATGGCCCGGCTGTCTACACAAAGACGCCACTCCTTATTCTTCTTAGGTACCAGCAAAGCTGGGACCGCACACGGACTAATGCTGGGTTGGATCATCCGTTTTTCTAATAATCCCTCAATGATAGACTGCAATATTTGCTGCTCTTTGGGGTTTAGCCGGTAATGAGCTAGATTAGGAAGCGTAGCATTAGGGAGGAGGTCGATTTGGTGCTGAATGTGTCTCACTGGTGGCAGAGCAGCAGGTAATTCCTCTGGACAAATTGCTTTAAATTCTTCCAATAGAGTGGCGATATCATCTGGGAGCTCTTCCTGCTGGGACACAGTCCCATCTGTGACTATCAACGCCCACATTGGCTCCTCTTCACTTTGACTTAGTAACAGTTTGGGCCCAGATACTATGTGCATCACGGTGGATGAATTTGAGGATGTCGCCTTGTGATCCCGAGGTCCCGGTAATAGCTTCAACCGTTTTCCTTTCCAATCTAGGGAATAAACATTAGCTCTTCCATCATAGGTCACTCCGGCGTCGAACTGCCAAGGTCTGCCCAGAATTAGATGGCAAACATCCATTTCCAGAATGTCGCAAAGCACCTCGCATACATATTGCCTCCCGATCGAAAATGTAACTTGACACATTTCCGTAACTGGTATCTCCATGCCTCTCTTGACCCAACTGATCTTATACGGTTGAGGATTACTCGTTGTTTTGAGCTGCAGCGCCTGAACTACCGAACGCGAGATTATATTCTCTGTGCATCCACTGTCTATTAGGAGATCGCAGACCTTTCCATTAATTGTACAACGAGTGCGGAAAATGGCATTACGTTGCGATGGGTTAGCTAAACGAGGAGCCAACAATAACTTCTCAATCATACAGACTAAAGTCTCACCTTCATCAGCTTCAACTTCCTCGATTTCGAGATTTTCCTCCACATTTACTTGATCATCCTCTTCAGCATTCTCCAGCAGTTGTAACTGTTGTCGCTGTGGACACTCGTTTGACTTGTGTCCGGGTTGAAAACAACGGAAACACTTCAGGGTTGAAGGCCGAGCATAAGGATTATTCGGCGCAGGGTATTTAGACTGATGCAGGGGCTTATTTTCTGGAGCGGTCCCTGAAGGTTTCGGCACAGCTGTTGTCTGCGATTGAGGACTATTAATTGATATGGTCTTGGCAGACGAGGAGCTTCCTTTGACATGGTCACCAACAACCTCTTGAAAGGAACGTCTCGTATAGGAGAATTTGGATTGACGATTCTACTGTGTTTCGGCTCTTAATGCGAAGTTGATGGCCTGGGCTAATGACCAAATTGAATTCAATTGCAGTTTATCCTGGATGCTTTCCTTGAGGCCGCCTACATAACGTGCGACAAGTTGATTCATGGATTCATTCAAATTATTCCTTGCACTGAGCCGGTGAAACTCTTCGGTATACTCACTGACGGAGCGAGTTCCTTGTAGGCAGTGTTGATACTTGATATACAGAATCTGCTCATAATCTGTCGGTAAGAACTGCGATCGCATCAACTGCTTCATTCGCGTCCAACTACGCACAGGCCCCTTCCCTTCTCTTTGCCTCATATGGAGCACCTGATTCCACCAAGCACCCGCTCCGTTTCGGAGACGGCAGGCAACATACTTCACATGTTTAGCTGGCTCTACTTCCATATAATCAAAAAAATTATCTACCGCTCTCTCCCAATCTAGGTAGTCCTCAATGTGCATATGGCCGTCAAAATAAGGTATATCTACCTTGGCTTTAAACTCTGTGTGAATTCTCGGAGGAAGCACAGGTCGTTGCGGTCGCCTATACAACTCGGCATTCTCGTCACTGTCCCCGTCTTCTTCAGAGATTCCCAAATGCAATCTCTCTTGGCAATGCCCTTCAATTTCCGAATCAGATAGATCACCAATCGGTGGGGGAATGCGTCGCCTATGCCGATCAAGGTCCATACCACGTCTAGCTCTCGGACTGATAGCCCGAGCTGGAGTTCGACGAGGAAACTGGGGTGCTGTCCTTGTCCGGTTGAGATTAAACTCCCGGCGAACTTCGACGGATAGGCGCTGCACATCTGCGGACAACACTTCCAGTTGTCGCACGATGCTGGCCTGGTTTGCCCACAGCGATTCCAGGCTTCTGTTGTCTTCAACCACCGGCTCCTTGCCCTTCTCTGTCATCCCGCTGCTTGGCTCTGATACCACCTGACGCAACCCTGGATCGGCAGCAGCGCTGGACTCCGGTAAAGACCTGAAACCAAAGAAAAGCAGAAAGAACAGGGAAGAAATGTCCCAGTAAAGTATCTGTATTTTTGTATATGTGTAAAAAAGTGTGCTTCTCCAATACAGAGATTGTATTTGTATCCCTTCCCAGTGGTAAGGTTACCTATCATTACTATGAATATACTACTCAGCGAAAGCAAATAAAAAGCTAATAATAACAGAAATAGTACTAAGATAGTGGGGCTCAAAGCCTAACCGAATACTTGGAAACAGCTACTGTAAAAGGAACCTGGTAACCGTGCACATGGGGAGTATTGCGCTGCATCAATTACCCTCAGGGGAAATCTGGTTAACTTCAATCTGACTTAAGGGAAATGGAATCCTACGGTTGCAAAGCGGGATTTGTGCATTCGTGCCATTTTTCTTGAGCCAACACTAGTAAAGGTTTGGTCGTACTTATTTTTATTGAATAGTTTAGAAGCATAAAGTATATGACCACTTGTGGCTTAAAGGTACTAGGCATGGCCAACAAGCGTTTAGAGGTTGGTGTGACCATAAGTTATCTGTGAGTTTCAATGTCTAAAAAGTGTGTTTAAGACACGTCTCAATCTGAAGTGAATTCCAATCAGAATGACGAATTAAGCCAATTAAATATTAAAAAGTGGTAGGACATAGGGAAATAATCAAGATAATAATTTAAGGTGTTTATGAAAATTATAAATGCTAAAGTTTTGGCAAAGATGAAGACATATTTAGAAAGTATTATTTGAATTGTTTACCTGTGTTGATAAATTTTCTTTTAATGCCTTTATTTGTTGGTTGCTAGACATATATTTTCTTTGGGTTAAATTTCAAAATAGTCCCCCGACTATTTAATATGGTCATTTTAATCCTATAATATCACGTTGCTCCAATTTAGTCTCTCGACTGTACAAAATTGATCCAAAATGATCCTTCTGGATTAAATTGAGATCAATTTTGTAAAGTCAAGGGACTAAATTATGATCAATTTTATATCACAATTACAACATGAGGGATTAGTTGGATCACTTCTGTATAGTTGAGGGATTAAGTTGGAAAAATGTCATATTCTGGGACTAAATTAGACCATATTCTGGGGACTGATTTTTCTGTACTTTCTTTGAATGAAACTATTTCAGATGAGAAGCATGTGAGATTCAAGAATATGAAATTAACAAGGCAAACTAAAATCTGTTAGATGAGAGTAGAAAGATAAAGGGAAACATTTGGAAGGGAATCTATTACCACGTGGACTAAAATAATAGAACTTTTGAAAGAGAAATATTTACCTTTTTTTATCTTGAGTGTGCTTAATGAATTTAATTCATTAAAACAATTGACTAAATTTTTTACTTAATACATGAGCAAATTTGAAGAATTGTGGTTTCGTTCTAAGATTGTTGAAGATTCAAAAACTACTCTCTATATTTAGGTCTTCTTTGAGTCTTGATTAAAAGAAATTATACATCGCCACATATCTGTACTTGAACATACTTTTCAACTTCGTTAGACTTAGAATAAATGCTAAAACTTTCTTTGCTAAAAAGATTATCATATTGGTCGAGTCATTTTGCATCAAATCTCTTAAGGATTAGTGCGGTTAAGACTCTTGAAGAAATTCGACTGGCATGAGTAAAGTTTAAAAAACTAATGCTTGTATCTTTTGGGGCATAACTAATACCCGTCAAGTATATGCTTCATGTTAAAGAAGAACATAACTGATTTGAAACATAAATAAATAGGAGATTGTTATGATAAATGAAACACTTCTACTTTTCCAACTTATCTTCTTCATTTCAATGAAAGGAAATTAATGTCATCACTTAAGCTTTGGAATTTAGAAGGGGGAAGAAAGATGGTTGTTGAGGTTTCTGGTGATTATTTTTCTTCTTGATATCGGCTATCTCTTTTACAATTTATTTTATTCTTACGTTTGCTTTACAGCGGGAGTGTGGAAGGCCACCAATACCTAGGAAAAGACCTCCAGTCAAGATGGAAGACCAGTCTTTACTATCAGATCACCCTTATGTTGACCGGGTAGTTTCTCCATAGCAATCTTTTCAAATTCTCTTTTGGTTACTGAAGTATTTTACCTTGATTTGGCTAGGAAAATCTGTAATACAATGTAAGTGTTGGTTGTTAGTTTTTGTAGTACTTGAAGCATCATATTTTTGTCCTACAAGCTCTAGAATTTCTTCTCTTGTTTACTATTATTTACAAATATAGTTTTATCTTTTTGTTACAGTTGTGGCAGCTACATGTTGCGGAGCAAATGATCCTAGATGATGAAGAGGCTCATCCTGAAAAGTACATGGACCAGAAATTCATCGAGAATGCACTTTTTGATGAAGAAAACAGTATTCAGTACACAAAAGCATACTATGAGAAGGCTTTACTCCCAATGACAATTTTGGCAAGTTAAAAGACATACAAATCGCTTCTTTTTGTTTTTGTGCATATTGTCTGCTAATCCACTTCTTTTTGGTTGATTTTATCTTCTCAGAATACAAATTTGAAAGAACTTGACCTGGATGCTGCTCGAGCAGAGAATCAGGTAATAGTGAGACAAATTTGTTGATTAAACTTGAATCTCTTAAAACCTTAGAAGTTCTTGTACAGTTACACATGTAACTATAGCATTATATCTTAATTATTCTTGACGATTTATACCTTAAACACTTTATTCACTTTTCATACTCACGTAACCGCTCATACATTTACGTTTTCATTGATTTGATGATGCTAATTGTGAGAGGTGCTCAAGATCATTGAAATATAATGATAAATGCTTGAATCTTATGAGCACTACCTTATAGTTGAGACCAAATGATAAGATTTTTTTTTTAATACAAATTATTTTATGTAAATAATAGTTACGTATAAGATTTGTTGATTGAGATGTTGCCCACAAATGAGTCCTTTAAAGCCTTTTTGTTTTGTTTTGTTTTCCTAAAGCCTGTTTGGCTTTGGGAACCTGTGGATTTATTGAATTTTAAAAAATGCAAGGAAAACATTAGATTAATGGTGATTTAGTGCTTAAGTTTTCTTCAAAATGGATCTCAAGCTATGGCATCATTTCACTATTGTGTATCCTTTAAGTCTGATGTCATAAGTATCATTGCTGATCAATTCACTAAGTCAATTCATCCTTCAGGTCACTGCTAATATGCTCTTCGGACACCTTTATTGGCCTCATCTGACGTGAAACACCTTGTTACTTGATCGAATCAACATCTGTGATTCTCCATAGAGATTGTCACAAATAATCTTCAACTATCAACCACCTTTAATCTTATGTCTGCTAAATTTAGGAACCCATCACTGGCTCAACAATATCGTAACTGGCCTCTTATCAATGCTACTCATTGAACCTCCTCAACACTAGTCTTCACCACCACCACTGAACCTCTTTTGGTTCAAGGTGTTCGCTAGAGGATCAACCTTTAGCTTCTTGAAGTTCCTTAATATGGAATGGGAAGATCAGTTAAAGAACAAATGATAGTAGAAGATTTCAAAGCTTAAGGAAGGTGTTGCATTTTGAAACCCTATAACACTCCATTTTATAGCCTTTTGAAATGGGGAAATGGTGTGTATAAAAAAAAAAAACTCTCTCAAAAGTCAATCGAAGCTACGGGTGTAAATGAGTTGAGTCAAGTTGAGTTAGGGCTAACTCTAGCTCAGTTGGCCTACTTATGCCTTGCTCAAACTCGAGCATGAGCTCAAATGACGAGCACAAGCTCGACTCGTTGGAAAAATAAAAGGTTTAAGCTCGACTTGTGAGCTCAATTCAAAGTTTCAATGGGTGCTTGCTACTGTATGAAGTGACGAGAGTTCTATCGAGAGCTTGGTGGAGAATTCAATGCCAGAGACCAGTGTTGGTGTGAGCTCCAAAATTTCACACCCTAGCCTCTCTGCATGCTTTTATCAACAAGGAGAGTTTTAACAAAAGATACTACTCAAAGATTCCGCCCTCATTTTACAAAAAATTTATGATTTGAGGTCTGTTTTTCGATATGCGCAAGCCCATATAGTTAATTACCTCTCATGATTATGGGATAAAACTTCTTTATTAAGTTTAGTCATTAAATAGATCTAAGTATTCGATGTATAGTAGCAACAACAAATTTTGGGATTTGGATTTGTGTTCTTAAGATTGAAAATACAATTGACTTTAGTGACCTTAGCAACCTAAATGAAAATAAAGATTTTTGGTTTTATCGACGTATTAGTAAAATCAAAGTTAGAGAGGCTTTAAAGAAGTGTGGGAAAGCTGTTGGATCTGATGATATTCCAATAGAGGTGTGGAAATGCTTAGGAGATGAAGGAATTTCTTGGCTTACTAAACTTTTTATTACTGTTTTGAAGACTAAAAAGATATCAGATGTGTAGAGAATGAGTATGTTAATTCCTATTTTTAAGAATGTAGGTGATGCACAAGTTTGTGTGAATTATAGAGGAATTAAGTTAATGTGTCATACTTAAAAACTTTGGGAGCGAGTTATGGAGCATAGGTTGCGGCGTGATTCTAATGTTTCTCAAAATCAATTTGGATTCATGCCTGATAGTTCTACTATGGAAGCCATACATTTATTGAGAGCAATTGAGAGGTTTGATGGAGAAATATAGAGAGAATAAGGAGGATCTACATATGATATTTTTATTGTTTTAGAGAAAGCATATGATAAAGTTCCAAGAGAAGTGTTATGGAAAGTTCTTGAAAAGAAAGAAGTTAATGACGCTTATTTTCAAATCATTAAAGATATGTATGCATGAGCTATTACTTGTGTTCAAACACAAGGAGGTTTGATCTAAGTATTTTTCTATTTCGGTTGGATTACATCAATGATCAGCCTTAAGCCCATATATTTTTGCTTTTGTCATGGATGTTCTTAGATATTTGCAAGAGGATGGACCTTGATGTATGCTTTTTGTTGATGATATTCTTCTTGTTGATAAGACTAGAGAGGGCGTTGAAGGTAGATTTGAATTATGGAGGTCAACCTTAGACTCTACAGTTTTTCGCTTGAGTAGATCTAAAACTGACTATATGGAGTATAATTTTAGTAGTAATAGACCTAGTAAGAGTACATGTTTTAGATATATTGGATATATTGTTCATAGTGATGGTGAAATAGATGGGGATATTTGTTGACCTCGTTTCGCTCGTATTTTCCTCGAGCATGTTGGATTAATTTAATTAAGCCTCATTGGGCCTAATTTGACTCCAATTGATATCGATTTTTAAGTTCAATTTTATATAATTAAATTAATTAAGCTAGGTAGAACCCAAATCAATTTAAATTGAATCAAATTTGGACTTGAGTCTAACCTAACTTAGCCCAATTTAATTCTATTAAAATTCATTTAACTACATGAGCATTTCAACTTAACTTCCATATCAAGAAATTTGCATTGACGGCTGCGATCAAACGAGATCCTCGTTTCAACCAAAATACCGCGCAGCAGAAGATATCACGGCGACGGGATGGTATCAAGCAGAACAAAAACGAGACTCGCGATATCTCTTACATAGAAGAAGAAACCTCCGTCTGGGGTATTCAAAGGATTCGCACTCCAGCTTCCTCTCTCTCGACTCTTCCTATTCGGATGGCTCCAAGTATTCGCACACCCTTGCCCTTGCTCTCTCGTTCGAGCTCCCTCTATTTCTTGATCTCTCTCTCATGCGAACAAAAAGAGGCTAAACAGAGCAACTCTTACTCTCTCAGTTCCTCTCAAAGAGCCTCCCATTCGCCATTGTGAGTTCGGCCGTGGATCCTGCCACTATTTTGAAGCCTTTCATCTGGTCGACCGCAAGTTTTCGTTCGCAGGTATCCGTCTACCTTCATCTAATCTTATATTTTCCTTCCACATATGCTTTTATAACTCTCTATCTTAGGTTTCTGCACCATTCTAAACACTTTGGTGCTTAAGAGAAATCATTACACTTGAGGTCGGGACGACGAGAACCTCCCAAATTGATTGCATAGTTACTATGTAATTGCTATTTATTTTTTGTGTATTTACTGTGTATTTTATTGCGTATTTATTGTGTATTTGATGCATATTTACTGTGTATTTGCTGTGTATTTATTGTGTATTTTTAGTGCATATTTGCTGCGTATTTATTGTGTATTTTGCTGCGTATTTACTGCATATTTTGCTGCGCATTTTACTGCTTATTTGCTGCGTATGTAATACCTATGTTACTGCATATTTGTTGTGTTTTTTGGCGTATTTTGTGAGTACTTATGAGTAATTTCTAAGTACTTTGTGAGTACTTTATGAGTATTTTTTAGTACTTTGTGAGTATTCTCTGAGTATTTTTCCAGTATTTCATTTCATGCTAGTGAGTGAATTCAATTCATATACTCTTATTTCAAAACATGTGTAGATTCAATTGTAACCAATAGCGTGACAATGATTTAAGATGTATATGCACATCCAAATTTTGCCAATACCAATGCATTTAATCCGAGCATTCTACTTGTAGTAGAATTGTATATTATGCCCCAATCACAAGCATGTGTAGGTTCAATTCAAAATCATATGATGATCACATTCGTTCTTGTCTCAAATTACATTATGCCTGCCTTTACTTTAGTGACTGTTCACAGTTGCTCATGTTTATCTGTTGTTTACACTTACCTTTTGTAATACCCAAAATTTTTAAAATAAATATAATTATATACTTCTTTTAAATGTTCATTTATTTCATTAAATTATACTTTTAATTTCGAGCATTTTGGAACTGACCCGGTACTGTTTGACCCGACCTGTTTTTCAAACGGGTCAGTTTCCTGGATCCGGACCCGACCCGCTTCGGGTTCGTGTCAACCTGAACCCGACCCGCCAAGTTGATGTTCGACTTCACTCTTCCGCCTATTCGCTTCTACGCTCCTTTCGGTCGGATTGGAAGTTATAACAATTTGATTGGAAGCAACGAGGGGAGCTCATAGTCGCTCACTGTGAAGGAGTCGCCGCTGCTTCATTGCTGTTCGACTTTGCTCCACGGAGTTCGACGGCGTTCCCTACTTCCCTTCCACTCTTCCGATCAGAATCAGAAGTTAGAACATAGCAACGAGGGGAGCTCACAGTTGGAATTGGAAGCAACGACGGGAGTTCGACGACGTTCCCTACTTCCCTTCCACTCTTCCAGTAAGAATCAAAAGTTAGAACGGAGCAACGAGGGAAGCTCACAGTCGGAATCGGAAGTTAGATCGAAAGCAACGACAGGAGTTCGACAACGTTGCTATTCGACTTCACTCCATGGAGGCACGGACGTCGTTGCTGTTCGTCTTCACTTCACTCCACCAAGTTCGCTCGTTGTGGCCTGTGAAGACTGAAGCATGGCCAAATCCCGTTAATATGCGGGACTACAGTAAAACGGGTCAGAAATGGGTCATTGTTGGGTTTCCGGGTCAACCCGAACCCGACTCGGAATTCAAAACGGGTCGAAAATATGACCCGAATTCGACCTGTTTCGGATTTGGGTTGACCCGAACCTGAAATTTTCGTGTCGGGTTCGAGTCGGGTTTTCGGGTCGTGTCAAATATTGACACCCCTATGTAGTAGCATTTAGCCAAGCATGCAATGGCTTGATTAGATCCTATGGCTGGGAATAGCTAGATGGCGTTAGTGGATTTAGGATATTTATATTAAATTGATAGTGGAGAATAGGGTAGCAGGTATCAAATAATTATATTAAACTTTTGTTTCAAGCCCTTTCCTCTTATTCCATAATCTCTACCCGATAGAGACTCTTGCAACTAAATTGGCGGTGAAGAATTGGGAAGGAAAAATGCTAGTGTTGCTGCTATAGGCTGCTGTAGAAGAAAAGAATTCAACAAACTAAGGTAAGAGATTAGGTAGAGGCATTACTTGTATGAGATAAGATGCGAAATTTTCACTGATCATCAGAGCCTAAAATACATATTTTCACAAAAAGAACAAAACTTACGACAAAGAAGATGGTTGGAACTTATCAAAGATTATGATTTGGATATTCAGTATTGTCCAGGAAAAGCCAATATTGTGGTCGATGCTTCGAGTCACAAGTCTACAGGAATAATGAACTGGATGATTACTCAAGAGGTTCAATTGATCAAGGAAATTGAAAATCTGCAATAGAGATTAGAGATTTAAAAAATGCGGAATATTTGCATCAGATGACAGTAAAGCCTATTTTAACTGATTGTATCAAAGAAGCTCAAAAGCCTAGTAGTGAATCTTCAAAATTTATGGAGCAGGCCCAGTCAGGGAAAAGACCCGTTATTTCTGTTGATGTTGATGGAATCATTAGACATAAATTCCAGTTGTGGATACCTAATGATCTGGATCTAAGAAAGAAAATTTTGAAAGAAGCTCATCATTCTGGTTATACAATTCATTCAGGTAGTACCGTGATGTATAAAGGCTTGAAAGTAATATTATGGTGACCATGTATGAAGAAAGACGTTGTTGAATATGTAGCTAAGTGTGAAGAATGTCAAATTGTGAAAGCTGAACATCAACGACCTAGTGGATTACTGCAATCACTTTCTATCCCTTAGTGAAAGTGGGAAGAAATTGCAATTGATTTTGTTATTGGGTTTCCCCGATCTAGACAAGGCCATGACATTGTTTGGTTGATTATTGATAGACTAAAAAAATCAGCTCATTTTTTGCCTATTAATCAAACTGATCCAGTAGACAAATTGGAACGGCTATATATGAAAGAAATTGTCATATTGCATGGTATTTCAAAGGTTATTGTCTCATATAGAGATGCTAGATTTACTTCTAGGCTGTGGAAGAGCATTCATGAAAGCTTGGGTATAAATTTGCATTTCAGTACAGCTTTTATCCACAGACTGACAGTAAATCTGAAAGAACTATTCAAGTACTTGAAGACTTATTGATATTATATGTTTTGGATTTCAAGGGTAGCTGGGAAGATCACATATCATTAATAGAATTTTCCTACAACAATAGCTATCAATCAAGTATACAAATGGCACCATATGAAGCACTTTATGGTAAAAAGTGTATTACTCCCTTTACTTGGGTGGAGGTAGGAGAAAGACAACTAATGGGTCCAGAGCTAGTTGATGAAGCAACAGAGAAAATCAGAGTAATCATGGATAGATTAAAAGCTACTCAGGATCGCCAACAAAAGTATTATGACCCCAAGCACAGAGCAGTAGAGTTTAAATTGGGGTTTGACACCTTTCTTGTGCCTTCTTTTCATGTACTTGACTTGAATCCTGAAGTTATATATTTCAATTATTTTTTTTCTAAATTAATTCTTGTCCAATTATATTTCCCTTCGAATGGTGCCTACTGCTCTGTGCTTGGGGTCATTTGTATACTGGATTGGTAGGGTTGGGACACATTGTAGGAGGCATGATATTTACATTGGAAATGAGCAAACGAATTAATTTATGTTTGGAAATGAGCATGCATATTGTTTCAAAGCCTTGCATTACTGTAATTTAGATGCATGATTTACTCACTGAGTTCTATTCTGACTCGCTCTTCTTATTGAAAAATATTTACATTTATAATTCAATTAACTAAAATGAGTATAAAGAAGATAATGTATATCGTAGGTGCACCAGAAGAAAGGTATTTTAATATTTAACTTTGTTTCAAATTTTGAGGTTTTAGAGGCTCTTTTGATGTATTGGAAATAGTTAGTTAGTAATTGAAATTTAATCAGCCGTCTAACCGTCTTTTACCGCCTCTTTAATTCGGGTCTCCGTGTCTGGTCTGGACACATTGTAGGAGGCACGATATTTATATTTTGACCTACTTAATTAATATCAAATTCTAAATTCATCATAACCAAAATTTCCCAACCAAAGCAAATTTAATGGATATATAATGGTTTATACTCATTGCAAATTCAAATCTAGGGTACTGAGACAAGCAATTTAATAGTTTGATACTTCGAGGATTGCATGCTTTATTATTTTATTTTGAAGTTGTTTTTTTACTTTTGTTTAATTATTTTAACATTCCTATGATGATAGGGATTATGGAATATGGCACATTCTTTATTATTATAGTCTTCTAGTCCAATTTGGTTCAGTGGGTTTGATACAATCGTTTGTACTTTCTTAGTTTCAAACATTGATTCATAGGTTTGGATGTACTGTTGGTTTAGTCATCGTTTTTTTGTTTTGTTTTGCTCACAATGATTGTCAATATTCGAGGGACCTACATTAGTTCTTGTAGCAAGTCTGTACTTCTTATGGTAATCTACTACTTATCTCTATTTTTCCTGAAAGTGGCATTGTCATTTTATATTGTTATTCTTTGCATATCTTACCAATATTTATCATTAATCTTGTGGATATTCTATTGTGCTACCCATGATATTGATCTTGAATTGAATTTAGCGGCCATAGTCGTGTTTGTTGTGCGATTTGTTCCATAAAGTTCAAATGTTTGTCGACATTTAGAGGACTTCAAGATTATGAAATTAGAAAATATGAGACATGCAGTGAAGTTCTATTTTAATAAAAAAAAAAAAGTTTTATTTCAATCTTGTGTGTTGGTTGGATGTTGCTTCAAATGAATATCTAGATTGTATTTTAATAAACATCTTTGTTACTTGGGCCATTGTAACTACATTTACGCCATACGAGTTAATCATATAAGAATCAAAAGGCCAATGTTCAAGAACTTAAAAGGGGTAGTTACATTTTACTTAAAAGGGGTAGTTACATTTTACCCTACTACTTTTTGATAATGTGGTATAACCCCCATGCGGTTTAACAATAAGGGTTAATGCCCATGTACTCACAATTATATTTTCCATTCCAGGTAACATAGAACATGTTATTCCTCATAAAAATAATATCATGGTGGCTTTATTGCCTTTTTTTTTTGTTTCTTCCTCATGAAAAAAAATTACATTTTTCTCCTAAAAAGCCCTGCTTCCATCTCTCTTTTCCATTCCACTCGATTAACTAGGAGATTGTTGATCAACAAGGGCGACAGCATCAAGCATCATTGTCGAAGCTCTTAGGAGTCAATCATCCATTTTAAATTCCATTATGTTGGACAAACTTTTGCTGCAAATAAAGTAGGCATCATATGACGTGTGCATTCTTTATTTTTACCAAGTGATTTTCATCACTCTTACAAATTGTTTCCTTATTATGCAGCTTAACAAAAAGTTAAGAAAGGAAGCTGAAGAGAGAGGAGAAGTATTTCAAGTTAGCAAGCTGAAACGGAATAGAGAAATGGATGAGTATGATCTCATGCATTGGCGTCGATCGTTGGAAGAGAGAGAGGCTTTGGTTAGAGATATTAGTTGGTAAGTCTTCATTATCCCTTCTGATATTTTAACATAAATATCTGCACTGATTTTACACATTGGTTTAGCTAAGAATATTGCTATATCTGTTTGTAAAAATTTTCTTATTCTCAGTTTATATCTGGATGGAAATTTTCATGCTTATCCCATAGGCGATTATCCTTTCAATGTTCTTTAACACATGTTCTCAGATTTATGCCTTATAAGTAAAAAGGTTCGGTTTGAGTTAGCGAGTATGATTGATGCTTGAAGTCAATAACATAAACCACAAATGCTTTTTTAAATAGCCACATCCTTGTCTATATTTATCTCCAATTCTCCATGAGTTTTTCCTTACCCAAATCCCATGAGAACTTGCAGTAAATTGATATAGGAAGTGCTTGCAAAAATTTAGGAAAAGTCTTGGCTGAAATCTAATTTCATCAATTTCAGAAAAATCAACGATAAAAAAAATCAGGAATAAAACACACGAACACTTTTTTATTAAAAGTTTTATGAAAGAAAAGACAAGTTACAAATGGATCTTCAATTGGAGAGGAAGATCCAGCTCTACCAAATCTCTATAGCCGTCGGCTAGAGCCTAAACACCCTAAGAACAATCTAATTTCAGCAAACAACACCTTTCCCTAACCTTAGGAAAATCACCTACTTATAGCAAACAATAAACAGTAAATACCCAAACAGCCCTCCCCCAATTCCATCCTATTTTTTTAATTATTTCCCACCCAACTCAGTCCCTAAATCTGTCATCTTCAATTAGGAAATATTTCATAATTAATTCCCTCCAAATCAGCCCCCAAATCTACCCTATTCAATTAAGAAACATTTCCCAATTAATCAGCCCCCAAATCTGCACTCTTCAATTAGAAAACATTTCCTAATTAATTCCCTCTAAATCGGCTCCGAAATCAGCCCCCCAAATATGCTATCTTCAATTAGGAAATATCTCCTAATTAATTCACTTTGATTAAGAACCTTCCTAAGCAGCTCCCTCTTGATTATGAAACTTTTTTATTCCCTCACAATCAAACTAGTTGGTCCATTAATACTCCCCTCCCAAATGCCACATTGTCCTCAAGGTGGAACAAACGAAACTGCTATTAAAGCACTTGACTAATACCACTGGACTAAAAAATGAAATAACACTAAGTCAAACCATCCCTTCCTCGAGCATCTCCTCGATTAATATCTCAATCTCTTTGTTTTGAATTTGGGATGACGGTATAAACGAACACTGATAGGTGGGATTCATTCCTTCAAGATGATTACATATTTGCGTTCCCGTGAAAGATTCAACCCTTGAACTTGCTAGAACACCCCTCGAAACTGTTGTAGGGATGGTAGAATCATGTTTGGTGCTTCTATATTTTCCCAGTCTTTTTCTCCTTTCGAATTCTGCAGATCCACTAAAAGTCCCACTCCTTCACCCTTTCCTCTCCTTGGAAGTGGCTTCAAAAGTGGCATCCCCTCTTCTTCCCCCAACATTTTCATCTCTCGATCTTTCCATCTCCTTATCAGATTAGGGTTCCTTCACTCCCTTTGTCACTGGTGGCTCCCCTTGCCGCTGGCGATGCGTTTTGGTTTGGAACTCGAGCATCTTTCTTATCATCTCCTCCATGATGGCAAACTTCTCATCAATCTTCTCATAGATTATTGAATATAGTTTTTTGAAATCTGAAATCTTTTCTCCACTATCTGATTTCACTTGCCCGAAATCACCTTTTGATACTTTACTTTTCTTCCAGCCATGGGTGCCTGGATCGAACAATTCTGATACCAATTTGATTAGAAGTGCTTGCAGAAATTTAGGAAAGACTTGGCTGAAATTTAATTTCAGCAATTTCAGAAAAATCGACGATAAGAAAATCAGGAATAAAACATATGAACACCTTTTTATTAAAAAGTTTTATGAAAGAAAATACAAGATACAAGAGGAAGATCCGACTCTCTCAAATATCTAGTCGCCGGCTAGAGCCCAAACACCCTAAGAACAATCTAATTTCAGCAAATAACACCTATCCCTAATCCTAGTAAAATCACCCATTTATAACAAACAATAAATAGTAAATACCTAAACAACCCTCCCCCAACTCTTCATATTTCCTTATTTATTTCCCTCCCAAATCAGCCCCTAAATATGTCATCTTCAATTAGGAAACATTTCCTAATTAATCCCCTCTAAATCAGCCCCCAAATCTTCCCTATTCAATTAGGTAATATTTCATAATTAATCCCTTTCAAATTAGCCCCCAAATCTGCCCTCTTCAATTAGGAAATATTTCCTAATTAATTCTCTCTAAATCAGCCCCCAATTATGCTATCTTCAATTAGGAAACATCTACTAATTAATTCCCTTTGATTAAGAACCTTCCTAAACAACTCCCTCTTGATTAGAAAACTTCTTAATTTCCTCACAATCAAATCAATTGGTCCATGATAAATCAAGGTTTTTAAAAACCTGCTCTTATTGTATTAGCTCTTTAGTCTCCTTTCTTCGGATATCTTTCACTCTAACCATTTTAGATATAAATGCTTGTGTTAAACGCTAACTTGTACAAGGACTTGAACTTGCAGTAAACGATGGTTCTGAACAACCCGCTCTTATTGCAAGTTCTTTAGGCTCCTTTCTTCGGATAACATTCACTCTAACCATTTTAGATCTAAATGTTTGTGTTAAACTTTAACTTGTACAAAGACTTAAACATATTAAACAGATCTGTTAGCTCGTTATTGCTTTTCCTTATGAGATATCTTTCTTTCAGGGAGCACTTGCGAAGTTTCATTTTACTTATACTTTGAATCTTTAGTATGCTACACAGTAGTAGTTGATGAACTAGTCAAACTAAATAAATTGACCTCCTATCCCAATAACATCAGCCACATGCTATCTTCCTTACCCTCCCTTCTCACCTCCTCCCCCCTCCCAGTCCCTCCTGCTGGTGGTCCCCTCTCCCACTCCTCCCCTTTGCCACCGCCTGCTCCCTCGCATTCATCTACCCTGCCTCAATGGCATCACTGGTGTTTCCATTAACTCTGTCTCAGGCTATGCAGTCCAATTCATGTCGTTTACTTATCCTTCAACCATCTCACCCTGCCTCGCCCTGAGCCTCCATCACACCCATCTCTCGGAAAAATTATTACGTGCGGGTTCGGATTTATCCAGAGACCAATAAAAATACGCCACGTCGCCTAAAAAATGTACCGCGCTCAATACTGCTTGGTACCGAGCGCGGAACCGGACGGTTCTCCCGGCGCAAAATAATCCCTCCATCTCTTGATGTATGATTCGGCTTTGCTTTTGCTGTGCAATGCATCGTGTAAATGAAAGGCTTTGCTTCATTCGAAATGGTCTACTTGCATTGACAGCCGAAAGGCTCTTGGTCTGCCACTGGAGGAGCCTGGAAGATACGATGTAAATTCTGCATTTTGGAAGAACAAATATGATCCCACCAATCCTTTATATCGCTATGACTATTGGGGGGAGCCCAAGCACTCTGAGAAGAGCCGTCAACAAAGAATAACTGAAGACCACAACAGATCAATTGTTGGAAACGGCACTGTTTGGTATGAGATGTCCTATGAAGAAACCATCAAACAAAGAATGCGTCGAGAAGCTCAAATGAAGAATATGCCCAAAGAGACAAAGGATGTAGAAGAGGGTGATGATGATGAAGATGATCTAGATTTTGATTATAGCATATTTAGCAATTCAAGCAACTCTTCGGCCGATGATAAGCCACTTGTTAATGGTACTGAATCCCCCAGATTGTCAGATGAGGGTTTGTTTGAGAACTAATTCCTCTTTTAGGTTATTTGTGCTTGAAGTGGAATATTTTGCATGTATATCTGTGCTATCTAGTAATTATGATATCAGTTATTGCCTTCATGATTGGGAGCTTTTCACTTAGGCTTTGTTTGGGATGGTTTTCCTCTTGCTTTTTAAAACAGTTTTTAAGTACAAAAATTTCTTGAATTTAAATTTTTTGTACAAGCAAGTTGTTTTAGAAAGCAGTATGAAAGTTTTCCCAAACAAAATCTTAGTGTTTTCAAAACAATTGACATATTACTTATTTTTATTTGTGAGATCCATTATGAAATAAATCGATATTTTTCCTGAACTATATTTCCTCTCATCAAACAAGCTCTGACGTTACCTCGGTCATATTTCGGGTAGTTTGGGTTAATATTATTATTCGTGGGCAAATTATTAGGTCCAGTCACCTGACCTAGAAATAGGTCCGGACATCCAACAAAAACTTGCCATGTGGACTGCGCTTTGACTGTGCTGTAGGCGCGCTTTACATGTGCTTTTGACAGCGCTTTTTTGAGTCAAAGCACAATCCACGTGGCAAATTTTATTGGATGTCCGGATCTAGAAATAGGTCTGGTGACGGGATCTAATAATTTGCTTTTTATAAGCAGGCCTGAGCACTTTTCTCGCTTGAATGCATAGCAGAAGCAAATTAAAGCTTAGATTATAGCGGATTCAAATATATAATGAATCAAAGTTGCTTCGATAAATTTTAATTTATATAATAGTTATAATTTCCTTCTATATAAATTATTTAATAATTAAATTAAAATAAATTATTTAAATTAAAGAACTATGTATAATTATTTGAAATATTTAAAATTTATGCATTATTAGATAAAAGCAATTTTATTAACATTGTGAAAATTGGATGATTGGGAAACAAGAGGATCTTGCACGAATTTCCAAAAATCAATAGATCTCGTACCAGGATCTACTGATTTGCTATTACATATTCCGATTAAATTTTTATAATAATTTATTTATTTAAATCATTATATTAAATAACTAATTAATTAACTATTATATTTTATTTGTCTAAAAATAAATATAATTACTAAAAAAATATATTCCAAAGAATATCCTCTCGTATTTTAAAATAAAATTAGTAACAAATGAAACAACTAATTAATATCTTCAAAATCAAATTCTTCAGCGACCGAATATAATAATTCTTAATTTCTCTCAATAGTAATAAATAGATAGCCTTCTCAGATTTCATTAAGGCAGAAAAGGCTGAAGATGAAGGATCCGGCAAGGCAGCTTCTTCACCTCCTCGCGATCGTACTGACGGCGGCGGTAGGGGTGGTGGTGGCCTTCGCTGGGAACGCCTCGGACGTGGGAGATCCGGCTGGGATCACCGGAGTTCAGCCGCTGTCGATTATCGCAATCCACATGGCGTCGCTGGAGCTTGACAGATCAGCCAACATCAAGGCTTCGCCTAACCTGCTTGGCCTCCAGTTATAGGATCCACTGTTCACATATCTATTGATTTTTGGAAATTCGTGCAAGGTCCTCTCTTGTTCCCATCACCAAATTTTCTGAAAAGAAAAATAGTGATATAATTTCCCAAAAAAAAAAATAGTGATATCACGGTATCACCTTAAATATTTTATTTGCCTCTTCAAAACATTTTATACATTTGCATATCTTATATTTAAAAAATGCCTCTACCATTAAATAAAAAAAATAAAATAAAATCTTATTTTTAAATACTAAAAAACATGTGTTAAGATATGTTGCGGGCTAGAATATACGTGACGATAGCGTTGTACGGATAACCAGCTCAAACACAGATAACACAAGATTTTTTACCTGGAATATCCTGGAAAAGGAAAAAAACTACAGGGTCTACCCCAGTTGAAAGTGATTTCACTAGAATTTGAGCAGAGTATGGTGGGCTAACTCGACTTTGAGAGCTATCAGATTATAAATGTCAATCGTATGGTTGAAGTTTAGTGGCAAACAGGGGTTAGATGATGGCGTCACTTGGAAGTTCGGGCATCTATTTGTAGTATGGCAGTGGTTTTACAGAACTACGGCATCAGTTGGTGGTTCGGTGGAAGTTCGACAAAACTCTAGTGTCAGTTACTGGTTCGGGAGAAGTCCGGGCGTCAATCGGTGGTTCAACGTAACTCCGACATTAAGTAGTGATCCGACAGAACTCCGGCGTTAGGTGGTGGTCCAAAGAAAGTCTGACGTATGTAATTTGTGAACCTACGGAAGTCCGGCGTCACTTGAAAGTTCGGGCATCCGTTGGTAGTCTGGCAGTGGTTTGGCATAACAACGGCGTTAGTCGGTCATTCGATGGAAGTCGGCAGAACTCCAGTGTTAGTCAGTGGTCCGGTAGAAGTCCAGCGTCAGGTGGTGGTCCCACGAAACTCTGGCGTCGGATAGTGGTCTTGCAAAAGTCCCAGCATCAGGTGGTGGTCCGACAGAACTCGGGCATCAGGCGGTGGTCCGGTGGAACTCCGGCATTTGGTGGTGGTCTGGCAGAACTCCAGCGTCGGTGTTGGTCCGACAAAACTCTAGCGTCGGGCGGTGGTCCGACGAAACTCCTGCGTCTTGTGGTGGTCCGGGAGAACTCCGGAACTTCGACGTCTAGCAGTGGTCCGAGAGAATTCTGACGACAGGCGGTGGTCCAGCATAACTTTGGCATCGGGCGGTGGTCTGGTAGAACTTTGGGCGGTAGTTGAGGAGCAACTAGGGGCAAAAGCGATCTCCTATCTCTCTCTTGCTCTCTTCCTTTTGGGGTCTCTTTTCATGAGAAAGGATGGCTCTATTTTTAGATTTTTTTGGTGGCATGACTCGTAAATAGGAGGAAGATCAAGGGTATTTTAGGAGTGATTTGTATGAACAACAGATGTTGATTCCCTTGATCATGGACCGTTTGCTAGACATTTGGACGTCTTACTGACATCAGAATTCAATGATCTTGGGCTCGTTGGATTTGTCTCGTCGAGCCGCTTGATTCGACTATAAGAATGTCACGCTTGGAATTCGTTTGGTAATCCAAATTGTGCTTTGAAGCTTCCAACAACGCTTTGGGTTCTTAATTTGGACACATTTGGGCTTAGATTGAGTCGAATTTGATGTCGTTGGGTTCGTATTTTCGAGACATTCTGTTTGACTTTAAGTTTGTTGAAATCGGAGTTCTGAAGGTCTCAATCTTATTTTTGGAAATTTTCAACTTGATTTTGCCTCAAAATTTGTGCCCGATCAACATAATTTTTTGATTATATATCATAATAATAATTATTTTCTTAAGAAATATTTTTTCTTTAAAAACGATAGCTTACTTTGCAACATCTGAGTAGAGTGCTCAGTTTATTTGATTGTTTGTTTTTACATTTTTCTTCTACATTATGGCTTAAAATTTTCTTATATTTTCTTCTAGGTCTCGCTTTTTTTTTTTTTTTTTTAAATTCAGTTGTAAAATATAATAAAAATTTTAATTTCAACAAAAATAAAAAATAATTTCATGGCTAGTTACAAATCTGCTAATACTGTCTGATCAACAATAAAATATATGATTAATATTACAATAATATCATTATATTTATTTTAACAAAAATATAATTTATAACTAATAAATCAAAATTTATATTACAATTATCTTAAATCAAATCTAATGATTATAAAGTCTATCATGAATTCTCAAATCAAATCGTCTCAAGATTATATTACATTAATAGTACCACATTTTCACTTAAAAAAAAAAATCATATTTAGAGAAACAAAGCTTTCAAGTTACTAATTTTGCTTCACGAGATAAAACCAAATTTAAAATATTGTCAACAAGTAGTTTAGTTTCCAAGAACTTCGAGATCAAATCCACAATGACAACAACAACATTGAGCCTTTATCCTGTCACGTGGGGTTGGCTACATGAATCCTTTTTCCTCATTGTATCCGATTAAGAGTTAAATTCTTATTTATATTTTATAAAGAAATGTCATTTCTAATATTTTCTAACCAAGCTGTTTTAGATCTACCTCTGCCTTTCTTACCATAAGTTAAATCTAATACATCCACTCTCCTGACCGGGCTATCGGAAGGCCGCCGTTTTATGTGACAAAATCATCTAAGACAACTCTCAATGCTCTTATCCGCCACTGGAGCTACTCCAACCTTTTCATGTATATGTTCATTTCATATCCTGTCTCTAAGAATAAAGACACTCATCCACCTGAGCATCCTCATCTCTGCAACACTTAACTTAATATTATGCTTTTCTTTTAATGGCCAATATTCTGCGCCATAAAGCACGGTAGATCTCACCCCCATCTTACATATTTTTTTCTTAAGTTTGAGTGGTACCTTTCTATCACACAACAAGCCTGATGCATTCTTTCACTTCATCCATCCAATTTAAATTCTACTAATAATATCAAGTGGCTTTAATAAAAAAAATCAAGTTTATAATTGAAAATTTGATCGCAAACTATAATAAACTTAATCACTGATTAACGTGATTGTTTTATCGAGGAATCTTCTTGAGTGTCCTCTTTGGAGATTTCTCTAGAAGGCCTCTCATGTGTTTTCTTGGGAACCTCTCCCGAGCTATCTCTTGATAGTTCTCTTGACACTTAACTCTTTATACTTGGTCCCTTCCCAGCACCTCTCTGAGGCTCATATATGCTCTTGTTAAAATAATATTGAATCGGCAACCAACACCTTTATATTTATGTTATGTAGTTAATTCTATATTCTAAAATTAAAATTTACCATCTATATTTATGTATATCCTAGATAGGTGTTTCTCCAACTATATATTTATGTGGGCTCGGAAAATTCGTGCCCCGGCCTCGCCATTGATTTTCGGGGGAGTTTTAAGATATTAAGTTCTGGGGAAAGTTTTGGCAAGTCATATTGGGTTTATAGATAAGACACTATCCAGAGATTTCGCCTTCATTTTACGATGACTTTATGATCTGAGTTATGGTTTCCTATAGGCAGAAGCCCTTATAGTTAATTACCCCTCCCAATAACGAGAGAGAACTTTTGATTAAGGCTAGTCGTCAATCATATATGAAGAAGTACATGTTATCCGGCATATAGCAACATGGGCTTAGGAATGTGAGATTGAATATTTAAAATAGAAATTTCACCATCTTGCAGTTAAAGCAGATGGTGGGGGAATGTATGATGGACTCAATCAAAATCTCATGGTTCCATCATCCCGGACCATCGTGGTCCCTGGTTTACTTAGTCAGAGGAGGTAGTCGACCCAACCTGACATAAGGATCCTTGTTGGCAGCCATGGGCTGCTTCGTCCAAGGGTATCTGGAAGACTTGGGTGAGGGTTTGTCTAAGGGTACAAATTTGAATACACCTTAGCTAACAGAGGATTTTGTGCCCTATCGATTATATCATACTGTTTCGTATCTCAAAGATTTAATACCATTGAGGAGCATACGGGCTTTGGCCATAACATTAATTTGATGGTGCCATTTGGCGGCAAACCACCCGGTTCAGAGGGCCCCGGTCATAGCCGTTTATACGCGGTGTCATTTAGCGACAAAACTGTCGGTTAGAGGATACATGCCACGTTCTTAATGACAATAGATTGTTTGAAAATGAATCCTAAATTTTTTCGCCTCGACAAACTATTGTGGATGGTGGATGAATTTTTACTTTAAGCGGTTGATGATTGAATTTTCATTTTAAATATTTTGAATTTGGAATTTTTGGAATTTTGGGTTTTAGGATGATATTTGGATATTTGGAATTAATTCCTCCGATTAATATTTATATTTAACGCGGTAATCATCGGAGTGTTTATTGGCAATTACATTTTTGGACTGAATCTTGACGACTATGTTAGTTTGCCGACAGAGGATCGAGTTTATTGTTGATTGTATTCTTTTGTTAATGAACTCTTCTTTATGGACCTTAAATGTTTAATATGAATGTATTAAAAAATATCACAGTCGATATCTCGACCGTATATTTATTTGATGGTTCGAATCGTGTCAACTCTTATCTACCCGCATAGAAGGACCAGACTTGAACTTGGGTTTATTGTTTGACCCGTGCAGCATCCCTAGATGTCATGTGTAACACACTCGTCGTGGTCCATACGGGTGTATGATTGTACGTGCTTTTCTTGGTGTTTGTGTATACAAATTGTACTGCATGTGGGGGGACATTTTTGAAATATTTTGATGTTGCTCAATTGTGTGGACAACTGTTAGTTAAATGTGTGCAACGCTCTATATAGAATCACATAAACGCCTTCTATTAGCTTGTATACATGTTGCGGATCCGGTGGCGTGGCGTCGTACTATGATCATTTACCCGTTGTATACATGTAGACTGTTGTGCACTGCTTATTGTTTTATACATGTAACCACTAAAGAATAATCACCCATCACCGGCGAAATTTCTGGCGGACTCTTTTCCAACTGATAAGGATGAAATATTTTCGGCAGATTTTCAGAAAGATTTTCCGGCAAATTTCTGGCGGATTTGTTTCCGACGGATTTTAATAATTTATGAAAAATATTATAAATTCATAATTTCATTAATTAATAATTTTATAATATATTTTAATTCATTATTAATTTAATAGCTTTATATAACTTGAAATAGTTAAAATTTAGTTGGATAGAGCCTTTAAGAAACTAGAACTCATATCTTAAAAGTCCTCACTAAGAGGGAGAAACCTCTGGGTAGTTTCTTATCTATATCTAATCTACCTTCTAAAAATTTTCTACGAAACTTAATCCGTTAAAACTATGCCCGAATATAACATAGAGAAGTCGGAGCCCAAAAGCTCAAATTTTCAAAGCCCGCGAATATCTTATGTGATTATGAGAAAGTGTCATTTGTAATCTTTAACTAATGTTAATAAATTCATTTCAACTTGGTTGGCTTTTACCCTTCCTAGCATAAGAAAATATTGTCTCCTATATGTTGCTCTCAACGTAATGCACTTATGTCGGACCTTCATACAGCCATATGATGTTAAATTATATCTACTGTAGTGAATTTTCCAACATACAATCATAAAAAGACACTTATTAATTCATGTAAGTTGAGAAATTCAATTGCAATTCATGTTGTTACCATTTTGACATATTCACATGGGATGTTAACAATAGTACTCTCTAAGAATGAAAATCGTAAAAAGGGTGGCGCTTACAAAGCAATTCAACCTAATCTATATGATTCCTCAATGGATGAGCAGTGAACGTTACAATTTAAGATGCAAATAACAAAAAGTAGAGTAAAACAACAACCAACTTAAGCTTAATATAATCTTCTTAATATAACAAGAAATAGCTTCAAAGTGTTCATTTTAGAACTGAACAAAATTTGGCATAGTATACCTCCGATAGTGGAATTCCATACATCTAGCTGGATTCTTTCTTAGCCACCATCCTGTTCACCGCCCTCAAGTAGGCTTCGACGCTAGAAACAACAAGGTCTGTGCTTTCTCCACTTCCACTAAAGCTGAAAAGAGAATAATCTAATTCATTGAAAATGGTCATTAGCATGCATATTGATTAATATAGCTATGTTCCTAGGGGTTTCAATTTCGGGTCCCGGGTTAGGTTCGGGTCGAATCCGAAATTGATCCGACACTATTCGGGTCAACCCGAACCAGACCCATTTTTTGCAAACGGGTTGATTTTTCTGACCCGAACCTGACCCGCTTCAGGTCCGGGTCAACCCGACACAATCAAATGACCCAGTGCCAACAAAAAACTGCTAGTTTTCGGATCAAAAAATGAGTCAATCTCCGTTTTTCAAGTCAAAGAGCCAACCCGAACCCGACCCGATTTTTAAAACTAGTCAAATTGTTGAATCCGAACCCGACCCGTTTCGGGTTCGGGTTGACCCTTATCCGAAATTTTTGGGTCCAGTCAAATATTGACACCCCTATATGTTCCAAATAGTAGCAGTAATAATAATAAGAATAATGATAATATTAATTAAATAACAAAACTTAAACATATTCAAATCCTGCAATTTAAAGCAAAATAAGTGGAAGATGAATGAAGTACACAATGAATTCACGAGAAAAATTGGGAAAGAAGGTACGAAATGAATCAACAAACCTCATTGCATGACCATTGGCTTTCTTTGATGAATCATTACCATTACTGTGACCAATGGCTCCCTCAGATGGAGCATGACCATTACTGTAACCGTTGGCTTTTGTGCATGGACAATGTGTAGATATGTTACCATTATCTTCGCTTACGACTACTTGGGTCAAAGAAATTGCATGTATGCCATCCAAAAAAGAGTTTTTGTATTCAACGAGCTTCATAGGAGTCTGCATTTTTTTATAAGAAATAGCTAGAAGGCTGTTACAATAGATTAAGAACAAAATGTAGCATACATCAAAATACAAATGCATAGGGCTCTTATGAAATTCAAGAAAATTATATAAAGCTGCATTAAACATCAATGTGCTGTGTACAAAACTCTCTCGCTAGTGTGGAGCCTAAGAGGTGGAATGTGATATATATATATATATATAGAGAGAGAGAGAGAGAGAGAATGATCAAAATAGTCTCTCAACTCTTTGTGAGGGATCAAAATAGTCAACTATTTCCTCAACTTCTCCAAATGGGACTATTTTGGTCATGCCGTCAATTTTAACCGGAAAAGTGAGATGGGCAGAGGGTATAATCGGAACAAGCAAAGAAGAAGCGTGCGAACGGAAGAAAGATGGCTACCTTTGAAACAAGCAAGCTCCCATTTTCATTGTTACTTCCGATCGCAGTCGATTTGACCGAAGAAACGTGCAAACGGAGGCTGAAGTTTTATTTGAACAAATCATCTAAGACAACTCTCTTTAATCTTCCAACTCTTTCACATATATATTTGTTTCGCATTATGTCTCTAATATAAAGCTTCTCATCCACCTGAGCATCCTAATCTCTACGACACTAAACTTAATTTTATCTTTCTCTTTTAATGTCCAACATTCTGCTTCTAATATCGCAAGTCTCATCATCATATTATAATTTTTTTTCCTTATATTTGAGGGGGAACAGGCCTGATGCATTCATCTAATTCAACCATCAAACTTAAATTCTACTAAAACAAAAAAAATGATAATTTATCGTAAAAGAAAATCACGGTTGAAAATAAATTCTCATACAAATTCTTGGTGTACCTGGATAATATTATCAATGGCCTTGTAGGCAGCATCAACTGGTCCTCTCCCCATAGAACAAGCAATTCTCTCTTGTCCATCCACGTTAAGTAGTTTAACAACAGCTGTTGAGAATCCCATAGTTCCATGCATAACCTGTAAAATGAGATCCGTTTAAGAAACGCCAACTGATGATGGACATAGGAAATAGCACCTGTAATCATCTTTACCTGAAGATATCCAAGTGACCAAATTGGTTCAGATTGCATAGATTTACTGCATACCAGCTCTTCAATATCGTCATCAGTAATATTCTGTAAAATAACCAGCCCATTACAGCATTTCTAAGGATAAAATTATCAACATAAATATATATTTTATGCAACTAAGAGGCTATGAATGCTTTTCCAATGGAATATTTGGCTATGAAAAGCTAATTCCGAAACATTAAGATTTCGTTTGGGATGGCTTTTTTAATGCTTCTTAAAGCAGCTTTTTAGTATAAAAATTAAAATTTTGTTCTAGAAAACTGCTTAAAGAAGCATTAAAAAAGTCGTCCCAAACGAAATCTAAGATTGCACAAGATGTAAGCTCAGCTGCAAATATATATATATATATATATAGAATATAATGCATCAGTGAACAGTGCCAGTTTTTTTTTCATGGAGCCAGTGGGGGCTCGTGCCCCCAGTGCCTCCACCGTGGCTCCGCCACTGTATATATAGAATATAATGCATCAGTGAACAGTGCCGATGACATGCAGTAATGTACCTTTTTCTTTGCAGTCAACAATTTAAATTTCTTGAATATGTCATCAAGCTCTGTTCCATCTAAATCATAACCTAACTATGATAGGCAAGCAGGAGGATGACACATCAGAAGAGGAAAAGTAAAATATTTCATATGCGAAGATAGTAAAGTTCCATAAAGCAATACCTTCAAAAGCCTAGATTTTAAAGCATGCCGCCCACTGCAAGGAAATAAGCTGAGCATGTTATATATTTGTCATGAATAAAAAGTTTTCCACATTTAAAAGCTCGAATATTTTGGACCTTTACATCATTTTATGGAATAAGTAGCCAGCATAACTTTTGGTAAATTGCAAAACAAAAAATGAGAGCAATTCAAGAATTTTGTACTTTAATAATCTTTAGATGTTTCTCCTCTAAACAATCTACGTTAAAACATAAAAGATAGATCGTAAAAAAAAAGGAATCACTTGATGTTTTGTTTGGGATGGTTTTCTTACTGCTTCTTAAAGCAGCTTTTTAGTAAAAAATTAATTTTTTACTAAAAAGCTGCTTTAAGAAGCAATAAAAAAACCATTCTAAATGAAGCTTGAATTTGAAAAAAATGTGTTCCTAACATAAAGAAGCTTCATTCAATATTAAAGCTATTAAATTTTTTGGAGGCATCATGATTAACATAATTGAGTGGCTAGGGGAAGAGGGAGGAGAAACCTGAGCTTTCCTAGAACAATACTAGGTTCACTTGTCAGATCCAATCCAATATCTTCACGGGAAATGAATTCATATGTGCCTTTAAATTTAAGGACGCCATCCTAAAGAGCGCAGAATAATTTCATCAATAAAGGTAAAATGAATTAAGTGTATTATTTAATTTTGAAGAAAGACATCCTCAAAAATTCAAATAATTTCACCATAAAATGTAACACTATAAGCCAAGGCATTATGAAACCGAGAACTGGATGATTTGAATTATCATTGCAAAGAGATTATGGAGAGGATGATTTATGTATTTTGAAAAGTAATTTGAAAGATTATTGTTGGCTTGAATAAATTTGGAAGTTACTTCAAGCAATTCTAATTTTGTTTGGCTTGGTGGCCAAACATCTCATCCTCTTTAGTGTGAATTGGAACTTTTTGTGATGTTTTGATTCTATATACAAAAACCACCTCACCACCATTTGCCCAAACCTCACTATCACCCAAAACCCTTACATAATTCACCAAACAACCTCACCGCCACCTCAAGGAGGCTTTCCCACTCAAAGTATTCCACTACCAATCCTTTCTTCAAATAAAATTTTCGATTCTAAGTTCATATAAGATTACAATGCATCATATTCAAATAATGTTATTCCCCAATAGTATAGAGTAATGATTATATTAATGTGCTTACTTGATGAATGCCACTTTCATGGGAAAAAGCATTAGCTCCAACAATCGCCTTGTGCGGTTGAACATTCAATCCAGTGCACTCTACAACCTACAATATATCAAATTTTCTTTACATGGCCTGCATCTATTATGATTACATAATTGAAACTGATAATTATGATAAAAGATGTACCATCTTGCTTGTTGCAATAAGATATTTGGTGTTAACCCCAGTATAAAGGCCTCCCATTAATTCTTTTCGGCACTTTATAGCCATGACGACCTGCAAAATTATGTAAAAAAAAAATTATCTCAAAACAATTGAATATTGAAAAATGGATGGTAGCATTCTATAAAAAAGAAACAAGCATATTTGAGCAAAATTGCAGCTTTTACCTCCTCTAGGGCTGCATTTCCAGCCCTTTCCCCAATACCATTAATGGTGACCTCAACCTCCCTTGCCCCAGCTTCAATACCCTGCAATCCATGCCATTGAATGAAAGATATAGAAAGAAGAAGAATAAGAAGAAGAAGAAGAAGAAGAGTTAATACAGCGAGAGTGTTGGCATTGGCAAGACCGAGGTCATTGTGGCAATGAATGGAGACAATTGCATTTTCAATGCCTGGCGTGTGATCTCTGATGTATGCGACGAATCCACCGATCTCTGATGGCATAGAGCAGCCGACTGTGTCTGCTATGATCACTGTTCTCGCCCCAGCCTTTATAACCTCCCCGAAAATACGGCATAGGAAATCCTTATCCGACCTTTGGGTGAAAAATTTTTTGATTTAGAACAGGCTACAATTTGCTTACGCTAAATTTTAAGGAGAAGCACTATTTATAAATAATTAAGTAAAAATAATACGATTAAAATATAATTAAGAATTTAAAGATGTGAACCCAATTTTTATTTAATTTTAGATGAAAATGTACATACAATTTATAAGTTCACTAAAAATACAAATTTATTTTACATTCTCACCTAAAGCGTAAAGTTAATTCGAATTTTAAGTGAAAACGAATAACTTTACATTTTCACTATAATTAATTTTATTTATTAAGTATAATATTATATTCATATAATATATCATTATCTTCCATTAAAAAAGTGAAGGTTAATAACTAAGAAATGTAGATGTCATCAAAGAGAAATTATTACTTGTGGAGTTAGAAAACCGCCAGTAAATTAGAAAACCGTCCGAAAATGCTCAATTTCCGTCAGAAAATTTCGCCGGAAATAATTGATTTTCCTGTTATTAATAAAATGCTGACACGTAGATTTCTTTTTTTTTTCTTACGAGCCAACCCAGCCCAATTGTGAAAATTTTAAAATCACAGCATCAACTCGTTTTTATGTTAAAAAACAGCAAAAGCTTCCAAATATTTAAAGTTTTTATGAATAAAACTTTTGATACATGTTGAGAAAGAAAAACGAGAAAGAGGTTATGAAAATGAAAATTAGTTTGGAGAATGTCACATTCTCTAAAGGGTCATTAGAAAAGAAAAAAAAAACTTAAAGAGTAAGATGAAACCTACATACATAATAATTGCTTTTCAATGTATATTATGAGGCAATATACATTTCTTGAGCTTAATTTTTCAATAGAAAAATCTGACGTATAGGCAAATACAACAGAACTGTGTTCACCTTCAAGGTAGCTCAAGTTCTCTAACAAGCCCAAAATCTTTAACAAGGAATTTGAAAACCAACCCGAACTCGACCCAATTTTCATACGGGTCAAAAATATTAACCCGGGCCTAACTTGTTTTACAAATGGGTTGACATGAACTTGAATTTTTTCAAGTTGATTCTAGGTCGTGTCAACTTTTGACACCCCTACCGCCCAACGTCGCCCGATTATGGTTCTTCGAACCACCCCTTGCCAGATGACTACATTCCCTCCAACCATCATCGACCAACTATTATTCTTCTGATCTCCATTGCCCGCGCGCCGACTACAATCTCTTCGACCACAATTCTGATCTAC
Organism: Dendrobium catenatum; assembly: GCF_001605985.2. Lineage (NCBI taxonomy): Eukaryota > Viridiplantae > Streptophyta > Magnoliopsida > Asparagales > Orchidaceae > Dendrobium > Dendrobium catenatum. The sequence goes on from NW_021318586.1 coordinate 708,130, forward strand.
GGTCCCTCCGACCATCGTCACCCAACTATGATCCTTCCAACCACCCTAGTCTCCCGACTACGATCCCTCCAACTACCATCACCTAACAACAGTCCTTCCAACCTGTCGCCTATCGACCAAGGTCCCTTTGACCACCATATGCTGACCATGGTCCTTTCTGCCTCCATCACCGATTACAGTACTTCCAACCTCCTTTGCTTGTTGATTATGATCTCTTCAACCTCTATCACCCAAATACAATCCTACCGACTAAATGAACATGTCAATACTCTCTTGTGAATAACTCTCATGTTATTGGATTCTCCCAACTCTAAACTACATAATGTGTTATATACAATGTATATTTGATATATTGAGCCAACATTTTTCCTCGAAGAAGGACATCATTTGTAATCAACAACCAAAATTAGTGGAATAATTTCAACTGGGCAAGGCTGTGGTTTTTCCCCCTTTTGGGGTTTTTCACATAAAAACTCTTATGTCTCTTATGATTTTGCACCCCTCTCTCTTATCTATCGATGAGCTGAATCTTTGTGGAAAACTAAGACGTAAGCTTCTTATCTATCTACCGCCACGCAATAAGACTAAAAACTATCTTAAAATATCGACAACATTAATCATAATCTATGTGATTATTAATCATAATTTAAATCAATTTAAAAATGATTTAATCTAAATCCTTTTTTACCTTGAATTACATATTTGATAAATCTGGGCTTTTTATTAATTTAACTTAAATTCGCATGTTAAACAAAATCTTATTCTTCACACACCGCTATTTGTTTCGATGCCTTCTTCATTAAGCTCCCGCAGCAACTTCCTCACTTCTTTGTCATGGAGGGCTTCAAAACTATGAGTGACAAGGATTTGGGGGAGAAAGACGAGGGTTTCACACATTAATTAACAACATTTTTTTATTAAATTTTTATTATTTTGAAAATTATTTATACTAGTTGGTATTAATGAAATAAGTTATTTTAATTAAATATTTAAATAATCATAATAAAAAATATTAGTTAATGAAAATTTCAATGAAGAAATTAACATTATTTAAATTAATTTAAGTTAATACAAGTTATTATATTTAACTAATTTAATAAATAACTAATTAATAATTACTTATTATGCTAATTTATATTAATCATAGTTTAATTAGTCTAATTTGAATTTTAAAATAATTATAAAATTCAATCAAATAAATTAAATTTTCAAATCAATCTTAATAATTAATATTATCTTTATAAAATTAGAGTAATTTAAATAAATGATATTGTTTTTATCTAATTCATCAAAATAAATTAATATTCTTATTCAAAAAAATATTTGAAAATCGTTATGGTCCGATTTGAGCACTCCCATGCTTTCAAAAAAAAGTTATTATTTAATGAGCAGAATAAATTATAATTATAAATTACTAATTAATTAAGATAAATTTAACTCAATTTTAATCACACTCATATAAATATTTAAATCTGAAAATATATATAAGAATTAAAAAAAACTAAATTCAACATTAAATCAGGAAAAATATTCCTCATTTGTCACCCACCTGAGAGAGTCCTCGGCGGCAAAGGAGATATCTTGAAAGCCGACACTTCTCGCATACGCGACCATTTCCCTTGCAATCGCCACCACCTCATCTGCGTTCTTCTTCAGCTTATGCTTCATATGAATCTCACTCGTCGCGATGAAGGTACCGAGCCTCGGCCGCCGTGCACCGCTCACCGCCGCCCACGCCGTATCAATATCAATCTTCGAGCAGCGCGCCGCGGCCATGATGACCGGCTCATGCCCTCCTCGCATATTCCCGACCTCGTCGGCAATCAATTTAACGGCATTGAAATCCTCCGGCGAGGAAATCGGGAAGCCGGCGTCGATGACGTCGACGCCGAGGAGGACGAGGTTTCGGGCGACGGCGATCTTCTGCTCGGCGGTCATGGCGCCTCCAGGGGCTTGCTCGCCGTCGCGGAGGGTGGTGTCGAGGATGCGGACGTAGGAGGGATCATTACTGGAGTTGAGAGCGGAGAGAGGGCGGACGGTGGCGGTAATGGTGGCCGGAAGTAAAGCCATGGCGGGAGGAGGAGAGGAGAACTGTCAAGCCAGGGGAGTAATTAAGTTTGGCAATACATCAGCATGGAGAATGACTATTTTATACGAAGGGGGAGTAGGGATTATTTTTAAATATTATCTTTTTTTTTTTTAAGTAGTCGGCAATATAAATTTATTTAAATATTAAAATGACGCTTGCCGCAAAGATTCAATTTTTCTGACATGCTAGCCTTTTTCTTATTCAGGAATAAATATTTATATATATTTGCTAGCCACACAATGACACGAGGACATTTTTTTATTTAAATTGTGAATACCGAGGCCAAGTTTAATAAATTATTTAAAAATAATGCCATTATTTTCAAATAAATATTTTTCTAAATAATCACATTAATATATTTGAAATATTTCATTGTCAATATGAAAAATAAAATCTTATAATTTTTGAGATGAAGTATTACTCATTCTATGTTTTTATTTCCAACAAAGTTTGTGGTTAGTACTTAGTAACATGTCACTTTAGCATTGCCATATAATATTTGCATATTTAAGCATTTAAATTTTTTGGAATTTAACGGCTAATCAATTTTTATTAGGTTTGTTAAGAACTTGTTAGCATGGACATATAAAAAATAAGCAGTCAATTTGATTATTATATTATTAGAATATTGAGATTTTTACATAACATAGCAGTCAATTTGATTATTAATCTTTACGACCCTATCTTTCTGAAACTTCTGCTTCGCCTTCATTGCCTCGCTTGGTCGGCTCATCCGAAACTTTTGCTTCTACTTCGCCTTCTGCTTGTGTCAGATTTGTTTTCCTATATACCTTTTTCATTTCAAAACTTTAAGATAAAATGTTTAGAAAAAGAAAAAACTTGTTTCAAATGAAGTGTACTTAGATTCAGATTATTATCCTAGATTTTGCAGTGTAGCAATTATTTGCAATAGCGAGATCTGAATCTACTACACTAATTTCAGGAAGAAGTAACTTTTGAGAGTTCAGAACATGAGCGAGATCAAAACTTAAAGGTTCAGCCTGCATTTGTGAATAAAAAATGCTGCATTTCTGAATTAATTTGTTAAGGGGAAACAAGTAGAAGCAAAATAAAATAAACCATCGTCGTGGGCGACATGGAGAAGACGACCAGCGTGGACAACAGTTTGGATTGGTTGGGATGTATTCGGATTGCCTGGAGAAAACTACCGGAGGGCGGCGTGGAGAAGACGACAGGCGTGGGCGACGTGGAGTTTCTCCATCGGGGCGTTCTCTTTGGATGGGGTGAAGGATGTAACGGGAGGTAACGGGAGTGGTAATTTAGGTAACCTAGTAGTGTTTTAGGTGGTAGAATAGTAAATAGCAAAGTTTGGGTGTTAGATAAGTAAATAGATCAATTTTAAATGTTATGTATGTAAAAACCCCTAGAATATTTACATGAAAGAGAGAGTGTCTTTAGAAATTTGTAAAGGTCTTCTACATAAATAGATAACTAGGAAGCATCACATAAGTGATACAAATTTATGAGAAAATCTTTGAGAAAAATCAGTCTTCTCCTATTGAAAAATTCAACTAATTTAAAAGAAGAATTTTGAAGGTTTGCTATTATTCAATATTAAATAAAAGATTATTATATTATGATAAGCATCTCATATAATGATGATGGTAGGAGTTATTTTGTTAAGCTTGCAGCGAATAAAGCTAAAATAATACAATCATAAATTATATCTTTCAAGCATATAAAATCCCCGAAAACTCAAATTGAAAGGAAATAGGCAAAACAATCTTAGTCACTTTCTTATTCCTATCCCCATTGTTTATATATGTTGTAAGAGTTGTTTATTTACACAATTAAGGATATTTAAGGAAATCAATCAGCTGCTCAAACAAACAACATATTATCATGCTATTTCTCGAACTAACCTTTCAACCAAGTTAGATCTTGCTCATTTCTATTTGAATGATTGTTCAGTTGCTTCTTCCCCCTATTTTGGCAACATATAGTTTTAGGAGTTGTTGCCTTCTCTTTTTCTATAATTTGTTTAATTTATAGCTTTGTTCTTGAATCAATGAGGGATACAATACTATAATATCCTGCCTAACACTCCCACCCTCATCGAAATCAACCTCCTAAAGGTTGAGAGCTAGGAATGAGCAATATAAAATAGTGAAAATAGCACAAGTAGTTTTTCAGCGATAAAATTACTCCATTGCATGAGCATTTGAAGGTGTTTATGACAATATTGTCAACATGATCCTAAAATGTGTTCTAGAAGAAGTACTAGTTGATTACTGAAATTTAAGGTAGGTAAAGTTATACAAATTGAAGGTGCATGACCTTTGAACAATTTTAAAACTGATATATGAAAAATTGGGTGGATATGATATTTTCAACAAAAGTTTCTAATGATAAATAGTATAACTAATTATTGTTATAATTTTGAAGAGACCATATAATTATTGGGCTAATTTTTTGCTAATGGAGGAACAAAGAGATTTTTGTTAGTACAATCAACTATCTAAATACATCCCAACAATGATGATTGATCATAACCTTTATATGATGTTAAGCTAGTTGAAGATTTAATTTCAGCACTATCAGCAAATCATTTATTACAACAAAGTCGAATCCAAGGTTGCAATCATAATTTTTCTTCAAATGTAAGTCAGAATTATTGGTGGCAATTGTCAATATAAGGCTTGATAAGGTGCCATTTGTATAGCTATATGAAAGCTTGTGTTATATCACTATTTAGCCCAGCAATGATAATTATAACATAATTTAGTTCAATTGGAATAATATGTTTGCAAATATTATTCAAGACAATGATTCGACACTTTTGTTTTGCCATCCATTTGGAGATGATAAGTCATGCTTTGATGAAATGTGATTCTAGTGAGACCAAATAATTATCTCCAAAACTACTGAGAAAAACACTTTCTTTATAAAAATAATTATCTTTTAAAGTCCACGAAGATGTATAACTATCTAAGTGAATAATTACATCACCATTGTAGCCATATAACTAGAGGACAGTGGTCCAAAATGGACATAAATAAATAGTTGATGAACATTAAGATAGTAGTGAACCCTCTTAAAGGTTGCAACCCTATGACAAAACCATTGAAATATCTTCTAAACTTATTTTGGAACTAATAATTGGCACAATAAATTGGTTGGGTGGTTGTAGATACATTGATCTTTTAATAAGTTAGACAACAAATTACATAGTCATACATATCCTTTCGCATTTTGGGCCAATATATATTTACCAAGATATTTTTTAGTGTCTTTAAGACTCTACCATGCCAATCCATTAATGAATCGTAAAATTCCGAAAGCAAATTAGTTTTTGGGTGAATAAAATGCTAAGATAGATTTTGCATGTATAATATAGAAGTCCATCCTAGACATTCAATAGCTAAGAGATCATCTTGTTTTAACTTTTGTTGAATACTTAATAGATCATGGGCAGAAGCAATCTCCTTGCATAATTCATCCAACAATGAAACAAAAATTATGACAAATGAGAAAACATAAATCTCATTTATTGGTGAAGAGTTGGGTGTGTGGCTTCATTGTTATATATTTGAGATAGAGAATCAACAACTTCAGTAGACTTACCAAGTTTATTTCAATATGAAAATTGAATCCTAAGAGTTTTTTATGGTAATTTTGTTGATATAGTGTTTGAATGATTTGGGTATTGAGTTCTTTCAAACTTCAATTACCTCACTTCCACACAACCTTAGTGATAGAAAATAATTTTTTGATATAATTGAATGAGAGTTGCATTTTTTACCCAATTTCTTGCTAAAGAAGAAAATTGGATGGCCATTTTACACTAAAGTAGCATCAATATCACTGCTTGAAGTGTTAGTTTTGATGACAAATTCTTTAGAAAAATATGACAGACTTTGATAGAGTTCAAGTGCATGTTGAAATTTAGAGAACAAGATTGAAATATAATTTTTCCCAATTTGTTCGAGAGCCACTTGTGATGTTATTGGTGTAGTTTTGATGCTTCGATTGAGTTTTATTTGGTCTTAGAGGAAGTTTAGAATGGAGAAAAAATATTAGAAAGGTTGCAAGTAGACATTTAGAGAAGATGAGTAAAACAATCTAAGATTAAAAAAAAAAAAAGATAACCATAGAATCTCACCCAAAAAGGCAAACTCTTGAACCAAGAAAAATAAACAAATAAAGATTAATTCTCCATCAAAATATTTCTTTCAATAATAAAAATATCATTCTACATCAACTCATATTTATAAGCAAAAGAATAACCCTTTCTCCAGTGGTGATTTCACACATCTAAATTCTACCATAACCAACATACACAGATCTAATCCTACTGATGTCTCGACATTTGTTAATCTTAACTGAAAATCTTTGCTCTCGACTAAAAACCCTAGTTTAGTGGAATTTCTTCTTTCATATGTGCTCCTCATTGATAAGGACCCTTTCTATGCTTTTTAAAGGAAGAAATCTTAGAAGGATCCAAAGAATGGAAACTATCTCTAGTGTGATATGCAACTGATAAGCGCCCTTTCTATGAAACCCTTCTTACTATTGTGAAAAAGACCTGGCAGCTAAAAGGTAACCTAACCCTTTTGTTTTTAAGTGATAGTTTTTTTCTTTTCAAATTCTCTAATCTTGAAGATTTTGAGATGTTTTGGTCGAATGGGCCATGTTTTTTTTTTTTTTGGAAGCCATTTATTTTTCAAAAATGGATTGTTGGTTTTATTCCTAAACATTATGAGTTTGATTCTGTTCCTCTTTGGAATAAAATACATGACATACCTCTAAGTTGTTAGGATTCGACTGGCGTCTCTAAAATAGAGAGTAAAATTAGCAAACCTTTGGCGGTGGACGTCTTAACAGATGAAAAAACATTACTTAAATTTTCTTGCGTTTGTGTTCAAACAAACAAAACTCTATTCTTGCATATTCTATACCTATTTCTATCTAGGAAGGATTATATTTTGAAAGTTCAATATCATTGGAAGCCTACTCCATGCTCTCGTTGTGGTTTTCTAATTTATCCTTCAAATATTTGCCCAAAAAATCCTATGGATGTAGTCCAACATAAGCCTTTCCTTTGAGGTAGGAGTAAAAGTTGAAATGTCTCGTGCTCAGGTGGATGAGTGCTTCTAACTCTACTACTTATGCCTCTGAAAATCCTGCTAATAGAGATGCTTTCAATCCTCAGCTTCACAATGTTAAAAAATATCCTCCAAAAAAATCAGTACAAGTTTACCGCTGGGTCTTCTTTTAATGTCTCTCCTATTTTATCTAATTAATATTTCAATTTAAACAATCTTTCCTCAAAACCACCTCCTCCAACTGCTAACAATAACCCTCAATATACTCAATCTTCCAATCGGTTTTCCATACTTGTCTCCTACCTTAATATTTCATCATCATCTTTAGAAGCACAGCACTCTAAAATTACAGAAGTTATATCTCAATAAGTCTCTTATGCAAATTATTTATCAAAGAATGCGAACACCTCAAAGCCTCCTAATCCTCAAAAGGCCAAGAAGATGGTCAACAATCTTTTCAAAGCTCAATAATGAACTTTAATATAGCCTCTTGGAATACAAGATGCTTTAATGGCATGGATAGAGTTCTTACCTGCAAGAATCTTATTTAGAATTTTAATATTAATTTTTTCTGTGTTCTAGAAGCAAAAGTTAATGTTTCACAATTGTGGGATGCTTGATTTTTGAATTCTCACAAGCTGTTTACTAATGAAAGAACAAATCACAACTTTTATACATCATAGCCTAATAAAATCTAGTTGAAATGGAATGTTGATTTTATGCATTTTAACCCCTTTTTTGTTAGCTCCTAACTTATTCATGGGGAAATAAAAGTTGGTAATTTATCTTTCATTCTATTTGCGGTCTATGCCTGGAATGATATCATATTAAGAACGGAGATTTGGAAATCCTTGAGGAATTTAAGTATTTTTATTTCTTCCTCTATATTCCTTCGGTGATTCTTGGAGACTTTAATTGTTATAGGGAGACTTCAGATAAAGTTGCGCGTAACAATATTCACCATAGTAAATTGTGGGATTTCAATAATATGATTTTTGACACAGGCTTATAAGACTTATCTTCTATGGGGCTTAATTTCATTTGGTTTAAGAACCAAATTAACTCTCATATTCATATTAAGCTTAACAGTGTGCTTATTAAGAAGGCTTGGTGTGAAACCCCTTAAGTAAAAAGAAGATCAACTCTTAAATATCAAGGTACCTTTTTGGTGTATTGGTCAAACTTTTATTTAAGAAACTCCACAATTAAGCGTGCTCATCCTGGTGAAATCCGGGGATGGGTGACTTAGGAAATTACACCAACAAGACAAAAACGTGAGGCCCTTAAGCTAAAGTGAGCAATATCTCGATAGTTAAGAGTTTGAGCTGTTACAAATGATTTCAGAGCAACACACTAACTGGAAAATGAAAACTAAAGGTCATACAAGATAAATTGCTACACCATGGGAGCCATCTCTTGAACCATGTATGGAGAAAAGTGCTACATGAAGAGAGTCACCACTTGAACTTATAGGGGCCACCTCAAGTTTCCTATATGTCTGGTGGATGATTCTGTGATATAGATGCTGACGAGAATGCTTGTTACATAAGTGGGGGTGATTGTGGAACCCCTTTAGTAAAAAGAAGATTCAATGGATTAAGGCATGTATTTATGATGTCCCTTATTCTTTATGTTATAATGACTCACTTTTAGGGATTTGGCTCCACTAATGGGCTTAGACATGGCTGCCCTCTTTCTTTATATCTTTTTTTGTATTGTCATAGATTGTTTATCCTCTATGTTTGAAGATATGATAAGAGGAAAAGACTTCAAAGGTATTTAATATGATGAAGATTATATGGCTCACTTAATCGATAAGGATGATTTGCTAGTTTTTTTGGAGAAGCCTCTATTGCTAGTATTCTTAATATCTCTAATGAGATAACCACTTTTACCTACTTAGGGATGCCCGTTGGGACAAAAAGGGTTCTTGTTTCTGATGTTCCACCTCTCCTAGAAAAGATGACTTCTATGCTTGAAGGGTGGAAAGCAAAATCAATATCTTTGGTTGGGAGATTGCAATGTCTTAGATTCACTATTTGGAATATCATCACTTATTGGATCCGTGGGTCTATTATACATAAAACTTGTAAGGAGTACAATGAACTATCTTGAATTATCCAATTAATGTGCAACAATAATTACGATGGATGCTTGATTTGAAAGAACAGTAAACCCTAAATTTTTATTAACATACCTGAACTGGACTCTTATCTTTAAGCTTAATCAGATATAGGACGAATCATTGGAACTCTCCATATATGTTTCTTTCTTCATTAGAACTCTCCATACATAGAATATCAGAAACTTTATACATAACATTTTTACTGGGCTTCAAATATGATAAACAACATTGCATAATAATATAAGATAACAAGAAAAAACCTCACATTTGATGTAGTGCACAATAGCAAATGTGTAAAAGGAAAGAAACAAAGACATATATAAGATTAAGCAGACCAAGAAATCCTCAATTCAGCATGTGATAAGGCGCATGTCGCAGGCGTCTTGCTGCTCATAGTTCATAATATATGAAATCTGGCTCTGTATATGTCTGCATCAAGCCTAAACTATAACCATCAAGAAATTCTCAATTCAGCATTTGAAGAATAATGCATTTGATCTGTAAAAGTATAACGTGGAGCTGTTAAATATAAACAGTGTGATTTCAATATCATATATTGTTTGTTTCTCATAAAAATGATGCCTTAAATGATGAGCAGTGGGTTACAATTTAAGATGCAGATGACAAAAGAGTCAAATATGATGCCTTAACTGATGAGCAGTAGGTTACAATTTAAGCATCTTCCAATTTTCCATCCAAAGTCATTTAAAGAGCAATACAAAGGATATATATATATGTATTTCGTGCCATCATAATAGACATGTATTTAATGAAATCATTGCACTACATAAGCAAGTACACCTCATCAAAGATGCTAGTCAAGATATCTTGGATTTTCAAGCTTTGACGTACTACCTGAGGAGTGAGCGGTGCTTAACATTTATGATGGGAACATCAATGCATGAAAAGTTTATAATAGAAGGGGCCGTAGATCGACGGCCACGATTGAATTGTTATATTATTAGTTGTTATATGTGTTGTATGTGATTTAATTTAGTTTGTGAACTTTAGTACACCTCATCAAAGGCAGTAAAGGCCACATATATATTGATTAATGCAAATTTAGTTAACTTCTTGTTATTGATAGATAGTTCACATCTGAAATTTAGATATGGCGGCATCAACTCTTAATTTTACTTAAAAATTTTAATTTACTTAACTACTTAAGTATCATGTGAAATGGGTACGTAGCACTTGCAATTGAAGCAATCCCTCTTAGAAATAAAAATGTATTGCAATCACCTCAACGCCAATACAATGGCTTTAAGAACCAATAATGACCAAAAAATTTCCCTAAAATCTGGCAAAGCATACCTTGGATGCTGGATTTCAAACGTCTAGCTAGATCTAGCTAGCTGGATTCTTTCTTAGCCAAAATCCTATTTACTGCCTTCAAGTAGGCCTCGACGCTAGCAACAACAACGTCCAAGTTTTCTCCACTTCCACTAGAGCTGAAAACAGAAGAGTTCAATTCATTGAAAATGTTCACGAGCATACTCGTTAATATAGAGTCCAACTTTTCTGTTCAAGCATGGATTAGATAATATTATAGGATCTAATTAGGGGTGTAAGTGAGCCGAGCCGGCTCGAGCTCAACTCGTTTATGGGCTCGTGAGCCGAGCTTATCGAGCTCACGAGTCGAGCAAGTTTAGTAAACGAGCACGAGTTCGAACTTGAGCCGGTTATTGGGTTTCTCTAAACAAGTAGCTGAGAATCAACGAACCTCAATCCATGACCATTGAGTTTCTCTAAACAAGTATGGCCGTTACCATGATCATGAGCTATTACAGATGAAGGGTGTGTAGAAATGTCATCATTATCTTCACTTAGGACAACTTGTGTCTTATAAATTGCATGTATGCCATCAGCAGCAGAGTTTGTATATTCAACAAGCTTTATAGGAGTCTGCAGTTTTCATTAAGAAATTATTAGAAAAGTACTGTTACAATATGTTATGGACACAAGATAACATACAACAAAGGCCAGATGGTATTCAGATGAAATTCAAGAAAATAAACTTTAGAAAATAATATAACGCTATATATATAAAACAAGGGCGTACTTAGTATAAGAGGCAAGTCATCATGGGTGGACTATATTGGGAGCATTGGATATGGGTGTTAATAAATGATCCAATTTGACAACCCAACCAATACTTGACTCTAAAAATCTAAATTTGAGTTGACCTGATTAATTTTTGGGTTAAATTATGGTTCAAATTTTGGTCCGATTAATTTTTGGGTAATGCTAGCTTAACCCAAAAACACGATATTTACTTGCAAAATAAACCGAATATCATTTGAATTTGGATTAAACGAGTCATTTTTAGATTAAATTGGTCATATTTCGATTAAATAAAAAATCCGTAATGTACTTCGGCTTCTTTTGAGACAGTTTTCTTACTACTTTCTAAAATAATTTTTTAGTACAAATTCTTTCTTTTTTGAAATAAAAATTTTTATGCTAGAAAATTGCTTTAAAAAATAATAAGAAAGCCGTCACAGCCCAAGCTTTAATCTGATAATTTTATAGGAGATTTTTAAAAAAATCATGATAAGTATAAATGACACCGAAGATCCTAATTTTACAAATCCTCACCAGAAATCTACTAAACTCTCCAATAAAATTATCAGATTATTGTATATTTATATATATAAGGGCAACCAAAAAGAAAATCACTCTTGAAAGGAAGTTGTAAGAGAAATTCCAGTGTACCTGGACAATATTATCAATGGCCTTGTAGGCAGCATCAACTGGTCCTTTCCCTACAGAAGAAGAAATTCTCTCTTTTCCATCCAAATTAAGCAGTTTAACGGCAGCTGCTGAGAATCCCATAGTTCCATGCATAACCTGCAAAATGAGATCAATTTAATAAATATCAACTGATAATGTGCTCGGGTGATAGATCAAATAATTCATAGCAGCAATCAAGTTTACCTGAAGATCTCCAAGTGACCATACTGGTTGGAACAGCAAAGATTTACTACAAACCATTTCTTCAATATCATCATTTGTAATATGCTGCAAAAAAATGAACTCATTTTAGAATGCTTAAGCTCCAATGAATTTGGAATGCTTTATAAACTGTAATCAAAGCAAAGGAATAACCAGTGCCAATGAGATGGAATAATATACCTTCTTTTTTGCGGTTAACGATTTAAACTTCTTGAATGCGTCATCGAGCTCTGTTTCATCTAAATCATAACCTAACTGAAGTATGATAGGCAAGCATAAGGAAGACACATTAGGAAAAAAAAAAAAAAAAGGAAGACACATTAGGAAAAAATAATAGAGCATTCCTGGTTGAAGAATCTTAGTGAAACATATCCGAAGCGGGTCGGGTTTGGGTTAACCCATACCCAGAGCGGGTCGGGTTTGGAAAACCGGCCCGTTTGCAAAAATAGGTCGGGTCGAACAGTGTCGGGTCAGTTTCGGGTTGAACCTGAACCTGCCCCATATCCAATTTTGACAGCTCTATAAATGAAGATGGTAGTTCAATAAAGCATTACCTTCAAAAGCCTAGATTTTAAAGCATGTCGCCCACTGTGAGGAAAATATTAGAGCATGTTACATATGGCATGAATAAAAACATAAGAAAAACACCTTAAATGTCCTACCAATATAAAGAAGTTTTATTAAATATTGGAGCTATTAATTACTTTGAAGATGTCATGATTAAAATTGTAAAAACCAAGAAATCTCTATTAGAGTAAGCCATCTAACATTTAAAAAATAGTTCAAATACATGTGTTGATAAAGTGAGTTTATATCCCATCAAATTCATTGAACTAACATGAACATTCTGAAACAAATTATAAGAAATAAAATAGACATCATATGGAGAAACTTCTGATCAATTTACATACACTTCAACTATTGTGCAACTGGATAAAGTCCCGATTAAAAAGAGAAAGAAATGTTACTATTGTGCTTCAATAAAAACTAAGTCATAACATCAAAAGGTTTTAAAAAATAAATAAATATTGGCAGCACTTATTTCAATTAGATTTTCAAACAAGTAGAAGGCATCCCAACCATTATCATAATCAAGCTTTTCCCAACTATTTATTTTTACCTTTAAATATTCTATATGACAATCATCCCTTTAAAGAGAGGTATATGTTATTGCAACGTTTAATGTATTTTTGGGCGTAAAAAAAATTATAGATTAACCACACGCTTCATAACATTATATAGTGGGAAGGGGGAAAAGGAGTAGGTACCTGAGCTTTCCTAGAACAATACCAGATTCACTTGTTCGATCCAGTCCAATATCTTCACTAGAAATAAATTCATATGTTCCTCTAAATTTCAGAATGCCATCCTAAAAATCAAAGAGAAAAATTTTCACAAAAGCTAAAATGAAGTGTATTATTTTAATGTTAAAGAACATTATCCCCACAAACAGAACAAAAATTTTCACCATAAGAAGTTAACACTATAACCAAAGACTGTAGGCAAGTATTACAAAAGGTGGATGACCTAAAATTGATCCTTCCTATAGATCTAACATATAGCCAAATTTAAATGCTTAGAGAATAAGCATAAGGTATAAACTTAATTAGTGCATTGTGGTTGAACCAGGATAAGGGTGAAAGATGAATCAAGGGGCAAGTTCTGGAATAATTAACTTCTCTAAACCCATCTAGCAATAACATCATGGAAATCCAAACTCTTGCATCATGGGTTAGTTTTGAGAATAAAGGAATTTGGGAGCAACTCATGAAATGAAGCATATGGAATAAACTAGCATGTTTTGAGACATACAAAAACTAAATTTTTGTGTCAATTATGATCATGTACTCATAATAGATGAAGGCCATGTAATGAATTCTTTTGTAATGTAGGTTGTAGAGTACACTAGATTGAATGTTCAACCACACAAGGCTATATTGTACGTAAAAGCTTTTCAGAAATCTTTTGAACTAGTCATAAATGCAATTTGTACTTCACCACACAATCTACATTACATAAGAATTTGTTACATGGTCTTCATCTATTATGAGTACATGATCCTAATCGAGGATAAAAAAGCAGGAAAAAGTGACTCCTTTAAAAGCTGATTATTCTGAGAGCAGCAGTTCTGAAGGTGTGGTTGAGTACACATTGTATTTATGACTAGATAGTTCAAAAGATTCGCAAATATATTTAACTATAATTAATGATAAGTGTTTAATGATTCTTAAAAAACATTTTTAACGAATAAGATATTATAGTTCCCTACATGAATTGATGCATATATATTCTTATAACATTCCCTCTCATAAAGTCATCAGGATTTAAATTCTTGTAATTTGGTTTGCAATTGTAAACTTCGTTAGACACTCCATCTCTGTGATATCATTCCTTCTCTTTTCTACATCTATGAATTGGTAGAAAAAGGTCTTCATATTTCAAGTGTTGCAATTTATATCCCGCTAATTACTAACACTCCCACTTTCTTTTCTAGTAATCTTGCTCCTTTGTATGAACACCTTGATTGAAATAACGCTATTGAATCTAAAAAGTTTTGTTTATACAAAATAATTTTAGATACAAATATCTAAAAGAGCAGATGATTTAAAATGAACACCAATGAATAATTAGAAGTATTGGTACCATGCAAAAATAAAATGTCGACATTAGGTTCATATAGTATTTCAAAGCATCATATTCAAATAAAATTATTCTCCAATATTGTAGAAAAATCATTATACGAATATTCGTACCTGATGAATACCACTTTCATGAGAAAAAGCATTAGCTCCAACAATAGCCTTGTATGATTGAACATTCAATCCAGTGTACTCTACAACCTGCATTACATAAGAGTTCATTACATGGCATTCATCCATTACGAGTACATGATCATAACTGATGAGTATGATAAATGATGTACCATCTTGCTTATTGCACTAATATATTTGGTGTTAACCCCGGTATAAAGACCTCCCATTAATTCTTTTCGGCACTTTATGGCCATGACCACCTGCAAAGGTCAGTCAAATGATTAAACTAACACAATTGAATATTGATAAATGGATGATAACAGTACATTTTAAAAAAGGAAATTAAGCAAAATCATAGCTTTTACCTCCTCTAGGGCTGCATTTCCTGCCCTTTCCCCAATACCATTGATGGTGACCTCAACCTCCCTCGCACCGGCTTCAATACCCTGTAATTCATGCCATTGGAAAGATCCCATGAATGAATGAGAGAAACACAGATACATCGGGAGAGACAGAGAGAGAAAGAAGAAGAAGAAGAAGTCTTGGTACAGCGAGAGTATTGGCATTGGCGAGGCCGAGATCATTGTGGCAATGGAGGGAGATGGTTGCGTTTTCTATGCCTGGTGTGTGGGCTTTGATGTATGTGACGAGTCTGCTGATCTCCGATGGGAGCGAGCAACCAACTGTGTCTGCTATGATCACTGTTCTCGCCCCAGCCTTTATGGCTTCTCCGAAAATACGACAAAGGAAATCCTTATCCGACCTTCAAGTGATACAAAGGAGAAAAAAAAAAACAGAATTTGTCTATTATCAATATATAGATTTATTTGTAGGTTAAAATGAAATTGTACCATAAAAGATCATATTTTACTCGCAAACAATTTTTGATTTTTTCACTTTTACTAGGCCAAAATAGTTTCACTCCTAACTATCCTAGAGATCAGAAAGAATCAACTCAGATCAAATCGTTTTGAGCTGATTTTATATTAAAATTATATGGGCTCGAAATTAAATCATTCAGAGTCCTATTTGATCAAATCGTTTTGAAATAGATGGGGATATTATCAGTAGAATTCAAGTTGGATGGTTGAAGTGGAGGAATGAATCGGGCTTGTTGTGCAATAGAAAAAGTCCCCCTCAAACTTAAGGGAAAATTCTATAAGATGACGGTGAGACCTGCAATACTTTATGACGATGAATGTTGGCCATTAAAAGGGAAGCATAGTATTAAATTAAGTGTTGAAGAGATGAGGATGCTTAGGTGGATGAGCGGCTTTACCCTTAGAGATATGATACGAAATGAGTATATACGTGAAAAGATTAGAGTAGCTCCAAGAGAAGATAAGATTAGAGAGAGTCGGCTTAGATGGTTTAGTCGATCTCATTAAACGGTGGTCTTATGATGACCCAGAGTTAGAAAAGTTAAGGTACTAATTTGACTTATGTTAAGAAAGATAAAGATATCACTACAGGAAAAACAGTGAAAACCGGCGGTTTGAACCGGCGGTTTAGAGGCCGTCGGTATTACCGACGGCTACACCGGCGGTTACGCCGTCGGACGATAACGACGGCTTAATCGACGGCTTAGCTACGATAAAATTGGTTATAAAATATTAGAAATGATCTTTATTTATTAAATCTAAATGAGAATTTGACTTTTAACATGACATAATGATGAAAAAAGATTCATGTAGCCGACCCAACGTCGTGGGACAAAGGCTTGATATTATTGTTGTTGTCGTTGTTGCTGTTGTTGTAGAGTCTAATTTTTTACTTGATAATTTACAATTGATATCAAGGGTCAACTTGTGTTTTACCACGTTAGTAGAGTTCGAGATTCTAAATTTAATTAAAATAAATAAATTATATAGTTCATTAATAAAATCTTTTTTTTTAATAAATTAAATAATTAAAACTTGTATTTTTGCCACTCGCCTGAGAGAGTCCTCGGCGGCAAAGGAGATATCTTGAAAGCCGACACTTCTCGCATACGCGACCATTTCCCTTGCAATCGCCACCACCTCATCTGCGTTCTTCTTCAGCTTATGCTTCATATGAATCTCACTCGTCGCGATGAAGGTACCGAGCCTCGGCCGCCGTGCACCGCTCACCGCCGCCCACGCCGTATCAATATCAATCTTCGAGCAGCGCGCCGCGGCCATGATGACCGGCTCATGCCTTCCTCGCATATTCCCGACCTCGTCGGCAATCAATTTAACGGCATTGAAATCCTCCGGCGAGGAAATCGGGAAGCCGGCGTCGATGACGTCGACGCCGAGGAGGACGAGGTTTCGGGCGACGGCGATCTTCTGCTCGGCGGTCATGGCGCCTCCAGGGGCTTGCTCGCCGTCGCGGAGGGTGGTGTCATATTAAATAAATGTTGAATATAATAATTCAAAAAATGAAAAAAGGATTTTGCATTTAATTAAAATACAAAATCACTTCGCAATTTAATTAAAAAGGCAAAATTATGTTGCGATTAATGTTGCATGTTTGATCTTTTTTAACTATATCGTAAAAAATTCGAACGTGTTACCTACCAATCTCTTATTTATCTTTTTTGGTAAGTTATTGACGACACCAAGATGGACTTCCAACCCCATCAGTCGAGTAATTATTACATCCAGAGAAAAAACATGAAATTCAGACGTATACCGAGCAATACCGAGTGCTCAATATCAAATTTCAGGTGACGTGGCGCGTGATTATTGGTCTCTGGACGCGGAAGGTAACCTGGCGTAATAATTGCTCCCATCAATCACATGCTAGCAAGCCATTTTGCATAGTACATCTTTTCTATTTTGGTGAAAAGAATATGTTAATATGACCCAGTCAAATTATTTATGAATTTTTTTTGCTAATCTTACATAAGAAAGGCAGCTAGCTAGTACCCATGTAAACTTCTAGATTGAAAAAAAAAAAATCTATTAGAAGCATGGAAGTTCAATAATAGCTGCTTACCTTAAATGAGTTTATGCTAAAATATACTATCATTGCCATCAAATTGTACTGGAATAATTAATTTTTATTTAGAACTTAATGGTAATTAAAGACTGAAAACCTACTTTGCTCACATGGTTAGCAATTTTATTAACAATATAATGTACTGAATTTGGCATCATTTTATGGAGAGAAAAAGTATCTCAAGATGTCCCAAGCAAAATTCTCTTGAAGGGGGCCTTAGGATTTTGTCACACTATCACTAGTGCTTATAAGCAGTGAAAGTCCAATGATTTTTATCAGTTCTATTTGTTTTTTATTCTTTTGATAAGCTATGTTATTTTTTTGTTCTTCCGCGTCTATATGAAATATTTTGGCCAGCAATTTTAATTTGATTCAAATGATTTAAGCTTCATTTGGAACATCTTTCTTTCTGCTTCTTAAAACATTTTTTTAGTACAAAATTTTTAATTTTATACTAAAAAACTGCTTTAAGAAGCAGAAAGAAAGTAATCCTAAACGAAGCCTTAAGCTCAAAGTGATGATAAAATAATTCTCTTTTAAATCTGAATGATGAGATTTAAATGGTTTACCATAAATTTTATTGAGTTGGAACGAATTGCATTTGGAATGTGATTAATTATATGTAAGTTTTAATGATCTAATACTAAAATATGATCCTGGATTAAGATGCCAAAGTATTATGCTCCTAGAGGCGAATAAAAGGGCCGGGCCGGGGTACAAATAGTTGTTTACCTTAAATGAGTTTTATGATCCACAATTTTCAACTGCAAATAATGCATGTTAATAGGTTGATTGTAAAAGCTTGAAGGTGGAGTTAAACATTGCCTTGCAAACCCTAAACCCAATATGATGTCCATTAATATGGGTGTAAATAATTATCTTTCCCCTCTCCTCTCACCTTAGTCATGGTCAAAAACTCAAATGCCTAGCCAAAGATAAGATTTTAGTCGCCTTATATGGTGTGGTAGTAGAAGGTAACAGCTACTCTATTGATGATATGGTATGTTTGCTTGACACGGGTTTGTTTTTATATTTTATGTAAGTCTATGAGAGTCTATAAACTTCAAAATCATATCAAAATTAAAAATAAAATAAATAGAAAGGATATATTTATATAATTTTATTATGATAATGTAATATTTTATCTTAATTGGTTATATACATTGTCACTATTTCCTTCATGATATGTTATTTGTTTTTGCCTATTTATAGGCTCCAATTATATTGATAACATGCAATAAACTTTGTTTCCTCTCATGATGGTATTAGAGCTATTGTAGGCCTTAGTTGTCTAATACCTAGCTTCCTCCTTCTCATGCTTCACCTCTTCTTGCACTGTACGCTTGTGTTATCCCTATGACTTAGGCTTCGTTTGTGACGGCTTTCTTACCGCTTCTTAATGTAGCTTTTAAGTACAAAAGTTTAAATTTTTGTACTAGAAAGATGCTTTAAGAAGCGGTAAGAAATTCGTCCCAAACGAAGCCTCAGTTTGAAGTCTGGTACGTGACTCGATTTCATCTTAATGTCGTGACCCAAACTTCTTCTACAAGCTCATGTCTTTATCTTCATCAATTTAGTATGTAGACAAGCTCTCGTCTTTGTTGATCCTTCTGATGCCTACACATCATGACACTCTCGCACATGTATGAATACTACTAAAAATATAAAGTTTTTGCAAAAGTTTTTAGTACCTGTTTTAAAACCGTTGTTATATATTGGCATATGTAGCATTTTTAACAGCCGCTAAAAAATTATTAAAAACTTAATATTTTGGCAGCTGGTCGCCACCCCTGCTCTCAATTTAAAATCACTACTACATGATCTCATGTTCTCCTCTCCCTGCCCTGCCCTAGCTACCGCTCTACTTATCCCGCATCTGTCTACCAGACCAAATGATCAACCGAGGAAATAAAACAGAGAATGTCGATGTTGAGGCACCGA
Source organism: Dendrobium catenatum (assembly GCF_001605985.2). Taxonomy (NCBI): domain Eukaryota; kingdom Viridiplantae; phylum Streptophyta; class Magnoliopsida; order Asparagales; family Orchidaceae; genus Dendrobium; species Dendrobium catenatum. The sequence continues at coordinate 728,023 of NW_021318586.1, forward strand.
AGGCAGCTATAGGGTGAATCATGAGGAGGTGGAGATGATTGATGTCCATTGAGAAGGTGTTTGAGGGGAATAAAAATTCCTCTGTGGCTTGAGCAACTGACCTTTAGAGCAATGGAGATGAGCTTCTTCCTCTCCGTCATGTTTAGCATCACCGTGATGGAGTTTAATATCACTACCAGTATCATCCCCTCCCTCAACGTCGCCACAAGGCTCCTAAGGTTCTTCTTTATCAAGTTGTGGACGAAGTTCCTTGATAAGTTTGGTCTACTCAAGTACCCTTTAATTCACTCGTTAGGAGAATACCATCATCTACACTTGTGTCATGGAAGCCTGTGATATCTCATTCAGTGATAATTAAAAAAGCCCTCTTCTCCTCATTCTTTTTCTTGCTCCCTTCCTTCTTGTCATTTTCTTCTCAAATGCCTGTTTGATTCTCGTCTAGCTACTTACAGGGAGAATTAGGCAATTGAATCGAACTGGTGAAAGAAAATCATATGATGGTATATATGCTGGATTTTTTATGAAATGGAATGATGAAAGGATATCTCGAAAAAAATGCAAGCCACAAATATGGTTGTTTTTTTTTTTTAATTTGAACATATTTATTGGAATATCGTATTCTTATCTTTTCAAATTTGTTTCCATTATTTCAGAAATATATAAGTGGTTTGGACAAATAAATTAAGGATCTTTGCAAATAAATTTTGTGCTCATTTCTGTTGTCATGCTTCTCATTATAAAGGAGTGATGTTTATGCCCTATAGAACTTATGTTCATATGATGAAGCTTTGTAGCTCTGAGGAGTGATGTTGCTTGAGGAGGTGTAATATCATAATCCCTTGCTATGAAAAAGAAAAATGAAATGAAACTACATTATAGAAAAAAATATTTATAATTTTCATTAGGAAATCCTACTATTAGCTTTATCTCTACCTTGAAATGCAATTGGGAGGACTTAATCATATGACAATTATCAGGATTAATGAAATTCACATAACATGCAGCAGTGTGCCTTTGATGTATTTTTCTAGTAAGAATTTGTGAGGGAGATGATAATGATCAGAATTTAGCCATCAGTTGCATATGGTTGTTATGAAATATCTCTATATTGCCTATGGTAATGATGTAGCATGTTTGGATGGTTTTGAAGCTTTTCGAGCAACCACATCTATCATCATCGAGGTGATTAATGTATGGTTGTTCATAGAAAGCTATAACACTAATCCACTTTCTCTGCCACAAACTAACAAACTCTTATTTTCCTAATTACCTTTATACCCATCTTCTTACATATATACTCATACTATGTATAACAGATTAATATGAAACAATAGAAATTACTTGCACTACAGAAAAATACTTTCCTCTACCTTCCCTCTGCTTTCTCTTTTGCTTTCCACAGGTGTCCTCACAGTAGTTGATAAAAAATTAGTTTCACCAAGAAAATTAGAGCATGCACATATTTGTCTTTATCATATATATGTTTCCTATGGTGATGATGAAGCTTGCATCTGATTCAAGCATAGAGATTTTCTACTGAATACTTCACTTAAATCTTCCTTGTAATTACTGCTTCTGTGCTTGATAAGGTCCAATATTGAGGTCTTATTCTCTAGTGATTACTTCAACTAAAGGTTTTTTTTTTCCTTGATCCACTTCTAGTTTTGTTTTATGATCAGTGCTTATATTGTTAAGTGTAGTATTACTTTGTTTCATTTTTCTCAGCTTAGGTTAATCTTTACAGAGATGCAATGGCTATGATGTCCAACAAATGACTTACTTCTTTGTAGCATATGGGTACAGATCATCTATAGTTGACTTCTCTTATTATTATTGTAGTAATGGATGAAATTTTAAGGATGGTTTGAAAGGCATATAAATGATTCGTCATTTTATCTTATTTTGGTCTTGTACCTAGAGGAATGGAAAAAGTTCTTTTCTTTGTGTTGAAAAAAAATTCTTGAACTGTTGATTTATATGTTATTAATATTCACTCAATTTATGTTTGTTTAATGTTTTATTGATATTTATAATTTGATGACAACATTATTTTTTTTGGCATTATATTTTTTTACTATGTGCTACCCTTTAGTAGTGGATTTAACTCATGCTAAAAGCACTGCTAAAACATTCCTACAACAACACTCATAAAATCACTGCAAAAGCCTTTGCAGCGAACGCAAATATAACGGATTTGTAACAGTTACTAAAATGCTTCAAATAAATTAGTAGATGTTTAAACAGCTACATTAGACATTAAAAAGTGCCGTGAAAGTCATATATATGACATTTCTATGTTTAAATTTAGTAGGTGTTAGTACTTGGTATACAGTATTTCCTTTGTAGATCTATGATCAAAGGCTGATGGTATTGGTATACCATTGTATGCCTTTTCGGTGAGTAAGCTCTCCATTATTCGAAAGCTCTAAATCTCATCCATCAGCGTCACACTGATGGCATAGCTTCCATCTTTCTCTCATGCATTCTTGGTGTGTAATGTCTCCTTCTCTAATTTCTGCTCTTTTGACTGGCCGAGTTCTTGTGTGATCCATGTATGTTGAAATAGCCAGATTGAGTCTATCTACCTTTGGATTAGGAGAGCCTAGGTAATCCCTTATGTGTCAAACCCTTGAAGAGAATAATATAGCATTATTAATCAAGAGTTTTTCTAGGTTGAGACCTAAGATGTAATTAACAACGGGGCTTGCGCTCTTGGGAAAATTACACCTACATTAAATAAACCTCATTCGAGTTGATTTATCGAATGGGATAAATCTCATGATTATTGGGATATATATATATATATATTATTAGTTATTGAGGTGTGTAAGGGAAAGTCGCTATCCTCCATGGTTAATTATATGTATAATCTTATATGCTCTCTCATTGGCCTGCTTGCACAGAGTGTAAAGGCCTACTATAGTTTTGTCTTACGAGACAGTGCGATTGTATCCTCCATATTCTAACCCCTGCCAATATAATCCTTTGGGAGACCCACCAGACAAACTTGAAACTTCCCCACTATACTTATAGATCAATTTTTATAGCTTTATTTTATATTCAAATTATAAAATTATTACTCTGATACCACAACATCTTGTCACAACCCATCCTATCAAGATCAATCTTATTGTGTTGAATTGTGACAGACAAATCTCAAGATCTAGTTTTAAAATATTTCATATTATCTTTTAAATTTTATTTTAAACAACATACATATTTCAGAGCTACTAAAATATTCAAATATTAAAAATAAATGCATTCACAAGATTTCTTTTATTTCATCAAAATGTATCTACATTATAATACATGGCTATATGTTGAAGCTATAGAACTAAAAATGAATAATAAAATATATATGAATGTATAAAAATCAAAATAGAGAAATACATATAAACTTATATCTAATCCGGAATAGCTAGCTAATCAATTGTCTCCTTCCCTTTTCCAACGTATTAAAACTAGAAGTAAAATCACAGTGAGCTACAACAGCTCAGTATGTCACACAATTCGATCTAAATTTTCAAATTCTTTTATTAAATATTTTACTGAATATCTAAAAGCAGTTAAATACAATCTAATGAATCATTGTACTAAAATGTAATAAGAGTACAATATTTATCCAATTATTTAAATAACAATACTGAGCAAATAAATAAATTATAATTCATATTATAGATCAGTTCATATCACATTTTTTGGACCCAAACAAAATATCAAAAGATCAAAATCCCTTATGACTTTCATTTGTGCTTATAGCAACAAACATACTCATAGGCACTTATGGCTTATTGCCACCAAAACATGTCTTACAAGCACCATAATATTTCCTAGGGGTATCAATTCGGGTCGGCGGGTCGGATTCGGGTCGGCGGGTCGGGTTCGGGTCGGCGGGTCCTTATGCCTCCCGGGATATATAATTTAACCATATATGATATATATCATCACATCATAGGAGTTAAAGAGTAATTAAGCATGTATCAAAATTGCACAGTTTTTTATAACGGTGAGCAACAAAAAACATATTAAGCAAAAATATACAATTTCAAAAAATAACTAAATTATCAGGTATTATATAAAATAATATTTTAGAACTTCTATCATACCACAACACTATTTTTCAGAGTCCATATAACTTTCTATTCAATAAAAGCCTCACAAATTTTAAAACCCATTCTAATTTTTTTTTAAAATATTCAAAATATTAATAATTGTAATTAATATAACATATAAAAAGTTATGCTGTGAAAATTTTATAGTGCAAAGTTATATGTATTTTTTGCTAACAAAAATAGAAATTTGATCGAAAAATTAGATTAAAACTATGTATTTTTTAAATTGAGATAGACATATTGTAACTTAGTTCGAGACGGACAAATTTTTCAACTGGGCCAACGGACAAAAATGATTGAGTCTCTCAAAATCAAATTTTAGTTTTCTCACTTCTTTCTTTTTCTCTAAATTCCCTAAGCCCTCTCTGTTAATAGATTCTCTGCTAAACAAAATAAAGGAAATGGATTTTTAATCATTTATGTAAGCGTATTTAGATTTTTTATAATATAATAATATTATTATAAGAGAATTTTTAATTCATAGAAAAATTTTTGTGGATTCCAAAAAATATAAAATAAATATCAATAAAATTCTATGGGATGGTGATTATTTTGTTTAAGTTGATGACATTCTTCTAATTCAAAATGATATATCTACATTGAAGAAATTAATAGGCATTTTGTAGAAGGCTTTTATCAATGAATAGTCTGAATTGAAGGGGTGAACTCTTATGGCGATTTTGAGTTTTAGGTTTTGGTGGGTCGGACCTAATTTGAATTTGTGGAGTAGTTGATAGGCAGCTTCAGAAGAAGCAGAGCTGGATATTTGCCTAATATGACGACCGAAATTATCCGTCATTCAAATGGAAAGCAACAAATAAGTGATTGCAGTAAATTTTTTTTTTTTCACCCATTACAAATATGTTCAACGGTTCATTATACTTGAGGGAATCTGAGTTGAGTTAATTTATGAATGGTCGGAGTGGACAATTGAAGAAATTAGTGGTGGCATCCCGGAGTATTCGCGGCTGTAGAGAAATATAAATTTTAACGTCTTAGTGTTGCTCGAAGATCCAGCATGCAATTAGATGAAAGAGAGGGTGTGACATTCATAAAATCAGACATCAATATTTTTACGTGGAAAACCCTGAATAGGGAAAAAACTAAGGGGTCTGGCCTAGTTTGAATGAGTCAACTAGTATTTGTAATTGATTACAAATGAGGCCCTTCATTGGAGGGAATGTCTTGGCTTGATGTAACAAATATACATCATATAGAGTGTGTTACATGGTGGAAATAGGAAGAATCACTGTTGACGTGTTCGCTTGGTCGGAAAGACCATAGTTGGTGGGCGATGGATGTTGATAAAAGATCATTGTTTGGCGACTGAGGTCGAAAGGACCGTAGTCATCGGGCGACGGAAATCGAAAGGACTATTGTCTAGCAACAAATGTCAGAAGGATTGTTGACGAGCGGAAGTTCGGTGTCAGGTAGAAGTCCGACGAAAGTCCTATGAAAGTCCGAGGACGGGCGGAAGTCCAAGGACTAGCGGAAGTTTGGCGACTAATGGAAGTTCAATGATGGGTAGAAGTCCGATGAAAGTCCGGCAATGGGAGGAAGTTTGGCATCGAGTAGAAGTCCTACAAAAGTTCGACGACAGACAGAAGTTCAAAGTGGGGTAGAAATCTGATAACGAGCGAAAGTTTGGTGTCGAGTAGAAGTTCGACGAAAGTTTGACGACGGATAAAAGTCTGATGACAACATAAAAGTTGACGTCAGGTAAAATTCTGACAAAAGTCTGGCGCCAGGTAAAATTCTGGCAATGGACAGAAGTCTGGAGAAGGGCATAAGTACATGGTCGGGTAAAAATCTGGTGACGGGAGGAAGTCCGGCGTCGGGTAGAAATCTAACAGCTGGGCGAAGTCTGGCATCATTTGGTGGTCGAGCATAAATCTTGAGTCAATTGATGGTCGAGCATAATTGTGACATCAGTAATATGCCGAGTGGAAGTCCGGCGGTGGTTGAGGAAGAGTTTGGTGGCGAAAAAAGCTCTATTCCTTCTCTTTTTGCTTCCTTGCTTCATTCACTTCTCTTATTGCTTTGGGTCACTTCCTCCTCCCCCTTCTCATGAGGAATGAGATGTCTATTTATAGTTTTCTGATTGTGATATGACCAATAAATAAGAGAAAGATCAAGGATAATTTGGGAGTGATTTGAATGGACGTCCGATGTGGATTCCCTCGATCATGAATTGTTTACTGAACATTTGGATGTCTTAATGATATCAAAATTCAGAGATCTTGGTCTCGTTGGATTTGCCTCGTTGAGCCGCTCAATTCGACTATAAGCACACCACATTTGGAAACTGTTTGGTAATCCAAATTATGGATTGAACCTTCCAAATGAGCTTCGGGTCTTTGATTTGGACTCATTTGAGCTTGGATTGAGTTGAATTTGGTGTCATTGGGTTCTTATTTTTGAGACGTTTAGTTCGACTATAAGTTTGACTAAATTGGAGTTGAGATGGTCTCCAATTTAATTTTTGAAGTTTCCAACTTAATTTTTGCCTCGAGATTCGTGCTTGATCAAGATAATTTTTTGATGATATATCAAGTGGAATCAATAAATCATAGAGTATAAGATAATTAAGCACTTATGTAATTTGATCCATTATGTTCGTCCGTTTTGAAGTTATTAATTTCATAGAAGAGGATTAAAAAAAGATTTTTTGAAAATAAATTTAAAATGAAAATATGAATTTCCATTTGAACTATAATGCTGCGACGTTGAGCTTGTGATGTCGCAGAGCCAGAAATCATCTTCGCGGCATTAAAGCCTCTATTGTATAGTAATTTTAGATTCAATATGCAGTGTTGCGACACTGGGTGGTGTCGCAGCAGTGCTACACACTAAAATTTATCTTTATATATATTAAAACTATTTTTCTTTGCACTCACTCATACGTCACTGTCGCTAGTGCCAGCTTACCATGGAAGGAAAAAAGAAAAGGGGGAGGAAAAGAGGAGAGAGGAAAGAGAAAGTCGCATTTTGGTTGTCGATCTGCTTCGTCGCTTTTACAAAAATTGCTCATAAGAGATAGGAGACTATAATCTTATATCTATTTTTAAAAATTTTGATTTCGACCGTCCAATTTCTTTTAAATTGAATTTATTCTATTTTTCCAATATTTAGTTAACTTCAATCGCACAACTTTTTATACGTTATAATATTGATTACTCTTGATATGTTGACTAGTTGATTGTTTGATTTCATCGGATAAAATGAAAGTTATTGTATTTTGAACGGTTTGCACACAATATAAATTTTTTAGTATAAGCATACCGGTAATACAAGCATTGTAAATGAATATTACGTATGTGATTGTGTAATAAATGATCATTATTATTGTTATAACATTATGATAATAGTATGTATAAGGACAAGTAAAGGTTGGTTTTACTCATGTTGTTTGAAGATTGACTGGTATGTACATAATGGTGGGCAAACGAGTTTTCTTTTAAATACTGTAATTTGGTTTTATCCTCAACTGATTTACGTGATTCACTGATTAAGAGTTATAATGAGTTATTACCATACCAACAGTAAGGAATCGTTGGTACGATAATAACGACATTGCTTACTAAGCTAACGGTTATTGACTACTGAAAAAAATACCACACAAACCAAAACTTCTTACATGTTTAGTATGATTACTAGAATATATGTTGCTGCACTATTGTTACTGAATTATTTTATTGCTCTATTGATTACTATTTTACTATTACTGCCACCAATTTTACGGATACTGATACTACTACTGATTCACTATTAATATTACTACTATTAATTTAATGTTTACTGATTTACTGTTATTAGACTCATGATTCCTATAATGAGCAAGTTATATTGAGCATATGATATAAGATATTGATTAGATACTGATATAGAATAATTGACACGCATGTGTATACTAATTTCATTGCACTGCATTGTTATAGATTCCGACAACTTTCATAGATGTCTCTGGTTTATTAATTTTTACAATTTTCTTACTAATATAATGCATGATTTGGGAATGATTATTTGTTGCTTATTTGATTTGACTTATGTACTGATTTATTGATCTTTTGATTTATCGATTACTGATTTGCTAGTTTACCGATTATACTATTTTTGTATTGCACTATTTTACTGGCATCCATACCATACCAATTCTATTGTTTATAGGTTTAACTGTTATTGCATGTGATTTACTGTTTCTGCATATATTCATGCTCATATTAACTATTACTTTTATAAATTGATTGATGATGTATACTGCTTTATTATCATATTTTGAGTTTAGCTATAAGTTTTAGTGACGTGTTGAATTTTTTAGTTCATTATATATGATTTAATTCAATCCTAAAGTGTGTGAACTCATAAAAATTCTTCCAATACTGAATTTTAGCCCTAATGGCTTTCTTAATAGAGAAAATAAAATTGCCAGAGCAAGCAAAATTTCCCCCATAATTTCTATCATTATGTTTCGGCCGAAGAAAGTAAATTAAGTTGCAAATAACAAAATAATAATAATGCTTTACATCATTAGAGAGCAAAAAGTTGAAGACCAAAAATTCTCAAAAGAAAAATGTTAGCCCAACCAATAACGACAAATAGAATATAAAAAGAGGCATCACATTCAAAAAAAAAAAAATGTGATGCATTTTCAAAATGAGAAAAACAGAGGATGCATAAATGATCAATAGGAATACTCCTAATGAGTTGATCAACATTTTTAAAGCCACCCGCCAGCATCAACCAAATTAGGTAAAATTAATGATTTTATGACAGAATGCACTTACCGTACAGAGCCCTATATGGGGTCCTGGTTGGATACCCATTGGGTACCCACACTCTGCGTTGGCGGGCTTTGCCCACCCACACCCACATATGGTGACTTTTCGGATGTCATACCCACCCACACCCACCAACTTTCTACGCTTAATGAATGCAGTCTGTCATAGAATAATGGCCTTGATGTTTTTTGCCATTTTCTCTGACGGTAAACTTTCAAGCCACATATCAAAATTTATCATGGTTGTGAAGAGGTTCAGTGTTGCGCACTGCATAGTAAGGATTATTATAATATACTGCATGTATATGATGATTAGTAATGTAAAACGATTCTCCTCTGATGTTGAATACCCACTCATACCCACCCACGAGGCCAGGGGCGGAACCAGCCTTAATTTTCAGGGGGGCAAGCTTATAAATAATTGTCACGGGTGCAAGGGGGCAGCGCCCCCAGTGGGGTTCGACCTATCCGGTCAGGTCGCGGGGTCAAGGGGCAGCGCCCTTGCAGGGGTTTCAAATTCGCACAGAATATAGATAATCACATTCCAGAACCTTTATTCTACTGCACAGAGAATTTACAATTTCACAGAAAAATGTAGTCTACGAAAAACTCCGCCGAATCAAAAATATCCGGACAAAAATCTTCGGAAAATAACCAAAATGTGCACACTCGGCACGTCAACAATATACAGAATGTTACGCGGTAAAAACTGAACCAATCAAAAGATACGGACGAAAAACAGTAACGGAAACGAAATCCGGATAGAAAATACCGCCAAACTCGACGGTTCTGAAAATTGAGAAAGGCGGAATGTGTCTTACCTTGCGTACAGCAATATTCTGAACAGTCTCTTCGGACGAAAACAGCTCCGCGTCGTCCGAAAATCAACTTTTCTCCAAAATCTCTCGACTTTCTCTCTCCTCAGATATTTTAATTTTTTATTTTTGATTTTTCTCTCTCTTCAAAAAGACTGAAATCAGCTATATAATACACAGATCGGCCCGGCCGATCGCCAGATCGTCCCAGGACAATCAGACCATCTTGGATCGTCCTGGACGGTTCCCAGAACTATTCTCAGGCCGACATTTTCAACAGTGCTGATCGGCCTGGATGATGTCCAAATCGGCCTGGACGATATGTACAGAAAATCACCTGGAGCAAAACTGGACAAATTCTGGAGCAAAATTTCCACAGATCGTCCCAGGACGATCCAGATCGTCCTGGACGATCCTGGAGCAGATTTTTGATGTTACAATGAATAATTGCTCGAAATTAGGAAGGACTAAGACAGGCGCCGAGGTAAGGGTGGTTTTAATGTCTTGAAAACTCTGCTGCTATTCGGATCCCCATTGGAAGGATTTGGACTTCAAACAATCGGTGATCGGGGCCATTAGAATGCTGAAAGTTTTAATGAAGCGCCTATAGAAATTGGCTAGCCCATGGAAACTGCGAATGTCAAAGAAGGAGGATGGAGTCTGCCAATCCTGTATTGCAGAGATTTTGTGTGGGTCCACATGTATACCATCCGCACACACTATAAAGCCCAAAAATCGGACGGTGTTTGTAGAAAATTCACACTTCGGACGGTTCAAGTATAGCTGATTTGCTCTTAAAACTTTAAATAGGGACTGCAAATGTTGTAAATGTTGTTCCCGGTTGGTGCTATAAACCAAGATGTCGTCAAAGTAGACAATACAAAACCGTTCGAGGAACGATTTTAGGATCTCGTTCATCATGCGCATGAAGGTAGATGGCGCGTTGCACAACCCGAAGGGCATCACCTTCCATTCGTCGCCGGGGCGAATGCGGATCTGATGATAGCCGCTTCGCAAGTCCAATTTGGAGAAAATAGAAGAGCCCGTAAGTGAATCAAGTAATTCGTCTATCCTGGGCATTGGAAACCTATACTTGATTGTAATTTTGTTTATCGCCCTGCTGTCCACGCACATTCGCCACTTGCCATCTTTCTTTGGTACCAGGAGCGCGGGCACCGCACAGGGGCTGAGACTGACTTGTATCAGCTGCTTCTCTAGCAATTCGTCCACAATTCCAGCTAAAATGGTCTGTTCTTTCGGATTGAGGCGATAGTGAGCCAAATTCGGCAGTGTAGCGTCTGGTAATAAATCTATCTGATGTTGGACGCTCCTCAAAGGTGGAAGCTCAGCTGGCAGTTCTTCTGGAATAAGTTCCGAGTAATTCTCAAGAATTGCAGCGATGTCGGTGGCTAGGACTTGGGAGTCGGGAGTGTGATTCACTTCGACAATCAGTATGCCGAACATAGGGGAGGGTTCTCGCCAACACTGTAACGTTGGCGGGTGTTGGGAGTTCGGCAGTTCCAGGGAGTAATCACAGCTTCCTTCCCTTCCACTCAAAGGTGTACGCATTGGCCCTACCTTCATAATGAGCATCCACGTCGAATTGCCATGGCCTTCCCAGAATTAGATGGCACACATCCATGTCTAGGACGTCGCATAAGACATCACATGCGTAATGTTTGCCGACAGAGAACGTGACGCGGCAAGACTCAGAAACGATGATCTCCATGCCCTTCTTGACCTAGCCTATCTTATACGGTTGCGGGTGTTTTGTCGTCTTCAACTGCAGCCCTTGGACGACTGATCGGGAGACTATATTCTCGGTGCACCCGCTATCAATGAGAAGATCACATACTTTCCCATTTATAGTACATCTGGTCTTGAAGATTGCATGCCGCTGAGATGGGTTGGACTTCCTTGAAGCCAATAGCAACTTTTCCATCATTCCTGGAAAAGGTTCCCCCTCATCCGCCTGTATCTCTTCGATGTCTGCCTCAATTTCCCCTATATTCTCTCCTTCGTCGACTTCTGCAAATTGCAATTGCTGACGTTGGGGACACTCATTAGATTTGTGCCCCGGTTGAAAACAACGGAAGCACTTCAGCGTTGAGGGCAGTGCATACGGGTTGGCTTGGGGAGCCGTTTTTGGCTTATTGGGGCCTTTGCCTTCATTTCCCGCACTAGCAGAGGAGTTGGCTGGCGTCGTCGGAGTGGCAATTGGATTGGTTCTTACTGCTGCGGGGGAGCTACCCTTAACACTTCCGGAACTTGCTTCTTGCCAATGCCTCCGGTTGTAGGTCGTTTTTGAGTGCCGATTTTGTTGTATTTTGACCTTCGTTGCTAAATTCACTACCTGCGGCATAGTCCAAACAGTATTCAATTCTAATTTATCTTGGATGCTATCTTTGAGACCTCCAATATATTGAGCAACCAATTGAGTGCCCGACTCCTGTAGATCGTTCCTGGCGCTCAATCTATTGAACTCCTCGGTATATTCGCTCACCGTGCGCGGCCCTTGCACACAGTGTTGGTACCTCATGTATAAAATCTGTTCAAAATCAGTAGGTAGGAATTGAGCTCTTAACAGCTGCTTCATTCTTCCCCAGTCACTTATGCGGCCGCGACCTTCCCTTCTTCTGGATTGTAAAATTTGCTCCCACCAAGCGCTCGCTCCACACTTCAATCTATAGGCCACATATTTTACTTGCTTTTCAGGGGGAATGTCCATGTAGTCGAAGAAATTTTCGACCGTTCTTTCCCAATCCAAGTAATCTTCGATGTGCAGATGTCCATCAAAGAATGGAATGTCCAGCTTAACCTTAAAATCTCCTGCAGGTTGTTGGAACTGGGGCGTCCTTCGACGCCTCTGGTCGTTAGGCGTCCATCCTTCATCTGTTTCCCCGTCGTTGGACCAAACGGGATTCAGAAACCAACCGCGAGGAGGCGTTTCCTCCTCCGAATCAACTGGTTCAGCTTGATTTCTCTGAATGTGTCTCCCATGATTGCCGATGGCATTTCGCCTCCTCGGAGGAAGCCTATTTGCAGGTCTTTCTTCCCGATGGATGTTCGGCGAAACTCTCGCCGCATTGGGATTGAACCCACGGCGAACCTTGACAGCCAGTCTCTGAATGTCTGCCGCCAACTCGTCAATCCGTTGATTGACTTTTTCCTGACTCGCCCACAGCATATCAATGGTGCGAGCTTCTTCCCTCACCGGTTCTTTGCCACGGTCCGTCATCTTCTTCCAGCTTTAGCTCTGATACCAACTGATAGCCTTGTACAGGATCGGTAGATACCTGGAAGAAATACACAAACAAAAGCAAACAACACAGGGAAAAGGTATAGGAATACCTCTGTATATTCTGTATTCTTCCTGAGAATAACTGATAAGATGATAACAAAAAGCTGTCCTCCCTTCCCCTGTTTCTCCTATATGTATCCCTTTACTATTCTATTTTTTTAATTACCATAAAGTTGCAAAGTAAAACTATAAAGTACTGTCAGATAAAAAGCAAAAAGGTAATACTAGGTAGTGGAACCATCAGCAACCGTTATAGCGATAGGATGTGCCGCCCTACTTGGTTTAGTTAACCTGCACTGCATCAATATGATTTACATAATTCATAAGAATAGAGTGTGCAAGGCCAGTTTAATACTTCTTAGCAATATTTTTTTTTTTGCTTAGGAAACACAAATACTAGATTATAAATAAAGATTAAATTACAATATAATAGTATTGTTGAAAACAAAGTGGATGTAAAGTATTCCTTTTGTAAGGGTTGAGAATAAGGTGTAAAGTATTTTGAAGTAATGTAAATATTTTAAATCTTTTTTGAGTGAAAAATATTTTTACCGCAATCAACCTCCCTTATCACTATGCCCACCAACCATCAATCTTGATCTGCCACCACCACCGTCACTATATACCACCACCGGCACAATTGACCACCACCACTGCCATCTCTACTGAAACTGATGCCAGGCATTGCTTGTAGCCGACCCCCACTACTACTGTCGGTAGCCTCCAGTCACCACGACCCTAGCTGCCCACCGGTTTTTGCTCTTGTAGGTATTATTTCACTTACTCCCACTACATTTGTAGGTATAACCTTGAGCTGATTTTAAATAGGAACTGTTAGCGATATCCAATAAATGACTTACACGTGTACTAGTCTATTACATCTTCTTGTATTTACTTCTTTATATATAGGTCGTATGTACAGACAATTGATTAGATTGAATAAAATTTCCTTTCTACTGTCTTGCTCTGTCTTCTTCCTTTTCCTTCTTGTTCCTTCTTGTTCTTTCCTTTCACATGGTATCAGAGCTCAGGCATGGCAGAACAAGGTTCGACTGCTTCTTTCCACCCATCATCTTCTACCAACACCGGCATCTCTCCGGAGTATCTCATCCCACCATCACTCAAATTTCTCATTTCTAACCTCAAAACCTTGGTTCCAACCCAGCTTTCAGCCGATTCCTATCCCATTTGGCATTTTCAACTTCTGCAGCACTTCTCGGCAAACGGCTTTGCCGGCCATCTCACCGGTGAAACCCCCTGCCCTCCGTCCTCCTCCACCTCCGACCACAATCTTTGGCGGCTCATTGACCGCAACCTCATTTCCGCACTACTCTCTACCATAAACTCTACGATAATCCCTTATGTTCTCAACTCCGCGACCGCTCAAGAAGTCTGGCAGACACTCGAACGACGATTACAACCGTCGAACAGATCTCGGTTGATCCAGCTCAAGAACGAGCTTCACAACATCCAAATGAAAAACTCTACCATGCAACAGTATCTTGCAAATGTCAAGAATCTGGTAGATAACATCGCTGCCTCAGGGTCTACGATCGATGCCGAAGACATTCTCATTTTTATCTTGAACGGACTGCCTTCCACGTACAATGCGTTCCGATCGGCTATTCGCACCTCCCAACAGCCCATCGATCTTGATACACTATATTCCCTCCTTTGCAGTGAGGAAATTAATCTTCAAACTCAGCAACAGAAAGATTTGGCTTCGTCTAATGATACCATGGCTTTATTCTCCAACCGAACCAACTCACGCAGCAAGACGTTTTACCGCAACAATAAGGGCAAGAACGCCTCTGGAAGACCTACCACTCCTTCTTACCCACAATCCACTTCCCAGCAGCCTACCTCCGAACGCCCAACATGTCAAATCTGCAGCAAAGTCGGTCACTCCGCCTTAAATTGCTGGCATCGCTGCAACCTCAAGTACGCGCCCACGACCTCCTCTACGCCACAGGCAATGCTTTCCTACAACACCAATACTCCGACGTCCGACTAGGTTCTTGATTCTGGCGCATCTTCGCACCTCACACCCGATCTCGCAAATCTACACTCCTCTATCCCTTACAATGGATCAGATGTGGTATCCAATT
This sequence comes from Dendrobium catenatum, assembly GCF_001605985.2. Taxonomy (NCBI): domain Eukaryota; kingdom Viridiplantae; phylum Streptophyta; class Magnoliopsida; order Asparagales; family Orchidaceae; genus Dendrobium; species Dendrobium catenatum. The sequence continues at coordinate 743,136 of NW_021318586.1, forward strand.
CTAATGGTACCACTCTACCTATTCAACATTCGGGACAAGGTATACTAGCGTTGCCAGATACCGCACGTAAGCTTCGCCTTTCAAAATTATTACACGTTCCTGCTTTATCTCACAATCTTATTTCAATTTCTAAACTAACCGCTGACAACAATGTTTCAATATGTTTTGACTCAACTGGTTATATCATCTAGGATATTCAGGATCAGCGCCCCCTTCTTCGTTGTCATCTACATGATGGCCTGTATCAGCTTCAAACTCTCCCAGCTCCTCCGTCCCGCGCTTTGCAGGCTCACATTTCGTCTGTGCAACTTTGGCACAACCGTCTCGGGCACCCGAATGCTCGCCTGCTTACTTCTCTTCTCAAGAACATTCCGGCTTTATCTAGTTTATATTCTTTGCCATTTGTTTGCATTCCCTGTAATTCGGCCAAGAGCCACAAACTGCTGTTTAATAAAAAAATTTCTGTTTCTGATACTCCTCTCTCTCTTATCCATTCTGATGTTTGGGACCGGCGCCACAAAGTTCTTTTAATGGTTTTAAATACTACGTCATGTTCATCGACGACTGCACGAGATTCTCTTGGGTCTATACGATGCACTCGAAAGATGAAACACTAAATAAATTTAAGAATTTTTGTTCTCTCATTCTTAACCAATTTAAAACCAAACCCACCACTTTCCGTTCGGATGGCGGTGGCGAATTTATGAGCTCTTCTTTCAAATCTTTTCTTAATGAACATGGCATTACTCATCAAATAAGCTGTCCCCATACGCCTGAACAAAACGGTCTTGCTGAACGCAAGCACTGACATGTTCTCGAGCTCACTCGAACACTTCGTCACACGGCTCACCTTCCACATTCTTTTTGGGCCGAAGCTCTAACCACAACCAATTATCTGATAAATAGACTTCCCTCGACAACCATTTCTCTTCAAACTCCCTACTTCAAGCTTTTTGGCAAATCACCGAGTTATGAGCACTTAAGAACATTTGGCTGTCTGTGTTTTCCGTGGTTAAAACCGTATGCACCGGACAAGCTATCTCCTCGCTCACAATAATGTGTGTTTCTCGGGTATTCTTCCATGCACAAAGGATATCGGTGTCTTAACATACACACTAATAAACTCCACATTTCTCGTCACGTTGTCTTTCACGAACAATTCTTTCCTTTCCAGTCCTCTACGCCTACACCACCACCAGCTCTGGACAATTCAACCACCTCTCCTCTTCTTCTTACTCCATCGTCTATCTCTTCCACAGCCGCTCCTGACCTGTGTCCCTCTTCTTGCAGCAGCTCTCAATCGCCTACTCTATCGGTCCCGCATACATCACCTCAGATTACCAATTCCCACAACACTACCTCTCACATCTCCACGGATCAAACCTCTGTTTCCATATCCAACGCCCACACTCAACCTCTCAATCTTCATCCAATGCAAACTAGGCTTAAGTCAGGTATCTCTAAGCCCAGGCAAATCTTAAACCTTCTTGCTACTACAAATACAGCACACAATCCTACCACCTATAAGCAGGCCAGTCAGCATATCCTCATTGGCAGGTAGCAATGGCTGAAGAAATTAAGGCCCTCAATCAACAAGGAACTTGGTCCCTAGTTCCCTGTCCTCCTAATAAACCAGTTCTTGGATGTCGTTGGACGTACAAAACAAAAATGCTTCCAAGTGGTTTGATTGACAGGTACAAGGCACGTCTCGTTACTCAAGGCTTTACACAAGAACAAGGCGTCAATTACACCGAAATCTTTAGTCCAGTTGCAAAGATTGTCACCATCCGGGTTCTTCTCTCTGTTGCTTTGACTCGGCATTGGCCTGTATCTCAATTAGACATTTCCAACGCATTCCTCCACGGTGACCTACCGGACGACATTTATATGAAACAACCGCCGGGCTATTCAGATACTCAACATCCGGACTTTGTTTGCAAATTACACAAATCAATCTATGGACTTAAGCAGGCTCCGCGTCTTTGGTACCAAAAGCTCACCACATTTCTTCAAACTCTTGGATTCCGGTTTAGTCGCTCTGATCCCTCTCTTCTTCTTTATCATCGAAAACATATTCAACTTTACTTTTTAATTTATGTTGATGTTATCTTACTTACAGGAAATGATCAAGAATCGATCAATAACCTGCTAGCTCAACTGCAATCCACCTTTCGCGTAAAACAACTAGAGGCGGACTCTCTGTTTCTCGGCATTCAACTTCAAAGAAGTTCATCCGGTCTTTTCCTCTCTCAACATCATTATGCTGCTAATCTCATTTCCTCTGCAGGATTTTCAGATTGTAAAACAGCAACCACTCCACTAGCTCCGAAATCTTCACTCATTCATCCATCCGATCAACTCTATGACAATCCGCAACATTACCGAAAACTCGCTGGCTCTCTGCAGTACTTAACGATAACCCAACCAGATATAGCATTCGCTACAAATGCTATTTGCCAACATATGCATGCACCAACTCAAGCAGATTTTGCGGCATTAAAACGGGTGCTTAGATATATTAAATGGACGGCACATTTCGGTCTACCATTAACCACAGGTAATCTCCAACTCAAAACATTTGTTGATGCTGACTGGGCTTCTGATCCTGCAGATCGAAAATCCACATCCGGCTTCTGTACCTTCATAGGAAGCAATCTCATTTCATGGACAGTCAAGAAACAACCAACAGTCGCCAAGTCTTCCACCGAAGCAGAGTATCGCTCATTAGCCTCCGCTACTTCCGATGTTATTTGGCTACGACAACTTCTTGAGGACTTTCAGGCGAAACAATCTACTTCAACTACCATACACTGCGACAACACTTTCGCCATCGCACTCGCCAACAATCCCGTCTTTCATGCTCGGACCAAGCACATCGAGATTGACTTTCATTTCATTCGGCAACATGTGGATAAAGGCGACATCACTCTATCACACATTAGCTCAACTGATCAAGTGGCAGATATTTTAACAAAGGCATTCTCTTCATCACGATTCTATACTCTTCGCAACAAATTAACCATTCGTCCAAACGAGTGATTAATTTGCGGGGGAATGTTAGCGATATCCAATAAATGACTTACACGTGTACTAGTCTATTACAACTTCTTGTATTTACTTCTCTATATATAGTTCGTATGTACAGACAATTGATTAGATTGAATAAAATTTCCTTTCTACTGTCTTGCTCTGTCTTCTTCCTTTTCCTTCTTGTTCCTTGTTCTTTCCTTTCACAGGAACTTCATCTATAATTTAATTATCCCATTCTTCTTCCGGTTATCTGATTTCCAGAGCCTTCGACGTTATTAACAAAATTAACATTATAGTTAAGTAAGCCATTAACCATTACTCAATTTTTTATGCAAGGATAATGCTCTACAACTTGCATTGTTTTATACTTTTAATTATTTTTTTTATTCAAATAAACCCCTTTGTCGTTTGGAAATTGGAAGTATCTGTTTATATTTCGTTAATTAATTTAAAAATCTGATTAAATAATAGAATAAATAAAATGATTGGCAAAAGCCAATTGGCTACTACATCCTGGTTGCATAAATGTGAACGCCATGACTGCATTGCAGGAGAACAGCCTTTTATCTCCTTCCTCGATCAGCCAACTATTAGACACTTATCTCCTTTCACATCCAAGCCCAGCTCTGCCATGGCTGCTCTGAGAGTTCTTCACGAAATCCAAATATCTCCCTGTCCCTCTCTTCCATCTCAGCCTCCGCAACGTCTCTCCTTCCTCGACGCACTATGGCTCCTAAGCTCACAACCGGTAGAGAGGCTTTTCTTCTACGAATATCCTCATCCCACCTCCCACTTCATCGACCACAACCTTCCCATCTTCACCAAATCCCTCTCTCTCACCCTCCACCGCTTCTACCCATTAGCGGGATCCATCCGCCCCTCCCCTGATTCCGATGACCACTTCGAGATTGCCTATGAGGAAGGCGACTCCGTCACTATCACCGTCGCCGAGTTCATCGGCGAAGACTTCCGTAACATCTCCGGCCACCACCCCAGAAACTTCAAGAATATTCGTCTTCTGGTCCCCAAACTATCCAAGTCATCAACAAGCGGGCAACTTCCACCCATCTCGATTCAAATCACGATTTTTCCGACACAAGGCATCTGTATCAGTTTCGCAATAAAGCACGCCGCCTGCGACGGATCCGGATCGACGCAATTCATCCGGTCCTTGACCGCCGCTTGCTGGTCGAGTGGACCTACACTTGATAACATCTCCCCTCCATTCCTCGACCGATCCATTATTGTGGATACCCACGGCATTCAGCGGATAATATCCGAGAAGATACTTCAATACAAAGGGGTGATGAAGCAAGATAGCTTGCCAACTTCTGATCCTAGCTTGGTCTCTGCAACTTTCACTCTCTTTAAAGATCAGATTTTGCGGCTAAAAGAGCGGGTGAAAGCTTCAGGAGCGGAAGAAGGGAAGCCATCGTTTCATTTGTCTGCTTTTGTTGTGACTTGTGCTTATGTATGGAGATGCCTTGTGAAAGCTCGAGCTTACAACAAAGATATCCAGCAGTGCTATTTCTCTTGCGCTGTGGATTGGAGGTCGAGGATGAGGCCGCCGATCCCAAGAAACTACTTTGGGAACTGCTTGGGGGCTTGTATGGCTGAGTTGAATGTAACAGAGCTGGTGGGCAAGAATGGAATAGAGGTGGCGGCCATGGAGATAGGGAAGAGCATAGATGAGTTGCAAGGGAGGGATGTCGGTGAGGTGTTAGAAGCGATGATCATTAAGTACTTAGAAGTAGCACGGAGCAGAACATTGTCAGTTGCTGGATCGCCGAAGTTGAGGGTTTACGAGACTGATTTTGGGTGGGGGAAGCCGGTGAAGGTGGATATTACGTCTATTTTTGAAACGGGAGCCATATCTCTTGCTGAGAGCAGAGAGGAGGATGGAGGAATAGAGATTGGTTTGGTACTCTCTGAAGAAGAGATGAATAAATTTGGAATGAACTTTGCAACTGATTTGCTGGATCTGCAAGTATGATCAGTCAACTCTGTCTTTTTTTTTTTTTAATTATATCCTTATGTATTATTCTCCAACTCTTTGAAGGATTAGAGGCTCTTAATGGATTGATTATTCTGTACGGACATCAAATGTCTTTCAAAGACAAATTAGAATGTGACACGTCACCTCCTCGTTATATACTGAGGCTTGGTACCGTTGAAGTGGCTGCACCTGATTCGTCTCCGAACATAGAACTACGTTTGGCCTCGCATAGAATAATTTCTCCTTTTTAAGAAGATATTATTACTAGTGGAGTCCGGATGTAGAGAACGGCTCAGTTTTATGATTGTGAATAGTAAAAATGTAGTGGTGAACAGTAACGATGTTTTTATAGTTCACAGTCACAAAATCGAACTGTTATTTATATCTGGACTCTGCATGTAATAATCTTCTCTTATTAAGAGCTTTCTATTTTATCTTTTGGTTTTAATTGTCTTTATTTTTAATTTGATCAAATAAATAATGTTGTTTCTATTTTAATATTTGGATAAAAAACAAAAGTAAGGGTAAAATGGAAGCATCAAACGTTATCAAATTGTTGTCCATTTTTTAGTTTGATTTGGTCTAAGACAGCTATCTTATTATTTTGTAAATTAATTTAATGGTATAAAAAAATATTTAATTTATTTTTCAGTAAAAAAATTATTTTAGAAATTAATAAAAATTTAGCCCAAATGAAATCTAAGGCTCTAAGCAGCAATTTGTGATGCCGAAGCCGTTGTTGTTTTGACAAATTTTATTAAATGATATCATTTAAAAATTATTTTTTAAAAACAAATTAAAAATAAATAAATTTTAAAATGATGTCAATAATTTTAAAGTATACAATAATATGACAAATTACATAAATATAGATTACATTATTTATAAATAATGAACATAAAAATAATTAATAAGATATATATTTAAAATATTTTAGTTATCTATATTATTTAATGTAATTATTCATAATTTAAAAAATTAATAAAGTTTTAATTTAGGGAACTTAATAAATAAATAGCTATACATATCCTGTGTGTACTATTTTACAATTTAACTCATGATCGTATTCTATTTAGATGAACATGCTGAATAAAAAGTTTTTTTTAATGAAATTCAAAATACGGTTCCGTTTTGGACAGTTTTCTTACTGCTTCATAGAGTAGTTTTTTAGTAAAAAATATTTATTTTTTTAACTAAGAAGTTACTTTAAAAAGCAGTAAAAAAGTCGCCCCAAACTAAGCCTAAAACTTTGAGAAATTTGAATCCCACCCATTTCATACTTCATTTTTTTCTAAGATCAATTAATTTAAGTGATTACCATCCCCTACCGCGAGTAATTATTGTGTCTGGACACCGAACGCGTCCACAGACCAATAACAAAATGCCATGTCACTTGGGTGCTCGGTACCGAGCACTCGGTATTGCTTGATATTTGTTTGGATTTCAGATTTTTTATCCGGACGTTATAACTTTTCCCTTGCCACGCCAACCCCTCGCTCGTAGCTACCACCATTGTCACCAGCAACTGTCTCAACTATCAGTGTCATCAGCCGTTATTGCCTGATACTACTAGCCATCACTCCCATTAGGCCATTAGTCGCCCGTTGCCTCCAACCTTCTATGGGCCTTGAGCCACTAACACTTCATAATTCAAAATTATTGATTTTATTTAACAAACAACTACACAAAAATTTAAATTTCTGATTTTTTTTTCTTAGAAACAATTAAACATCATAAAGTGATTCAAAGATAGTATTTAACTCTACATCATATTTTGAATACATTTAATTTTTAAATATTTATAATTAAATTTCTCAAAGTTTGTATGAGGATGAGCCATTTGAGAAAATACAGATCTTTAAGTTTGTAAAGATGACCGTTGTATTTTATAATATAATTAGGGACAATTTACATTGATATATAAAAACCCTTTTCAAAGTATGTAGCCTAATACATCACCAAAAAAATCATCTCATCAAATATGAATCTTGACACTATTTAAATTAGAAACTTGTGAAACTAAATTTGGGATCATCCATACCCTGATTTCAATAAATTAATAATTGTTACGGGCTAAAATATATGTGGCGATAGAGCTAAAATACTGTGTCTTAGCGTTATATGGATATCCAGCTCACATACAGAGAACACATACAAGATATTTTTACGTGGAAAATCATGGAAAGGGGAAAACCCACGGGGCCTAGCCGATTGTGAAATGATTATACTAGTGTTTGGGTATATTATAATGGGCTGACTCATTCTTGACGGCGACCATATTACAAATGTCAACCGTTTGATTGAAATTTAGTGACAAATAATGATGCAAGTCAAGCGCCACTTTGTGGACTAGAAAAAGTTCGGTGCTACTTGAAAATTCAAGCATCAATTGGTAGCATGGCATTAGTTTGGCATAACTTCAGTGTCGGGCATGACTCGACGGAAGTCCGGCGTCAGATGATGGTCCGGAGAAACTCCGGGCGACTAGTGATGGTCCGACAGAACTCTGAGCTTACTCCGGGCATCAAGTGGTGGTCCGGTGGAACTTCGGGCCTCAGGTGGTGGTCCGGTAAAACTCTGGGCCTCAAGTGGTGGTCTGGTAGAAGTACGTGCCTTAGTTAGTGGTCCGACGGAAGTCCGGGCCTCAGGTGGTGGTCCGGCAGAACTCTGGGCCTCAGGTGGTGGTTCGGCGAAACTCAGGTCCTCATGTGGTGGTCCGACAGAACTCAGGGCCTCAGGTGGTGGTCAGGTAGACCTCTGGGCCTCAGGTGGTGGCCTGGTTGAGCTCAATGCCTCAAGTCGTGGTCCGACGGAACTCAGGCAGTGGTCGAGAAGGCAAGGAGGCAAAATCGATCTTTCTCTTTTCTCCTTAAGCTTAGGAATCTCTTTTTAAGAGGAAGGATGTGTTTATTTATAGTTTTTCTAGAGTTGCATGGCTCGTAAATAGGAGGAAGATCAAGGGTAAATGTTGAGTGGTTTGAATGATCAACCAATGTTAAATCCCTTAATCGTGGACCATTTGTTAGACATTTGAAGGTCTTAATGATGTCAGAATTCCATGATCTTGGGCTCTTTGGATTCGTCTCATCGAGCCGCTCTATTTGATTATAAGCATGATATTTGGAAACTATTTTTTAATCCAAATTGTGTTTTGAACCTCCCAATAGCGCTTCGGGTCTTCAATTCATACCCATTTAGGCTCAGATTGAGTCGAATTTGGTATCGTTGGGTTCATATTTCTAAGACGTTCATTTTGACTATAAGTTTTCTATAATCAAGGTTGTGAAAATTGGATCATACAACTAACCGGAAATGAAATGTTCACGGTTCGATCGATTCTAACAGGGTCGAAACATATGACATAAAAATTATATTAATAATTATTATAATTTACATTATAATAAATTTATAATACACTAGCACAAATTTGTAGCCTAAGAAGGCTTAAATTTGAAGCCCAATTAGCCAAATTCTCATTCTAAATTATTTTATGTAACCCTTTAGATGGTGTGAAGTACACACTTTTATCTAAATATATTATGTGTAATACTTGAGATAATGTGCATATAATAAGTATAATTTAACTTTTAATTAAAAAAATTATATAACCGGTCGATTATTTTCAAACTGGACCGATTCGATGCGAAGTCGCTTCTATAAGTTGGATTAGACCGGTCACCCGACCGTTTCACGGTTGAACCGACTAGCCTGATTAGATTTTCAAAACATTACAAATAATACTAATCAAACACTCAAAAGTACTGTTAAATTTTTAACTTAGGATTTTAATTGTACAAGTCTTAAATCTATTTTAAAATTAGTTAATTAGTTAACTAGTGGATTAGTTAATTAATTGATTGTCGATTAACTGGAACTACGTTAAATCACATTAACAATTTAATGGAACTAGTATTTTCTTGTTTATGAGATTGTTGTCTAACCAAGTTAAGGGAAATAATTGAATCTTCAAAAGGAGAAATTTGTCACCAAAAGAGCAATCCCACAAGTCAGAAGTTGAATAGAAATTAGTGGATTAAATCAGTGATTAAAGGTTTGATTTTTTCTTTCTTCAAATTGTTATTATTATTGTTTTAATCCTTTAAATTTTGATTAGATTAAACTTTAATTAAATTGGTCAATTAAGCACTTTCCAAAAGTCTAATCAAGTCTGAAAATTTTGGAGAAATTTCAGTAGCCTCCCAACGTCCCCTCCCCGTGTGGGGAGGTAGGGGAGACACGGTGCTTGCTTGAGTCGAGGTCGCAGGCGACGGACGGACGGACAGTCGAGGCTTTGTATATATCTTGGAGAAGATCGGACGGACAGGTTGCTTGTGAGTGGAAGACCGGCGGCAGGGGTCTCGCACAGATGTCGGCGGAGGCTGGGTTTCTCTCACGGACAGGCGGCGGAGGGAGACGTGTAGGCTTCATTCTCAGAGGCTTGGAACTTCTTTATTTTATTGCATCGACTACAACTTCAACTAAATAGGAGGCTTAATTTTATTCAAACAAACTGCATTGTTATAAATTATTTATTTCTCTTGATAATGAAGCTCCTAATAGAGTATTGTTAAATATTCATTAAATCATATTTCCACTTATCTGTTATATTCTATATTTGTTATGCAACTAACGGGCTGAATGTTCCTGGCTATCCTGCTCCACTTTTTTTATCTGAAACTATTGTATCTATATTCTATAGATAGGGTGTCAATTTCGGGTCACGGGTCGAGTTCGGATAAAAACAGTAACTGATCCGGTACTATTCGGGATCCGAACCCGGCCCGTTACCTGAAATTTCATGCAGCGGTAGAAGGAAGCGGGCGTCGGCGGGGCAGCGGCAGCGGTGTAGGCGATTCGACAAGTGGATGCAGGGCAGGGCGGCGACTTGACTCGGGCAGGGCGGTAGGAGACGCGCGGCTAGATCTCTCGAACACGATTCGACGCGCAGACGCGGACCACACTGTCACGTGGGTTGTGGGATGCCGGGGTAGAAAAGCAGGGCAGCGGGCTCCCCGCCGGGGCAGGCAACACGTGGACTGTGGGCAGCCGAGGAAAACATATTTTTCTGGTCATTCCCGAGTTTCCGGGTCAACCCGAACCCGATCCGGTTTTGCAAACAGGTCGGTTTTTCGGACTCAAACCCGACCCGCTTCGGGTTCGGGTCAACACAAACCCGAAATTTTCGGATCGAGTTCGGATCGGATTTTCAGGTCGGGTCTAATATTGACAGCCCTATCGATAGAGTACTAATATTTCCTAAAATATTTCTTTATAGACCCGCAAGCGATTGCATCAATTTTTTCCCTGTAGTTGAAAAGATCTATTTCTATTATCAACAAATATATTTAATAGAATATGGAGACTTTAAAGAGCTTTTCATTTTGGATTTATATTAATAAACTCCTTGTAGCTGTTTAATCAAGAATAATCTTGCTGTAGTTACATGGGTATCCAAATTTGTTTGAGTTAAAAACAATATCTAGATGCAAATATTATATGCAATTGAATTTGGCTACTTTGCTAAAGACCATATATTGTATTTTTCAAACTTGTCACATTTTGCATTAATAGAATTGATACGTCGCCAAAAATAGTGGTGTGGAACCGCAAATCACCTGCAGAAAATAGAGAAGAGAAAGCAAACCGAGGAAGACAGGGGAAGAAAGGCAAGAAACCTTTGTAAAGGAATTTGGTATATTCTTCTCTATCCTTTTCCTCAGCTGTCAGGCTAATTATATGCAAAAGTATAAAGAGGAGGAGTGGTCCTCAAAACGGAAAAGAGAAAATACTAGTGGAGCCAATATATGGCATCCAAATGGAAAATAAGAAAATGCAGTAATAACTAAGGAGTAGTGGTAGCTTAGCCTGGTTGTGTTGCTCCGTCGGATTAGGATAACCCACATCAGGATCTGAGGTAAACAACTGTCCAAACATTCTCTTTGTTTAGACATTTATTTAGCTCTATTTTCAGTTAACTGATGAGAATGGCCGGTCACAGGTTCTTTACATCATTCTTGGGAGCATGTTATATAAATATTCGAATAAAAAAGATAATCTGGGAAACTTAATCTAAAATTGGCGTTCAATAATGTCAATTTTCATTATTTCACTTGATAGTAAAATTTCTTTCTCACCATAGGATGCTAATTTTCCATCTAGCCATGACCAATACATGTAACTGAATAACATAGCAAATAACTCCTCCTCTTTGGTATATTTTATTTGCTAATATATGGCTTTTTTACATATATTTTATTCATTTATTTGAACATGATATCAAAAGGCTGAGTTCTTTCTCACATGTATTTTGTATATATATATATATATATTATGATATTTTGATAATGCTATTTTTATTACTGTTGTAACAAACAAAAAGATATATTAGTACTATAATAATAGAAATAGAACAAAATGTAGTGGAATGTGTTATATGGTGGTATGTATCCTTCATACCAATGATTGGCAAAATCAAATTGCCTACTTCATCCTGAACGCATTGCAGGAGGACAGCCATTTATCTCCTTCCTCAGCCAACTATTAGACACTTATCTCCTTTTACATCCAAGCCCAGCTCTGCCATGGCTGCTGTGAGAGTTCTCCACGAAATCCAAATATCTCCCTATCCCTCACTTCCATCTCAGCCTCCGCAACCTCTCGCCTTCCTCGACGCACTATGGCTCCTAATCTCGCAACCGGTAGAGAGGCTTTTCTTCTACGACTTTCCTCATCCCACCTCCCACTTCATAGATCACAACCTTCCCATCTTCACCAAATCCCTCTCCCTCACCCTCCACCGCTTCTACCCATTAGCAGGATCCATCCGCCCCTCCCCTGATTCCGATGACCAGTTCGAGATTGCCTATGAGGAAGGCGACTCCGTCGCTATCACCGTCGCCGAGTTCATCGGCGACGACTTCCGTAACATCTCCGGCCACCACCCTAGAAACTTCAAGAATATTCGTCTTCTGGTCCCCAAACTATCCAAGTCATCACCAAGCGGGCAATTTCCACCCATCTCGATCCAAATCACGCTTTTTTCGACACAAGGCATCTGTATCAGTTTCGCAATAAATCACGCCGCCTGTGACGGATCCGGATCGACGCAATTCATCCGGTCCTTGGCCGCCGCTTGCCGGTCGAGTGAACCTACACTTGATAACATCTCCCCTCCATTCCTCGACCGATCCATTATTGTGGATACCCACGACATTCAGCGGAAAATATCCGAGAAGATGCTTCAATACAAAGGGGTGAAGGAGCAAGATAGCTTGCCAGCTTCTGATCCTAACTTGGTCTCTGCAACTTTCACTCTCTTTAAAGATCATATTTTGCGGCTAAAAGAGCGGGTGAAAGCATCAGGAGCGGAAGAAGGGAAGCCATCGTTTCATTTGTCTGCTTTTGTTGTGACTTGCGCTTATGTATGGAGATGCCTTGTGAAAGCTCGAGCTTACAACAAAGACATCCAGCAGTGCTATTTCTCTTGCGCTGTGGATTGGAGATCGAGGATGAGGCCGCCGATCCCAAGAAACTACTTTGGGAACTGCTTGGGGGCTTGTATGGCAGAGTTGAATGTAACAGAGCTGGTGGGCAAGAATGGAACAGAGGTGGCGGCCATGGAGATAGGGAAGAGCATAGATGAGTTGCAAGGGAGGGATGTCGGTGAGGTGTTAGAAGCGACGATCAATAAGTACTTAGAAGTAGCACGGAGCAGACCGTTAACGGTTGCTGGATCGCCGAAGCTGAGGGTTTACGAGACTGATTTTGGGTGGGGGAAGCCGGTGAAGGTGGATATTGCGTCTATTTTTGAAACGGGAGCCATATCGCTTGCTGAGAGCAGAGATGAAGATGGAGGATTAGAGATTGGTTTGGTACTCTCTGAGGAAGAGATGAATAAATTTGGAATGAACTTTGCAACTGATTTGCTTGATCTGCAAGTATGATCAGTCAACTCTGTTTTTGTTTTTTTCATTTTGTTCTTTATTATATCCTTACGTTTTATTCACCAGCTCTTTGAAGGATTAGAGGCTCTTAATGAATTGATTATTCCGTGCGGACATCAAATGTATTTCCAAGATCAATTAGAATGTGTCACGTCACTTCTTTGCTATATACAGCGGTTCGGTATCGCTGAAGTGGCTTCACCTGATTTGCCTCCAAACATAAAAAAAGTTCAATCTCACACAGAATAATTTCTCCTTATTAAGAAGAGATTATTATTAGTAGAGTCTGGATGCAGAGAACAGTTCAGTTTTGTGATTGTGAATAGTAAAAATACAGTGGAGAATAGCAACTATGCTTTTAGTGCTCACACTCGTAAAACCGAAAGGTTATTTATGTATGGACTCCACATGTAATAATCTCTCCTTATTAAGAGCTCTCTATTTTATCTTTTGGTTTTAATTGTCTTTATTTTTAATTTGATCAAATAAATAATGTGGTTTTAATTTTAATATTTGGATAAAAAACAGAAGGGTAAAATGGAAGCATCAAACGTTATCAAATAGTTGTCCATTTTTTAGTATGATTTGGTCTAAGACAGCTATCTTATTATTTTGTAAATTAATTTAATAGTATAAAAAATTTTATTTAAATTTTTTCAGTAAAAAATTGTTTTAGAGTTAATAAAAATTTATCCCAATTGAAATCTATTAGAACAATAAATAACATATGTACTCTCACTACAGATTGTAATAACCAACAATATTTTGAACAGGTGTATATCACCCTGAGGTGATCTTTATTTGGTCCGGTCATCTGATATAGTTCTACGTTAGGACACCAGTAAAATAGTGCCACGTGTTCTCACTATTTACCGCGCGGCCCGACAACCCTGACCCGGAACGGAGACGGGATTGCTATGTTTGAGTGTTGCTAGGTATTGCTCGGTATTGATCGATTTTGCTCGGCAATAACGAGAAATACCATTATGTGAAGACAATACCGAGCAATACCGAGTTTTCTCTGTATTGCTCGGTATTGGTCTTCACAGAGCGATATTTTCAATATAGCAAAGCAATACCGATCAATACTTAGAGCAATACCGAGCAATACGTGAACATAGCAATCCCGGGTCAAGTCGTCGGGCCGTGCGGTATTGAGTAAGACCACGTGGCGACATGTTATTGGCATCCAAACGTAGAACTACGTCAGGTCACCTGACCTAATAATTGTTCCTTCTGGACACTCTGTCGGGTCATAAAATACAATTTATGGTTTCATCTTCTTCTCTTCTTTTCTGTTTTTGTCTCCTGCCCTGTTCTTGCGTTTCTACATGGTATCAAAAGAGGTTCGATCTCAAGGACCATCAATGGCGACCGAAGCTTCGCCGTCGGCATCTTCTCGTACAACAGCAATGCAAGACGAATCCACCGATAAGCTTTTTATCTATCCCTCTCTCAAATTCATCCTCTCCAATCTCAAACCACTAGTTCCGCGTCATCTTTCCTTGGACAACTATCCAATTTGGCGTAACCATATCTTCAAACTGTTCAAGGCAAACAGCTTTGCTCAGTTTCTTGAACCACCATCAGAATCAGCCTCTACTCCGATTACCTCTGATCAAGATCTCATCGATCTTGATCCCAAAACACACAAATGGCTCATCACCGATCAAAGCCTCGCCGCGGCACTATGCTCCACTATATCGGCTCCAGTGATACCATTTGTCATGCACCTTGAGTCGACCCATAAAATATGGACGGCTCTTCAAACTCATTTTCAATCATCCAATAGATCCAAGGTAATCCAGCTCAAGAATGAGCTCCATAATATCTCAATGCGGAACCTGTCTATGCAGGATTATTTGATGGATATCAAGAAACTAGTCAATCAGATTATCTCCGTCGGATCTACATTAGACACCGAAGATATCATTCTATATATCTTGAATGGTCTCCCTCCCCCTTACCAGTCGTTCAAAACCTCCATCTGGACACTGCAGTCACCAATCTCTCTCGACAACTTCAATGCTATGCTAATCAGTGAAGAAATTCATCTTCGAGCTGACACACAATGCTTCTCCAACAATCCTGACTCTCACACCTCTCTTAACACTATGCGGGAAGAGGCCGTCGTGGGTGAGGTCGACAACAACAAACATCTAATCAACCATCAAAACCAGGACCAAAGTCGTCTCTAATATGCCAAATATGTACCAAACGTGGTCATACGGCGGATATTTGCTGGCACATGCATAATGCAAACTACACACCGCCATCCTCTCAAGTCAACGACAACGACCACGCTTTTCTTGCATCTACAGAGACAAACTCAACGGATTGGTATCTTGACTCTGGTGCGTCATCGCACATGACACACGGCTCGAACAATCTCATTCACGCCTCATCCTATCAAGGCTCAGACCAAATCACGGTAGGGGACGGAAGGTCTATTCCGATCGCTCACTCAGGCACAGGAATCCTTCCTACCCCGGATCATAAGTTATTTCTATCTCATTTACTTCATATACCGTCCATTTCACACAATTTAATTTCTATATCCAATCTTGTTCGTGACAATCATATTTCTATTACGTTTGATTCTAATGGCTTTGTTTGTAAGGATTTGCAGACTCACAAAATTCTGCTCCAAGGTCTATGTAAGGAAGGCTTATATCCGATCTCGATCAAGAAACAAGAAACAACCAAGCAAGCTCTCTTCTCCATTCATGTAATAAAGCCAAATTGGCATGAAAGATTTGGGCATCGTCACCAAAGCATACTCAACACTATCTCTCACAACAATCTGTTGCTGCATATTAAGCACAAACTCAATAACTGCATTTTTTGTAAATCTTGTAAAAGCCACAAACTAGTGTTTCCTAACTTTGTAAACAGGAAAAGAACTCATCTTGTTCTTCTTCACTCAGATGTCTGGGGGCCCTCTCCGATTCCCTCACATAAGGGATTTCGTTACTATTTGCTTGTAGTAGATGATTACTCTCGTTTTAGTTGGATTTTTCCTATTACGTTTAAATCTGATGTCACGCAAATCTTCATTAATTTCATTACTTTCATTGAGAAACAAACTAACAGGCAAATTCAAACTGTGCGTACTGATGACGGACGGTAATATGTCAACCAAAACTTCAATACATTTCTTCAACACAAGGGCATACAACATCAGCTATCCAGCCCCTACACCCCAGAACAAAACGGTCTTGCTGAACGCAAGCACCGTCACTTAGTTGGCACTGCTCGGACTCTACTTCACACGGCTTTGTTGGCTCAAGAAAAAATGGCACGAATGCACGAATCCCGCTTTGCAGCCGTAGGATTCCACTTCCCTTAAGTCAGATTGAAATTAACCAGATTTCCCCTGAGGGTAGTGTCAGGATTTATAGATCTGGGGTTCTTACTTCCTATGAGCGCAAGCACCCATAGTTAATTACTCCTCTTACAACGTAAGAGAGAACTCTCGATTAAGGATGAAATAAATTTTAGTTAATTTTAGTCTCAATAGTAGGGGAAATGGAGGTAAACCCGATCAAGATCCCATGGTTCCGTCGTCCCGGGTATACCGTAGATTTCAGTCTACCAACACTAGCAATCATTGACCGTAGTGTCCAGGGAATCTGATTAGCAGCCATGGGTTGCCTCATCTCAGGGATCCCGAGTAGACTGAAGTGGTTAGATGTGGATTTTAGTTTGATTTAATTTGGGTTGGGGCTTATGGCTTCCTTAGAAGTTGCCCGTTAATTTGTTTAGTTTGGGGCTTACGGCTCCAATTAGAAGTTGCCCAAAGATTTATTTAGTTTGGGGCTTACGGCTCCAGTTAGGAGTTGCCCGAATAATTTCAGTTGGATAGGTCTTATGGCTTCCTTAGAAGTTGCCTAACGGTTGGTCTTACGACCTAGCCCTATAAGTTAAGCGGCTCGAGTTGTGGGTCTTACAACCTAATCCTTTTAGACTAGGATGCCCAAGAATTTTAATTTTTTGGGTAGGACTTATAGCTTCCCTTAGGAAGTAGCCCGAAAAGTGGGTCTTACAACTTAATCGTTTAGACTAAGATACCCTTGGGTTTAAATTTGCTTGTTTGAGGTTTATGATCATTGCTATTTATTTTTACAATTTTCTTAAAATGTGGGGGCTTACGACTTCAGGTAGAAGTTGCCCGATAGCGGGTCTTACAACATAATCCTATAGATTAGGATGCCCATTAGGTTTGAATTTGATTGTTTAGGGTTTATGATCATTACTATTTATTTAGCAAATTTCCTAAAATGTGGGGCTTATGACTTCAGTAAGAAGTTTCCCAAAAGTGGGTCTTACAACCTAATCCTATAGACTAGGATGCCCAGAGATTTATTTTTAATTGTTTGGAATTTAGGTTCATTACAATTTATTTAATGATTTTCCTAAAATGTTGGGCCTTACTACTTCCTTAGAAGTTGCCCAAAAATAGGTCTTACAGCCTAATCCTATAGAATATGATACCTAGAGGTTTGAATTTGGCTTGAATTGGATTTGGATTAGGTCTTAGTGCTTCCTTAGAAGTTGCCTATTGATGGGTCTCACGACGTAGCACTATAAGCTAAGCGGGCCAAGTTGTGGGTCTTACAACCAAGTCATATAGACTAGGATGCCCGAGAATTTTAGTTATTTGGGTAGGACTTATGGCTTCCTTAGGAAGTAGCCTAAAAAAGCGGTCTTACAACTTAATCGTTTAGACTAAGATGCCCAGGTGAGGGGTTTAGGTTTGTGTTATCACCTAAACATTTTCCTCAAATGTCGGACTCAAGGCTTCTATTAGAAGTGGCCGGGGGTTTTAATTGGGTTAAGGGGTTAGGTCAATTTCTACCTAAAACTTTTCCCTAAGGTCGGGCTTACGACTTTCCTACGAAAGTTGCTGGATAGTGGGTCTTACAACCAAGTCCTTATAAACAAGGCTACCCATTATTTTGAATTTAATTGTTTGATTGGACAGTAGTTGTTTGAAACTAGACCACCATGATTTTTTTTTGTTGGTTGTTTACCAGTAATTGTACTTACTAGTTTGACTAGTTGTCGTTGTAACACTAGTGCTCTTTTTCTATAGTAGTTTTCCTTTCTTTTAATATATTGCTTTACTTTTTTTTTTTTTTTTGGTACCAGTGTACTGATAATTTACTACAGCATTTTCTGCTTTAGCACCAAATTTAACATTATTTTATTTGTAATGCTAAATAAATTTAATTTATTTGTTGCAGGGGGCTCGTACATGAGGGACTTTTGGAGAGCTTGCAGAAAGTGTTGTGTAGAGTTTCGTTTATGGTTATAGGAAGTTTTGCATGGAAATTTGTAGAGTTTGTTTGAGTTGTGTTTGATTTTAGTTTGAATTGTGTTTGATTTGAGTTTGAGTTGTGTTATATACAAGCCTATAAAGATAAAATCTACAAATGAAATTTTACCATAAAAATGTGAGTTTATGTTTCCAACAATTCTATGTAATATCATATGCTCAGTACATAGTTTCTTAGGGAAGAAGCTCTAATTTGATACAGCATGTAATCAATGCCATTCTTTTAGATATGATCATCTGTAGTCATAACAGGATTATATTGATTTTTATAAATACATTCATGTCCTTGTACTTTAAGACGTTTGGATCAAATTTCTCAATGAACAAAGTCATCGATTTATGCTGCTAAGACATGCATCCATGCCATGCATGACATGTATCAATGAAGAATTGAGAGAAAATTTGTTTCCTCTGTTTCCAACTTAAAAATTTGCTGGATAGCATCTGATTCTGCATCATCAATTAACTCATTAAAGAGAAATATAAATTCCTGCTACCCTAGTAAATGTTTAAGTTATCTAAGATGCGATGGAATTTGTAACATCTGTTTGTTTATTTATTTTCTTAGAGAGATTAGGGAACGTAAAAAGATGTGTTTTTTATTTTTTTTACTCTTTAATACTCTAAACTACTACTACCCTATACTATATATACTACACTATACTACTACTCTATACTATATAACTACTCTATACTATATATACACTATACTAAAACTACATTATATTATATAACTTTTCTATAATATATATACTAAAGTATACTACAACTATTTTATACTATATAATTACACGATATTATATATATACTACACTATACTACTACTACTCTATACTATATAACAATATTATACAATATATACTACACTATACTACTACTACTCTATACTACATAACTACACTATACTATAATATTACACTATATTATATATGCTACAATGTACTACTACTGCTCTATATTATGCTATATATACTATTTTATACTATATAAATATATTATACTATATATAACTACACTATACCCTATATTATATATATACTACTTAGGGCTGCAAACGAACCGAGCCGAGCCGAGTATGTGAGTGTTCATGTTTGTGTTCATTTAATATCAGCTTGTTCATGTTTGGTTCATGTTTGTTCGAGCTTTAGCATTTGTGTTCATGTTTGGTTCATTTAAATTAATAAGTGTTCATGTTCGGTTCATGTTCAGTTCATGTTCGTTCGTTTAGTGTTTATCGAGCTTGTTCGCGAACATATTTAACTAATTTTTTTAACTATCAAACAAACACATTCCTGAACATATCTATGAACAAACACATTTATAATAAAAGCAATTGTCTATGTAACAAAGGTAATGATTATTTATATTTATTAATTTTATAGTCAAATATTAATTATTTTCATCGAGCTTATTCACGAGTTCAAAATCGAACATGAATCGAGCTTTTTATCGAGCTTAATGTCGAGCTTGTTCATGAACTTCAAATGATGTTGTTCGCGAACATAAATGAGCCGAACACATTAGTGTTCAAATTTGTTTATTTAAGAATCGAGTATTTAAAATATTGTTCAAGTTTGTTTGTTTAGTTAATTAAACGATCGCAAACAAGCTTTAATCGAACCGAACAACGAGTAGCTCGTCGAACGTTTGGTTCGCTTGCAGGCCTAGCCAAGGCTTTTACGGTTACTTACAAAATGGACAGGTTCACGTAAGAGGCATGGTAAAAAGTGCAATAATTATGATCTTTGTTTGAGTTGAGAACATATTCATTGAAGACGGTGGTGAAGGTTCAACGACAAGCAGTGCATGCATTTAGGCTTGGATTCGACTGTGAGAGAAGGAGTCGAGTGAAGATTAGTGGCGGGATTTGGCGTTCGCATAGGGCCGAACATTTGTCTGTGCAGGGTTTGGCGGATGTAAGAGAGAAGGCGGCGGCTGCGTGCAAAGAAGGGCGGTGACGGCTTTGCAACGGAACTGCAAAATAAGAGACTTGATTTTACCTGTAGATAGGAATTTGGTTTTGTAATTGGAGACGGGCTTGTGATCGCCGGCAGTTCGCAATCGGAGGTTGCGTCGGCTTTGTCTGGCGTTCAATGGAGTTTGATCAACACCGAATAAAGGTCAAGAAAAAAAAGGATCCCCTCTCTTTCAATTTTTTTTCTCTTTTTATTGACAGCATCATTGAAGAACGGTTTTGAGTTGAATCGTTGCGTCGTTTTTGCCAAGTGGGGTCGCCTTGGAGGCGAAGTATTTGAAGAAATGTGTCTGTTGTATTTGAAATAGTGATAGCACATACACACTCTCTTCTTTTTTTTTTTTTTTGTTAAACAGTTGGCTCTTGATTATTATATTACGAATTTACATATAATTTTATATTTCAATTTTAATATTTTAGAGAAGCAAATTGTTGTTCTGTAATAGTTAAAAAAAAAAAACTGCTTATTTTTTTATCTTTTCGTGAATGCACAAAACTTTTAGTTTTCACATTCTTTTGTGTATATAAACAAAAAATATTATCAATCAATTAGCTTAAGAATTAAGTACCGTAGATACTCCATCTTTCAGGCTTTAATGTAATCTGTTAGCAATTTTGCTTACACTAAAGTCACCTCTTTCAAGAGTTATGTTGTAGTTTCATCTGTCAACACGAAAGATTCATCTATTTATTTCATCTACTTTAATCCAAGTAGAACTGATGAGAGAATATGGTGAAGAGAAACATGGTGTTTATATTAACAAATAAAAAATTATAAACTGTCTTAGAAATCTATCTCTCATCAGCTCAATTTTTTATTTACTAGCTATTTGGGCTTGGTTGAATTTGATAATCATTCATAACTCTAGGTGAATGTTATTGCAGTTATATAATTGAAATTAATCTTGAGATTTCAGTCTATTGACCTGACAATTTTCCATAACTGAAGGAAAAAGTCACAGTACTCGTTATAGAATTGTAGTGAATCTTAAAATTTTGGTTTGTTAACCTGATAAGCATCACTATAGATGCATCCACCGACGATCCATATGACAGTAGGACTGCATTTTGCATCAAACTAATGAAGAAATACATCTCTTGAATTTTTGTTTCATGCCCTCTTTTTTTTTCTTCCTTTTATTTTTTTTTTTATATTAGTTAACAGGCTTCAATGCCCACATCTTACTGGCCAGACGCGATTAGAACAATAAATAACTTACGTACTCTAATTACAGATTATAATAACCAACAATATTTGTACACGTGTATATCACCCTGAGGTGATCTTTATATAGGTCTCCTGGACACTCCGTCGGGTCATGAAATTGAGAAATTCAATTTCTGGTTTCATCTTCTTCTCTTCTTTCTGTTCTTGTCTCCTGCCCTGTTCTTGCGTTTTTACAAAATCTAAGCAGCAATTTGTGCTGCGGAAGCCGTTGTTGTTTTGACCAATTTTATTAAATGATATCATTTAAAAATTGTTTTTTAAAACAAATTAAAAATAAATAAATTTTAAAATGATGTCAATCAACTTTACAATAATTCTGTTTTATAAAATTACAATAATTTGTATTTATATAATTTGTCATATTATTTTATACTCTCAAAATTATATATAAATTTATTTTATATTTTTAATTAAAATCACTACAATAATTTCTCTTATAAAATTATATTAAATGTCGTACGAGAAAATATTTATGTAGTTTTAAATAAAATTATAAAGTTAATTTATATATAATTTGAAAGTATACAATAATATGACAAATTATCTAAATATAAATTACATTATTTATAAATAATGAACATAAAAATATTTAATAAGATATAAATTTAAAATATTTTAGTTTGCTATATTATTTAATGTAATTATTCATAATTTTAAAAATTAATAAAGTTTTAATTTAGGGAACTTAATAAATAAATAGCTATACATATCTTGTGTGTACTATTTTTCAATTTTAATCATGATCATATTTTATTTAGATGAACATGCTGAATAAAAAGTTTTTTTTTGATGAAATTCAAAATAAGGGTTTTGGACCGTTTTCTTACCAGGGGCGGAGCCAGGATTTTATTCATGTGGGGGCACAAAATTTTAAGTTTAGGCGGGTGAGTCTAGGGGCGGAGCCAGGATTTTATTTATGCTTTAAACAATTTTTGTGGTTTGTGCTTTCATCCCAAACAGATTATGTGATTTTGTGATTTGTGCTTTCATTCCAATTTTCAATTGAAACTCATAAGTAAAGAAAAATAACTTGAATAATAGGATAATAGTTAGGTAAAATGATTCAGTATTCTTACGAGTTACGGCGAACTGTGCGTGACGGTGGGCCGGCGACTGGTAACTGGGCGGCAGGGGTGGAGGCGATATTGCAATCAGAATAAATAGAGCAGTGTAGAAAATTAAACCGCTGTAGCCTGTAGACATTGCAGAAGACAAAAATTTCATCGCAGGAATAAAAAAGAAAGAATGGAAAGAAATCAACACCGATAAAATTATTGTACGAGATAAGAGGAATGTGAAACAGAAGGAAGTCAAATCCGGGAAATCCAAATACGCAGGATTTACCTGATTGTAATACCACCCAAAAAAAAGATCAAGAACTCTAGTTCTTTCTTTTGATCGTTTTTTATCAAAAGAAGAAAATAAAAGGGAAATCTAGAGGAATCAAGTGTGAAATTTCAATCAATGAAAAATTGGAAAACAAATCTGCGTCAAAAAGCTGCACAAAAATATAGAAATACTACACCGTAACTGAGTTATGATCTCATCTAGGCCACATCAGTCCTCCCACCATTCAAAAAAATTCTTCTTTTCATCGGTTCTTTGCGATTGCGAAGAGCAAGCCGTTAAGCTAGGGAAGAAGATAGAAGTAAAAAAATATGACTCTTTTGCTCTCGCTCCTCTGTCTATCTCTCTCTTCTCTGTGCTTTCAGTAAGGAAGTGCCGAAGGAGGGAAAACAAAGAAGCCAGTAAGAGCGTGAGAGATGAGAAGACAGGGCCAAAGTAGGGAGAGGAAGTAATTTGCGGGACGGGATAGCTGCCAGCGGGAAAGTTTTGGGGAAAAGTGGAATATTAAATGCATTGGGGATGAAAAAAGTAAATGATTTATTCCGTAATTAATGAATAAATAATTCAAATTACCTCATGCGACTGCTGACTTAAAAGGGCTGTGGGGGCACGTGCCCCCAGTGCCCCCACACTAGATCCGCCCCTGTTTCTTACTGCTTCATAAAGTAGCATTTTAGTAAAAAAATGTTTATTTTTTTAAACTAAAAATTTACTAAAAAAGTCGCCCCAAACTAAGCCTAAAACTTTGAGAAATTTGTATCCCACCCATTTCATACTTCATATTTTTTCTAAGATCAATTAATATAAGTGATTACCATCCCCTAGCCGCGAGTAATTATTGTCTCTGGACACCGAACGCGTCCAGAGACCAATAACAAAACGCCATGTCACTTGTGTGCTCGGTACCGAGCACTCGGTATTACTTGGTATTTGTCCGGATTTCCAATTTTTTATCCAGACGTAAAGAACCGGCGGCGCAGACGCCGGAAATAGTTTGTCAAGTTTAAGTAAGCCGGCGCATGATACTCTGGTACGTTTTCCAGTAGTTATCTACGAATGGTGCGCAATACATAGTTTTTCGTGTTTAAGTAAGCCAGCGCACGATGCGCCGGTTAGTCCACCGGCAGAGAATGCGTCGGACAACTAAGAAATGCAGGTGAGGAGGAATGTGCGCCAATAACTTTACGACGGTTATTCCACTGAATAATGCGCTTTTAAATTACCGTTGAAACATCCACCGATAATGGTGCCGATATTACTGACGTAAAAACGTCTGCCTGTACGTCTGATGGTTATGGCGCATTTTACTTATGAGGGAAGAGAAGGTTCAATCCAAAGTTTGCAACCCATACATTAGAGCTCCCATGTTCTTATAAAATTAAGTTGACAGTTTTCATTTATACAGATTAGTTAATTTTGCTCTATATGAAGTTATCATTCCCAGTGATAAAACTCACTATAGGAAAATGTAGGGGTGTCAATATTTGACACGACACGAAAAACCCGACCCGGAAAATCCGGGTTGAACTCGACCCGATTTCAAAACGGGTCGGGTTCGGGTTCCAGAAATCGACCCGTTTAAAAAACGGGTCGGGTTCGGGTTGACCCAGCGGGTTGCCGGGTCAAACCGCCAACCCGTTTAATTCGAAAATTTTCGAATCCCGCCTTTATCGTTGCCCGCCCGCACTGCATGCGCTGCCCCCGCGCCCGCGTTGTTGACCTCGTTTTTGTCTTGATTTGCGCTCGAGCGCTTTTGGGTCGAGTCGATTAGGCCTTGTCGGGCTCGATTCAATTCGAATCGACATTAATTTGAGTTTGATTTATTTTACCTTATTTTATTGAATTAATTTTAGTTGAGTGCACAACACCTCGATGAAGAATGCCACGATGTCACAATACCTTCAAGAAATCAAGACGTTAGTCGACAATATTGCTGCTGCCGGTTCAACCGTCGACACAGAGGATATCATCCTCTACATCTTGAATGGCTTGCCAGCGGCATATCAAGCCTTCAAAACATCCACCCGCACTATGATTCAACCAATCTCTTTAGATAATCTTTACTCTCTGCTCCTCAGCGATGAGATCAATGTTGCAATGGAATCAGCTCGCCATACTACTTCATCTGATCCTAATCTCGCGCTATACACCTACAGAGGCCGCGGAAGAAGGGGCCGCGGACAAACTTCCTCAAGCAACAACTCGCAGCCTCGTTCTTCATCCTCCATAACATGCCAAATATGCAATAAACGTGGTCACGCAGCGGTAGCGTGCTGACACAGATTGAACATGGATTATACACCTCGACAACCGGCTGAAACAAACAGAGCATTGGCTGCTAATCAAGAAAGACAATTGCAAGAATGGTATCTAGACTCCGGAGCCTCTTCGCACATGACCAGCTCCTTCGACAACCTTTTGTTAGCACAACCATATCGCGGCTCGGAGACTATAACCATAGGAGACGGACGCTCTATTCCCATCGCTCACACCGGCGAATTTCTTTTACCAACGCTGAATCGTAAGATTCTTCTATCCAATATGTTACATATTCCCAGTATTCAATTCAACCTACTTTCAATTTCCAAACTGACCAATGATAACAACATATATATCAAATTTTCTCCTAATGGTTTTATCTTTAAGGATTTGCAGAGTCATCAAACGATTCTCACAGGACCTTGTCGAGAAGGGCTCTACCCTCTTCCGAGTCACAACTTGACATCTACAGCCAAGGCACTAGCAACCGTTAGCTCCAATGCTCGTCTCTGGCATGAGCGCCTAGGTCATCCCAATAAGCAAGTTCTTCAAGACATATGAAAGAACATTTTACATCTCAAATTACCCTCTATTGTTCCTACATGTAATTCTTGTAAAGCCTCAAAAGGCCACAAAAATTCGTTTGAAATTTCAGTTAATAGACAATCGTTCCCTTTAGCCTTGATTCATTCTGACGTCTGGGGACCGGCCCCCGTCGAATCGGTTCAAGGCTACAAATACTATGTTCTGTTTGTTGATGACTTTTCAAGGCTACAAATACTATGTTTTGTTTGTTGATGATTTCTCCAGGTACACGTGGATATTTCCAATGCGTCAAAAGTCCGAGGTCACGGATATATTTATAACGTTTAAAATTTTCATTGAAAACCAAATCTCCTGTAAGATCAAATGTATGCGCACTGACGGCGGAAAAGAATGCGTCAACAACAAGCTTCTATCATATCTAAAACAAAATGGCATACACCATCAGCTATGATGCCCATAAACGCCAGAGCAAAACGATGTAGCCGAACGAAAGCACAAGCATTTTATTGACACAACAAGAACGCTTATGCACAATGCCTCTGTTCCCTACATTCACTGGCCAGACGCATCAAGCACTGTGGTGTATCTAATCAACCACATGACATCCACTAACACAAATCATAAATCACCATTTCATCTATTGTTCAACAAAGCCCCGTCATTTAAGCACCTAAGAACATTTGGGTGTGCGTGTTATCGGTTAGTGCCAACCCACTTGCGTCACAAATTCCAACCGAACACCACACTGTGCATCTTCCTTGGATACTCAGATGCCTACAAAGGATACAAATGTCTAGATATTAATTCTAGCAAGATCAAATTCTCAAGGCATCTAACGTTCGACGAGGAACACTTTCCTTTTGCCAACAAACCGACAACACCATCGGTGTCTGTACCAGATCTTCCAGCGTCTATTCTCATACCGCACTCCCTGAGCAATCAGCAGAACAATGGGCAGGTAAAAACTCTAAGTAATTCTGGAAATCACACTAATCCTACACCCGCTATACTTGGTATTCAGGTCAGCAAAGATCCTCCTCCAGAGATTGGATTACGATCATTAGAACATATTCCGCCTCACACGGCCACTTCAAACAACCACAATACTCTAAACAAACCTCAGATTGAGACCACTCATACCATGGTTACTCGCAGCAAAACAGGTAATCTCAAACCTCGCCAAATCCTAAACTTAACTCATCAGGTGCAGCCTGTCAGTCACACTCAGGATCCCAAGACCTACGCCGAGGCAGTCAAGAATCATCATTGGCGACAAGCAATGGCTAAAGAAATTCTTGTGTTACAACGTCAAGGCACATGGGATCTAATACCACCTCCGGCAAATGCTTCTATTCTTGGCAGCAAATGGACCTTTCGCACCAAACATCACGCTGATAAATTGGTCACTAGGCACAAAGCACATTTGGTGGCGCAAGGCAATCGTCAGGAATACGGCATTGATTACACAGAGACCTTCAGCCCGGTGGCCAAGCTACCAACCATTCGTATACTTCTCACTGTCGCGCTAAATAAGGGGTGGCCGTTTCACCAACTTGATGTAGAAAATGAATTTCTCCATGGGAACTTAGATGAAACTGTGTACATGGCACAACCCAAGGGATTCGAAGACACCATCAATCCGGATTACTTCTGTCATCTTCGAAAATCAATTTATGGCCTCAAACAAGCACCACGCCAATGGTACCATACCCTCACCTCTACTCTGCTTGCTCTTGGTTTTAAACATAGTAAATCTGACTCCTCATTGTTTGTTTTTCAAACGGCCACATCTCATATATTTCTAATCATCTACGTTGATGATATGCTTATAATTGGCGACAACCAAGCAATAATCACTCATCTTCTAAATCAGCTCAATCAGAAGTTTTCTCTAAAACACCTTGGGCAAGCTCACTCATTTCTTGGAATAAATATTCAAAAACTTCCGCACAAATATTTTCTGTCTCATATGTCTTACGCTCAGAACATTCTTGAACTAGCCAAGCTAAGTCGCTGCAATGCAATGGCCAATCCGCTCACCACAAAGCTTCCCACAACTCTACAACCCGATCCTCATCTATCTGATCCTGCTGTCTTTCGACGTATTACCGGCTCGCTTCAATACCTTACAATTACAAGACCAGACAGCTTATGCAGTCAACTTCCTCTCTCAACACATGCACAATCCGACAGAGCAACACGTTGAGGTACATTCAGGGAACAAAGAACTTTGGTCTACCTATAACTAGAAGCTCGCTTAAGCTCAAATCATTCTCGGATGCGGATTGGGCCGGTGATCCAGTGTCAAGAAAATCAACAACGGGATATTGTTTGTTTCTGGGAGACACATTAATTTCTTGGGCTGTCAAGAAACAACACACGGTTGCCCGATCATCTACAGAATCTGAGTATAGAGCTCTCGCATCCGTTACAGCAGATATTCTGTGGCTTTGACAAATTCTTCAGGATTTTTCTATCCCTTTAACCACTCCTACTGAATTATTTTCCGACAATATGTCTGCAATAGCACTTGCTAATAATCCTGTTTTTCATGCCAGGACCAAACATATTGAGATAGATCAACGCTTCCTCCGGGATCATATCAACAACAATAGTATTGATCTACTTACAATTAGCACAGTGGATCAAGTGGCAGACATCTTCACAAAAGCTTTATCCACGCAACGATTTCAAACTCTTCGGCTCAAACTGACGGCCGTTCTCGATCCATCACTTTGCCAGGGCGTATCAGAGACCGAACATATGAACCGTGACAATAATAATATTAATGTTTGAATAGTTGCTATTTGAATGAGTTATATTTATGCAAATTATGTAGTTTTGATGATTCCAAACATTATTGTTCAAATGTATAGTTATCTCCTAACAATTTCAGAAGATTTGCACTTGCTCTTGTGTGTACTAACATTTCAGGAAAATCAGACTCCAGACTACGAAAACTTCAATTCAAATTCAACATGAGATATTTTGTTTAATTTTTTTTAATTTTGAAAGGGAGTGATTGTAATTGAGTGAATAAAATCTAACACACACACTCCTTTCCTTATATTTCCTAAATCTAATTTCTCTTGGATTTGTTCATAGTCATGAAGGACGACTCCATTATGCTCATGCTAAAGCTTAATAAACGTAGGGTTTGAGTGCGCCTTATGCCTATTAACTCTTATTGTTAGATTAGGAATTTCTTTGAAACTACTACTCGTCATTGTGTTGCTTTCTTATTTTATTTTTGTTAGTTTCAAATCTTTTGCTATGTAATTTGGCCTAAGCGGTTGTGACCCCTTATTTGTTTTGATTTGTCGTTTTAACTGCTAGAAGTTTTGCTCTTAATTATTCTAATCAAGAGTTGTGCAAAATCTAAATGAATTAAAACATTTCGTACTTAGTCCTGCATCAAGGGTCCTTGTTGACTCTAATTGCCTTCTTGTAGTGGATATAACCTTAAAATGGGCCTTATAACCACAAAAATGGAGAATCTCAAATATTAAGACTGAAACCCATTCTATGGGCAGGGCAAACCATAAAGTTTCTTATTAAATGAATTTTCTCCATGAAGACATTAAAGGCAAAGACTAGTGCAAGGTGGTCCAACGGAACTATGCAAATGAACTGCCAAATATTTGGTTAAACTCTTGATTGAATTATTAGTCCCCAATCCACAGCAGAAAAGGACAGTTCGACATTGCAAGGGATATTTGTAATTACTTCCTAACAATTTGGATAGTTTTTAGGCTATAGGTCTTATTCATTCAACATTTTGCAAGTAGAGAATCGAGCAAGGAGCACATACTTTAGCTCAATATTTATAGCTAATTCTTTAGATTTTCGAGAATTTTTTTGTTTTTAAATATTTTGTAACAAGCGCACACACTTCGATATAATAAGAAAACAAGGGAAATGGAACCATCCTAATATTTTCTAACGCTTGCTAGTATTTGCGCAATTTACTGTTTCTTTTATTGACCACACATTGTTTTTTTTTAATGGGATATTTTGCATTTTTATCATTATAGAAAATTTCTTCTATTTCTATGAATTTCCTTGCTTTTTTGTATTTTTATATTTTTATGCTTTTGAAAATACCATGTCTCATCAGGAATTTCTTAGTCGAGTTAGATACGTGATGACATTAAGTCATTTGAGATCAGCTTGAAAACAAAAAAAAAGACTAGGATATGAGTTTTCACGTCTTTAAAAGTGGGTTAATTTACATTGCATATGTATCACAAATATGTTTTGCATGCTTTATGATGAAACTTTGTGTCAAACATTTCATTAAAAGACATGCTAGTTCAAAATTATCATTCAGTTGACAAGGATTTCAATAAAAGATATGTTAGAACACACTTTGCTAGTTCAAAATTATCCTCCAAATCTTTTTGATGTTATTTTGCACACTTTTTCATCAATCATATCTGATGCTTCTTAACGAGACCGGTACATGTATTTTGATACTCCATTAAGCACACTTTTTGATGCATTTTTTGTTCATTTCTGTCCACAAGTTCACTTGTATTTGTGTGCTAACTGGTGATAAGTTCATTCAAAGTAATGCAAAGATAGTTTTATATTTTATATTTATAATTTTGATAACACATACAAACAGACACAAATAAATGCAATATATATATATATATTCCTACTAAAATTTAATTCCTCATGAGTGGGAAATTTTTATCCTTTTTGAGACCTCAGGTTGAGTGGAGGACGCCAAGACTGAGTCATGGTACATATGCTGAAATTAATAGTATAAGCATGCATGCATGCATATCCGTCTATGCATTCCCAAAAACTAGCGCATTGCACTACTAGTGTTAAGTCAAGATTTTCTATAACATTGGGCATGATTTTTCCTCGAACATTGAGCAAGAGTTTCCACTATACTTTGTGGTATAAATCACAAAATCAATTTAGAAGTCAACCACGAGCAATTATCATACGGTACAGTATTTGCATTATTACCGTAGAGGATTTGTAGTGATTAGCATTAAAATTCTATTATTCAACTCCAAAAATGGTGAAATCGGAATGATATCAGATGAATACAATAAACTTTCCCGATTACCTTGATGTCACACAGTCACCTAAAATGGCATAATTTGACGGAGCTTGTGGCCTCCAAAATGTCAGGTTATATCCAGGCAAGGCACCTGAAGTTAAAAAATTTAAGTATTCTACTCCACAAAAACGGTAACCCAAAAAAAAAAAAAAATCAACGGAATTCATATCATATGCTAGTTAAAGCACGAACAAAAAGATTTGGAGTTCATGGAGTTTCAAATGACCTTTTGGTGAAATCCAGATCCGCTTGAAGTTCGTACATGAGACCAAGGGGTTAACTTTGCCACATTGTACCGCTTCAAAAGCCTGATTTTGCAGCTTAAGTAAGAGTGAGGCTACACTAAGTGATAGGTGGATGCATATATCACTTGACAACATTGATATACTGGTTTTGTCCTTGACAGAAGTATATCCTCCAGAGACATCCATTGGCTCAAGAATAAGAAGGCCAGCTCCAGATTCAATGGTAAAATCCTTCACTAGAGCTCGAGCCCATGTGTCATTTTCTTTTGAAGCATACCTGTCCAGTAAAGCAAGGATAACAAAGGAATAAGCTAATGATATTGTGATTGCACAATCACAAGATAAATCAACAACATAGAACTAGTGAAAGGAAAACGAAGTTCCATACGTTGGGTGAAGTATAAAAAAAAATATACTGAATGCCGTAGGATACACTTACATGAATCTCAAGTCCAATCTTGCCCGTAAAAGCTTCTCAAGATGCAAGGGATTATCTAAAGCCAACTTTGAACTATCATAAAAAGTAAATTCCGGGGAGACAACCTGATCATTTGGCAGGATGAATTTATAAATCTTGCTATACAGAACAAACCGTTGAAGCTATTTTATAAGATGAAATAATAAATTTCAAAATTACAAAAAAAAAAAAAGCTATTAAGCTAAAAACATGAACATAAATCTATTTTTCAGTTTAAATAAAAGAATAAACAATCTATGGGTACACAAATAAATCAAGGAGATTAAATCTGCTGAAAAACTAAAAAAAAAAAGATTGTAGCAACTGAGAGGTCATCCAAATGTCAACTTTTATCATTAAGTATTGTATATAATAATATAAGGACCAGCAATTTATAGTTCAAACAAAACTTAAGGTAGTCTCCTTCGGTTCATTTCAATATATTCAAAGAGAAAATTAAAACTAGATTCCAGGATGAGTGGGAAGATTCAGTTTCAGTAACCACAAGTTATCATGATAACCCCTGAATTATTGGTCCCGATATATTTTTTCAACAGGTTGACTAATTATGAAATGCCTGGCCTTCTGAATAGGCAAAAAAACTTAATTTAAAGGAAGGTGTATCATAGCGAGTTAATTTCCTCCTGAACTGCTGTTATTCTCATCACTTGCAGACCTTCCTAATCAAATATGAGCGATCAAACTGAGAGGATGCAGTGTTTTGCACAGGTTAGAATTAAGTGGTGTAGATTAAGAAGGTAGGGAATCACTATACTTGCTTAAGTATAGTTCATACAATTAAAATTTTCATAGATTAACCAAAGCGGATTGAATTGGGATATTATGGTGCTAGATTGGACCAGTTTTCATGTCTTTTTTGACTCATTTCTATTTACGCCAAATTTTCATGCATTTTATTTGATTTTTTTTATTTATTATATTTTTTTATTTTATTTTATTTGTTTTATAAGGTTGTATAACCTTCTTTTACATAAAATAGACTAGGATTTGTATGCTCCCTAGGTTTGGAAATAATTAGAATTGCATTTAAATAAATAGCCTTATTCTTGTTACTCAAATTCTATAAATAGGGACCTATATTTTGTAATTAATTATTAGTGGTTAATGAATGAAAATATTATGTGCAGCAAAATGAGTGTTCTTCCTTTCCACCTTATTTTGTGCGAGAAGTTCCTTCATCCCTTCAATCTATAGATTTCAAAGCCGAATGAATCCACAACACTGCTCTATCAAACCCAATTATCATTCTTGTCCACCAATGGCAATGGTCGCACAATTGAGCGAATCACAACTGTCACTCGCCTTCCTCTGTTCTTATCACCGCAATTGTAGTTCACTTATTTCACCCTCATCATGAAACAAAACAAGAATGATAATTTTATGCAATTTTGATAAGTGAATCCGCATGCAACTATCATCATCATCCTTATCGTTAAACTACTAATATTGAAGAATGTTGAAAACAAAGGTTTGAGAAGAAAAAGGCTTTGCTTCATTCCATGATTTCTTCCCTATTTATAAATCTATACAAGAACTCTTAATACAAAAGCAAATAATTACAGAATAACTCTAATAAAATCCTTCCTAAATCAGCTACCCAAACATGAAAAGAATTTGGGTGAGAGTCATGTGTCCCACGGATCATGCACAGTAGCCGTTGGATCTTATCTGCGTTGAATGGCTGAATTTTAACAAAGAATATCCTGTTAAGCTAAAATGCAACTAAACAAAATCTAGAAGGCTCGTTGAGAACGAAAATGAGAACATTGAACTGCTAATTTCATTGCTTTGAATGAATGACATTTGACATAAGCAAAGGATATTTAATGAATATGGTATCTTGCATATGGGGGGTAAGAAAGAATTCATAATGAACATACTAATTTGTCTACGGGCAAAGAAAAATGAACTTGTAATGAACACATCAACTAACCTATGGCTAAGAACAAGAATAGGGTACTTGTAATAATCATGATACCCAATTTGTTGAAGAAGAGAGGAGATCGATAATGAAGCTTGCTTGTAAAAAACAATAGGGAACTGGACCTAAATTAATATTCTAAAACTAGAATGAAATTAAATACAATTTTCAAAATCAAAAGAGCAAAATGAACTTGTAGTGGGCAAAATAATTTTCCTATGGGCACGAATTTGCAAACATGAAATGATTGTGACAGCTTGTCTACGGGCATATGTAGGGGACTTGTAGTAAGTAGAACAACTAGCCTAGAAGCATGAATATAAACTCATGATGCACACATCAACCAATTTATGGGCATTGAATGCAGCTCGACATGAAATAGCTGGTGACTTCATCTGGTCTCTACTTGCCTATGAGCAATATTGAAGAACTTGCAAAGAATACATATACTCTTTATGGGTATGAATGAAGGATTCTTAATGCACAAAGCAGTGTCTGCAGGAGAAGACAAGAAACATGTAAAGAACACTACAATTCACCTGTGAGCAGCGGGTAATTCATAGTGCATACAAAACTAGTATACGGGCAGGAACATTTGGGTAGGGGGAGCTCTTATCAAACTTATCAATCTGCCTATAGGAAATATCAATAACTTACAAAGAACACTACAATTCTCCAGTGAGTGAGAGCAGGGAATTAGTAGCGCACACTACAATTCACCTACGAGCAAGACCAGGGAATTAGTAGTGCACTACCCACACCCTCTCCTACTCACGTACAGACATCACACACACAAAACTGATAATGTTTGGGCAAAACAAACAACCAACTTATATATATATATATATATCACAAAACTAAAAAAAAAAAGAGCAAGCAAAAAAAGAAAAAAAGAAGGGGGATTTCAAAACAAAATAATAAAGAACAAAGAGGAAGAAAATTGTGTTTTCCCTACCAATTTCTCACAATTTGTCGCTCTCCACGTCATTGTTGGCCACGTGCAAGAATTTTAAGTACCCGTTCATACTGTTTTAGCATGATAGGGCAACTAGCTTTTTGCCTGTGATAAGTATGGTGGCATGGTGGGAAGATCCAAAGCTCCTGATGATGCCCCCTATATAGGGAGATGCTAGGAGGCTACTATAATTTTGTTTGAACGAAAATCAAACAAGGAACCAATAAAATGATTTGCTTAACTAAAATGCAATTAACAAAGTTTAAATGTACATTGAGCACAAAAAATATTAACTCTAAAATGCAACGTTCGTTGTTTTAAACAAACGCAATTGAACAGACTTATAATGAATAAAACAACTCGTTTACGAGCAAGAATAGGGGACTTGTAATGAACAAGGCAACCCGCCTATAGGCTGGAATAGGATTCCCTAACTTAAACTAAATCCACAATCCTAAAAATTAAAAAAAAAAATTATAATAATAAAAATAATTATGAAATTTTAAAATTCCTACCCATCATAAACAAAAGTCACCTGATCCATAACACAGGAAAACCAACAAAATGAGTACTTTAAACCTTAGAATGAAATTTTGCGTGCATTCTTCTAATGGCCAATACTTGCATAAATAATTAAATTTGAATATTTTAAATCCTACTTGCATAAAAATTTTCAATTTTCAAGACTTATGCATGCCATCTCAAGAAGCTTCTACCCTATTACCTCAAAAAATGTGTGACATCCAGAGAAGCATGTTACAACTTCGAAAAGTAAGTCAATGCCACAAGAAGTGTGTCACCGCATCAAGAAGCATGGCATAATTTGTTAATCATATTGTTACATCGAGAAGCATGCCAGTGCAATCAGATATGCACCAAGGCAGGAAAAAGCACATGACCACCTCATCAAACACACCATCAAATTAAAAGTATTCGAACAAAGTATGCAAATACACCTAAATTCATTTAAGTACATTGCATGAGTACAATGAATCTACCTTCCAAAAATTTATGCAAAATCTCTATGTTGTATCCATCTCTAACCAATCAAACTCCAAAAAATTTAATGTGAAACTTAATTAGTTAACACTCTTCTCGAATTACCATTAAGAGGTCAAGACGACATTCATAGCCAACAAATAGTTGTTTTGATTTATTTTAAATTAACTAAATTAAATAAGAAAGCTTTTTATTTTAGAAGGGCCTTTAAATTACCTGATTCACCCTTTACCCCATTTGATTGTAAAATAACATTTCTTCATTAGCCTCACGCAAAGTAAAACTTTACTGTCTATGATAACTTCTTGAGAATTAAAATTAAAAAAGAGGACACTAAAAAACTATAGAGTTTATGATTGAATTTTATTCCCATTATATGTGTTATAAAAAAAATTGTATACTCTAAATAATGGAGTTAACAGATCCAAGTCATTTACATAGAGTTCCTTCTTTATCCCCAACAAGCACAAGCATGAGATCAACGGAACTGGAATATTGCATTCAATAACAAAAATATATAGGAAAACAAATTCCAGAAAATGAGATTACCTGAGCTTCAAATGTGAAGTTCTGACTTTGATTAGCTACACTTGTTAATTCAACATCAAAAGTATTTGTATCCCTTAAGCTCTCGTGACATGGTTTTGATCCTTCTCCATTACTTTGAAAAGCATCCTTTTCCAGGAAAGAAATCTCAACACCATCATCTTCAGAGATTGAGTAGCTGCTATCATTGCTCAGGTGTGTACACTTTCTCAATAAAGCACCATTCTGATGAGTATAAAAGCATAAGCCAAAATAATTGGTTATAAGGGAAATATAATCCTTAAAGTTCAACAACAACAACAAGCCTTTATCCCACAAAGCGGGTTGGCTACATGAATCTTTTTTCTCCATTGTGTCGTATTAAGAGTTAAATTCTCATTTAAATCTAATAAAGAAATGTCATTTCTAATAATTTCTAACCATGTGTTTTTAGGCCTACCACTACCTTTCTTAACATAAGTCAAATCTAATAGATCTAATTTCCTAACAAGGCCATCGGAGGGCCGCCATTTTATGTGACCAAACCATCTAAGGCGACTCTCTCTAATCTAATCTTTCACTAGAGTTACTCCAAACTTTTCACGTATATGTTCATTTTGTATACTGTCTCTGAGAGTAAAGCCATTCATCCATTTAAGCATCCTTATCTCTAAAAGACTTAACTTAATATTATACTTCTCTTTTAATGGCCAACATTCTGCACCATAAAGCATTGCAAGTCTCAATGCTATCTTATAAAATTTTCCCTTAAGTTCGAGAGGGACTTTTCTATCACACAACAAGCTCGATGCATTCCTCCACTTTTACCATCCAACTTGAATTCTACTAATAATATCGCAATCTATTTCACCATCACTCTGAACAATAGCCCAAGATATCTAAAACGTGTACTCTTATTAATGACTTAATCAACCAAAGTCACAATCCTCCCACTAAATCTATTACTACTAAAATATTATGCTCCATATATTCAGTTTTAGATCAACTCAAATGAAAACCTTTCGACTCTAAGGTTGACCTCAATAATTCAAGTTTACCTTTAACCCCCTCTCTAGTCTTATCAACAAGAAGAATATCATTAGCAAAAAGCATACACCAAGGTACAACCTCATGCAAATGTCTAGTGAGAACATCCATGAATAAAGCAAAAAAGATATGTGCTTAAGGCTAATCCTTGATGTAATCCAACTGAAATAGGAAAATACTTGGTCAAACCACCTTGTGTTTGAACACAAGTAATAGGTCCTGCATTCATATACATCTTTAATGACTTGAATATAAACATTATTAACCCCTTTCTTATGTAGAACTCTCCATATCACTTCTCTTAGAACTTTATCATATGCTTTCTCTAAATCAATAAAAATCATATGTCGATTCTCCTTATTCTCTCTATACTTCATCAAACATCTCAATAAATGTATAGCTTCCACAGTAGACCTACCTGGCATGAATCCAGGTTGATTTTGAAAAACATTAGTGTACTAATTAAACTACGTATGGCAATAGGAGAATTAAACATAAGGATGTACTAATTAAACTACACAAATAGGTAAAAGCGTGGAATGCCATAAAGAAAACAGTAAAAGCAAACAATAGTTTTAAAACAAATAAACTTAATAAGATTCAATTCAATACAGAACTAATTTTATATATTAGCTAAGGATAATTTCCAGATGATCAATTAACATTCTAGCCTTCACGATACTATCAGCATCAGGAAATCACCTATCTTTCCTTGGCATAAAAAATATGCAGCGAGATAAAGCACATACAGTCCTCAAACCAGATTTGTGAATTCATAAATATACAAACATCAAACAAAAATTAACATCATCACCAAACAATTCACACCAATGACTGCTTTATCATTGGAGCAAGTTCATGTATGTTGTATAGGGTTCAGTATAATCGCAGTAAATGTTAGAATTAATTTAAAATCTAGAAGAACAGACATTCGTTGCTAGGAAGACCGGAAGTTCAATTACCTATTTACTTCTTAGTGTATTAATAAAAAACGTCAGACAGGAACATTTAGTTTAATAAAGATAAATTGATGACCAAATAAATCAAAATACAAAAGCCAAACTACAAGAAAGAAGCCATTTAGAATTTCTAATCAAGTGACTTAA
This sequence comes from Dendrobium catenatum, assembly GCF_001605985.2. Classification (NCBI taxonomy): domain Eukaryota; kingdom Viridiplantae; phylum Streptophyta; class Magnoliopsida; order Asparagales; family Orchidaceae; genus Dendrobium; species Dendrobium catenatum. Next base: position 781,154 of record NW_021318586.1, read on the forward strand.
TATATATACTTTTCTTATAACCCTAAAATAAGAAGAGACTGCTGTAATTCGAGAGGTTTGGAGAGCAGGTGTTCTACTTCGTACTACTTGTTTTGATAATTTTATCATTGAAAGAGAGTTTTTATGAGGTTTGACAATGTTTTTCTCCAAATCATATCAATAATACTCTTAAGTTCTGATCCAAGAACTTGTTGTACGTTGATTGTGAGAGAGCTATTGATCTTGTGGAGCTATTGCCTGGTACTGTGGAATCTAGCTGGTGGGGTATGGTAGCCATGCTTTTTGCAGAGGAAAAGAGATGTAGGGGTCCCTCCAATACCCCGAGAAGGATAGAGGTTCTTTGATTTCCTTTTTTTATCCGAGCTCCTGACTGGGTTCAATAATGGAATATATGGATGACAGTGTGAAAAAGCTAAACAACACATTAAATTTCAAGGTATAAAAAACAATTTCAAACCACAAATGAGATTCTACAACCTGAAATATCATGTAAAGAGAACTAGGTTGCAGGTTGAGTAACACACCTCGATTTTTACATTCTTGAAACGCAACTTCTTGCCTCTCCCAAGAACAATAATCGCTCCTGAATATGGTTGTCCCTTTGACTCAAATTCATCATTCAATGATAATATTTTTCCACAACCATCATATGTAAACTCATTGACATGAGAACCATCCACAATCAACTGTCTTCTCGGGGAAAGATGAACAACATCATCACGTTGCATAAATACTGGTTCTAAGAAAATTATATCATCAGAGGAAGTAAGCGGATCCTTATTTGGATGAAAAGTTTCCTCCCTGCCAGTTATCGCCCCAAAAGAGGGGACAAAAAACTCAGCAACTGCAAGAAGAAAATCCAAAACAACAAGAACCCGTGGCTGCTGAATTCTTATAACAAAGGACCGAAAAGAAGGACGCCATCGAAAGTCCAAAATCAGCATGGTCAACTTAGAAACCTCCATGTCAGACTCGTTTTCTAACTTGCTGGGCATGTTTGCTTGAGAGTTAATGAAGTTTGAAGATGAACTTGAATTGTTACAACCAGGTTTTGAAACATCTGTATAAGAACCAAGCATCAAACACATTTCTGGCTTTGTATCAGAGCGTATATCCAGCACAGAGAATATAGGAATTGTCACATAAAGATCCATCTCAAAAAAAGATGTAGACCGATAAGAAACCCAAAGGCCTTCCAACTGGAAAATTATTATTATCATGTCAGAAAAGAACGTGTCACCTAATCCATTAGTGGCAGAATTGAAACAAGATTTAAAGAAGCACAAATTAAAATCACTGATACAGATAGTTTAGGCAGTAAAAGATAAGAGATAGTAGACAACTAAAACTGTAGATGAAAATGTTCTTTAAGTCAATAGTATGACTATAATTAATAAAACATTAGTCACACTTACAGAGATTTGAGCCAATGGGGATTCTACATCAAGACCATTGCAAAGCTCTAGCAAAGCATTATGAATCTCAACAGTAATGATGACAATAGATCGCGAAAGTAAGCTCTGACCATTATGATTGACCTTGTCAACAAGCATACGCATAGACTCCTTTGCTCCAGCAACATTGCTATGAAAACTTGAAGGAAGTCTTGGCTCTTCAGATAAGTTCGTGTACAAACAATTAATTATTACGTCATATTCCTTGTCAGACATAACGCAATGCAACAAGCCCACCTTCAAAATAAATTCGAAATCAGAAGAGACATAATCGCTTATGATCAAGGTGATGAGTTGGTTAATTGCCAAAAGATAGATTTGAAACCAAATTTGCGCAAACTAGTATTGTCACATGATGGAAATTGTAGATGCGCATAAAATGAGAAAATAGTGTGTGCTATATATATATATATATATATATATATATACTATTCACGTGGCATCAAAACAATCATTTGTTTATTGTACTTGAACTTAATTGTAAGAGGACAAAAAAACTATGAAATGCAAATAATATAATTTGGAAAAAAAGTTAGATGGAATACTGAGAAGGATGTAATAAAAGAACAGAAAAATGGAAAATGTAGCAAAGCTAATACGTACCTGATCAGAACATTTACTTGTGAAGAGTTAATGTATAAGAGTGTTGAAAATATAAGAGAAAAAGACTAATTCTTCTTATTTCAAAGAGAAGGATAAGTGTTGTTTGTATAGAGGATGCAAGGACAAAGGATTAAGATGTAAACCGGAAATAGGAGGGAAAAGAAGGAAAACAGTAAATACAAAAATTTACATAATATAACTTTTCTCTTATGAAATCAAATAACGAGAAAATTAAAAGCATGTAATATATTTTACAAGCTTGGACTGGTGGACTTTACGCAGGCAAGGAACGGTCGCAGGATTTCCGAGATATAAAGGGAGAATTGTTAAAGTAAATTGCCAGCCTCCATGCAAGATTCTAGAATTGTTTTCTTGATTTCTAGTAGTTGCTATTACTCACCTTTGTTTGTTGCCCACCTGATGTAGAACGAAAACGAATTTGCTAGGGACAAATGATTTCACCAATAACCTGAGATGAATTCTCAGAATATTCCTTCAAGAAATCTGAAGTATTTCAGATCTTCTCACAGAAATCAGAAAAGAGGTCCAGCCGTCAGTGTTGGAGAAAGAAATGGAAGAGGAGCTTCAGCCTATATTCCAGCAAGGCTAGGCCGTGAGAGAGAGAGGCGAGAGGCTTCTTTGATGTTGCTACAGCAAAAAGAATCTAGCTGAAACTGCTGGACAGCAGTTAGATCTTCCAAACAGCAATTAAGAGGCTTACGATAGCTGGGTTTGCATGGGCAACGGCTGCATTAATTATTGGCTGAGAAACGTGGACAGTTTTTTTTTTTTCTATGAGGAAATCAAATAAGGGAAGGCGGTAAGCTGGGAGGAGGTGACGGGATTTAATGGGGCTGAGGTGGAGGTTAATTAATTCCTAATTCCTTCCCATAGGATTAGGGAATAAATTAAGGATTAAAGTCAAGAGGAATTCGGCCAAGAGAGGTGTGGCTTCAATTTTGTTTCCAACGGGTGGGGAAGTGGTTTAGGAAACAAATCCTGTAGGAAGTAAGGGAAGCATTGAATGAAAGCTGAGGAGGGAATTTTATTTCCCAAAATCCGATTTCTGATTTTAGGAAATAAAATTAAAACTTAGGAGTTGGGGAAATAAATATAATTAAAGCCAAGGTGGATGGGGCCGGCTGTAACCATAGGGAAAGAGGGTTTTAATGCTTTAATTGTGATTACTTAATTGGGGTGTGGAGTTTAGGAAAGAAATAATTAAACTTTATTTGAATTTGAAATTCAAATAAAATTCATTTAGTAACTTTCCAAAAATAGAATGATAAATTAGGAAAGAATTCAAATTTCAAATTAGTGGAATTTGAAAATTTGAAAACCGCCCAAGATTAAGTCACCCAAATTAAGTTTGAATTACATCATGAATGTGATTCAAAACTTTCCTAAAATAGCTTTCTAATTTAGGAAATCATTTGAAATTCAAAATTCGAATTTCAAAGGATGAAAATAATTTCCTAAAGGGTGGCCGGCGGTGGAGGAGCTAATGGGGGAAGGTGGCCGGCGGCTATGGGGAAAATTTTGTGGAGCTTGGTATGAAGGTTTGGCCGAGGGGTTGAGAGGGGAAGATGAAGAAATATGAAAAAGACGACGGGGAGAGATAAGAAGGAAGAAAATAAAAACAAAGATAAAACGAAAGCTAGAAAATAAGAACCGCGAGCCTCGGTGATGTGATGCAATGGTGGAGTTACACAAGAGTTTAAAAAGAGAATTAAAGTTTAGCTCAACGAATTATTTATTCATGCATCAAAGTTAAGTTGATTACAAGTAATTCGCGATGTTCAACTTGTTAGGCAAGAAACTACAACAAGAAAACTAAACCATTTAAGCATACGCAAAGGAAAACATAAAACGAAGGCTAGTAAATAAAATCCCACAATTAATACAAAGTTGTTCACACCTTGAGACCTTTAATTCTCTCTTCCTACGGAGACTAAGTTGAGCGACGAAAGATTGTCCAGACTAGCATCGAGGTTGCCACTAGGATGGAGGTACCAAGGAACGTCGCCGTGGGAAAGGATCTCGGAGGCGGAGGGGGCACGGTAGCTCGACCTTTGATAATCCAAGTGTAGACGGAGAAGT
>NW_021318586.1:785410-873719 GCF_001605985.2 Dendrobium catenatum
TTTTTTTTTTCTATGAGGAAATCAAATAAGGGGAGGCGGTAAGCTGGGAGGAGGTGACGGGATTTAATGGGGCTGAGGTGGAGGTTAATTAATTCCTAATTCCTTCCCATAGGATTAGGGAATAAATTAAGGATTAAAGTCAAGAGGAATTCGGCCAAGAGAGGTGTGGCTTCAATTTTGTTTCCAACGGGTGGGGAAGTGGTTTAGGAAACAAATCCTGTAGGAAGTAAGGGAAGCATTGAATGAAAGCTGAGGAGGGAATTTTATTTCCCAAAATCCGATTTCTGATTTTAGGAAATAAAATTAAAACTTAGGAGTTGGGGAAATAAATATAATTAAAGCCAAGGTGGATGGGGCCGGCTGTAACCATAGGGAAAGAGGGTTTTAATGCTTTAATTGTGATTACTTAATTGGGGTGTGGAGTTTAGGAAAGAAATAATTAAACTTTATTTGAATTTGAAATTAAAATAAAATTCATTTAGTAACTTTCCAAAAATAGAATGATAAATTAGGAAAAAATTCAAATTTCAAATTAGTGGAATTTGAAAATTTGAAAACCGCCCAAGATTAAGTCACCCAAATTAAGTTTGAATTACATCATGAATGTGATTCAAAACTTTCCTAAAATAGCTTTCTAATTTAGGAAATCATTTGAAATTCAAAATTCGAATTTCAAAGGATGAAAATAATTTCCTAAAGGGTGGCCGGCGGTGGAGGAGCTAATGGGGGAAGGTGGCCGGCGGCTATGGGGAAATTTTTGTGGAGCTTGGTATGAAGGTTTGGCCGAGGGGTTGAGAGGGGAAGAGGAAAAAATATGAAAACGACGACGGGGAGAGATAAGAAGGAAGAAAATAAAAAACAAAGATAAAACGAAAGCTAGAAAATAAGAACCGCGAGCCTCAGACTCTTCCGAAGACTGACGGGTGATTCGTTGCCCTTCTCCAAGGGACTTCAAATCACGAGCCCGGACCCATCCTGCGGCTGGTGACATCTTCGATTCCTTCCCACAGGAATCTCACTCTCGTTCTCTCCCAAGAAGAACACAAAAGTGGAAAACACAAAATTTTTCATATCAAATTAACCATCCATTACAATAGATTAAGGCCTTATATATAGGCCATAACATGAGAAAATAAAAAATACAAAAATGCCCCTTGGGCCAAGACACTCACATAAAGTATCCTAGAGGTAAAAGAGGAAAATACATAAAACAAGAGCTAAAATTCAAAAAATAATACATAAATGAAAATTTAAATAATGCCCGTCGATTTACTAAGCCGCCTGTGATAGATGCGCCAAATCTTCGTACCGATGTCCGCCTCACCACCCCTTTATCTTCTTTTCCAAATTTGGTTCATAATTTCTAGCAGCCATATAACTCCTTCCAGTGCAAGACCGTTGTTAGCTCCCTTAACTTTGCCTAGAATTTCCAGTCTTCCTCAAGCTGGATGTTGGATAGAATTTGAAAATTGATGCACTAGAACCATACTAACAAAAATAACAAGAAAAGATAATAGCAATAAAGAGGGAGAAAGAGAATCTAGAGTAAGTGTTGACGTGTTTTTCTCGTGATGACTCAGCCCGAATCGAGTCAATTCAAATCCGTTCGGATTTGATCACGCTTGATCAACTTAAATGATTGTCGTCGAGCGTTAATTCACTCAAATCATACTTCAATTTAATAAAATTAAATTCAATTTCATCAAATTTAAATCAAATTGATTGAAATTGACCTAAATTGTTCAAATCAACCCAAAATCGGTTCAAATCAAACCCAATCAAATCTCGTCGAGCATTGCCGAACAAAGATTGACGCAATTTGGCGCCAATTAAAATTTACTTTCGCAAAATTGACTTGATTGGACCCAAATCGGCCCAAATCGGTTCGGGTCGAGTCCAATTCAGACCTCATTTCAACTCAATTGGGCTAATCATAGCCCAATTAACCTTTCCAAATGAGTTCTTGCATCCAAGGGTTGAGATATGACTTGATTTTCAAACTTTTCTGTCGTTTTCCAGTCAAATATTCTCATTTTAGCAGGCGCATGTAGCAGAGATCGTAGAAATCTCTTATCTTGCAGCAAATCCACTCGAATAGGCATGGCTTGCAATCACTCGAATAGAAATCTATTCTTTCCTCATGTCTTGTATTATGGATATCTCCAAAGTCCTAAGTACATCATGTTGCAAGTCCTTGAACTTAAAATCGAACTTTAAGTTTCTCTACATCATATCCCTTTTGTTGGAACTAGAAACCAACAAACAATAATCAATTCTTTCTTATACATGATGTTTGGGAGTAGCCTACAAGCTCCAAACGTCATGCTACATAAGCTTTTAGATCTTGGAAATAAATTCTAAATTTCTAAGTCATTCATTCCTCTTATGCATGAATGATTTGGAGCATCTTAATGCTCCAAATATTTCATTGAATAATCAATCATTCTACTCACTATAAAACATGAAAATATTGATCGTATGTGTCGCACGCATTTCGATGTGCTGCGATGAAATTAGGCAAAATTTTAAAGTCGTCGAAATTCGACGCAATAAATTTTATAAAATTCTACGTGAAATTTCGATCGAAACGGCATAAATAACATATATCGAATTTCGCATGATTTGGAAATTAAAAAACGTCGAAGTTTGTTTAAGTAAAATTTTAGTCTTTTGCCTATTTTACCCTTATAAACACTTAAGGAAATTTTGGGAGGGGCACATGCATCAATTGACACTTTCATTCTTCCTTAAACCTCATTTCACGCCTAAGGACCGAAACATTCGGTCCTTGACATCTTTTGTTCGGCCGAGAGAGGGAGAAAGCAGAAATGAGAGGGAGAGGATGGTGAATAGGTGGTGGCTGGCCAGTTTCCGATAAGGGATTTTGGCGAAAAACGTGGGGAAACGCATAAGGAAGATAGAGGTAAGCTTCTAATGCAAGAAATGTTTCTTTTCCCTTAGATTTTTTGAGAGAAATTTTTAGGGTTTGCTCAAAACTCATAAGCTTAGAAGAAAAGTTATAGGGAAGGGTTAAGGAATGCCTTTAATCATGAAAAAATGAAAATTCCCTAGAAGATTTTCAAATTTCCGAAATTAGGGTATCTCAAATTTTACTTCTTTTTCAAATGAATGTTAGAAGAACTTTGGGAAAGGATTTTTAACCATGAAATTTAAAAGTTTCTTCTTCTTTTTTTTTTTAAATATTTAAAAGTTTCTTCTAAATTTTTATGTTTCTAAAATTAGGGTTTTCCACATGTTGAAATTTTGTGAAAATTTATTAGATTGTTCGTATAGGTCTTAGGAAGCTTTATTTATGAGAATTTGAGATTTTTATAAGAAATATCATTTTCCTAATTTTTAAAATTTAATAACGTAAATTTATAATTAGATAAGAGAGATGTTTTGAAATCTTATTGAAATTAGTGAAAATTTATATTTCCAAAATTATGTTTCCAAAATTTCAAAAATAATTAATGTAATTTATTAATTAGATGAATGAAATATTTTTAAATGCTTAGAAGATGAAAATAATGAATTTTCGATATCTAAATTTTAATTTTTTTTATAAATCCGAAAATTCATTTTAAAAATTTAAATTAGAAAATGAAAGGAGAAATAAATAATACGATATAATATTTAATATGAATGTTTTCCTTTAGGTTTTGAAAAAAAGATTGAAAAAGAAAGAATCGTCGCGAGGTTAGACAACGACTCGAAAATTTCTAGAAAGTGTTTGCTTGAGGTAGGAACACTTAACCCTACAATTCATATTTCTTTATGTTATTTTTGAAATGTCTAATGCACATTTTTATATTTTACTTTAGCAATGCATGTTAGATTTTCTCTCTTTTTGAAATGAAATACACCTAGCATGTTTAGAATGTATTGGTTGTTTAAAAGCATTGCACTATTTAATAAATACAACTCTTCATGTAAACTTGCCAAACAATACAAATAACTGATGCATATGAAAGATATGAGATTGATGTATAAATGAATGTGCATGTTGAAGGCGAAGTATTAAATATGGTGCATTAGCATAATACGGTTCTTAGGAGAAATATGGCTCTTCGGGAAAAAAAAGAAAAGAAAGATGATATGGCCAAAAATATGTTTGTGTATATGATCAGTACACTTCTGGTACTCCGGTAAGGTTATATATATTAAAGAATAAGAAAGCATATCAGTACATTATATGACATAAAAGGACATATAGTATTTGAAATGACCTCAAGAATATGCATATGAACTGTAGCATGGGACATTTAGAAAAAACAAATCATGACATTTAGTAATCATATAGATGAGTTAAATTACATCAAGCATAAATGATGAATTCCTCTCATGATATATGAATTTGTTAGAGTTAGTTGTTACCTGCTAAACATTACCTCATTCCCTCGTTCTAGGATATTTTTCAGGAGACCTCGCTGCTAGCAATGGCTGATCAACCTTGTTTCACTTATAGTCGTAGAAGACCGGATGATAGGTTTTCTCTTGTGTTTTTCTTTTAGTTGTCGTATGATTTTGGATGGTCATTGGTATGAATGAAAGAATTTCTTTTTTCACCTTTATATATCTTTCAAATGATATGAAATATTTTGTTCTATGGAACCTGTTTTAGAGGCGCTTTTTACATCCCTTGAATTGTTTTTAGATTCATTTTATGTCTTCTTTTAATGCTATTAAATTGTTTTGTTGTATCATTTACGTCCGACATCCGTTCTCGCCTTGTTTATACGAGCTCACTGGTCCGGGTCATGACGGAGTAGTATCAGAGTCCATGTTTTGGATATGGATCAGTATAAAGCGCCATTAGATTGATTTATGAGTCCTAGAACTTATAGGGTGTATGTTATACGATGATTATTGCATTGGAATTTTTTTAATTAGTTTAGGGCTATGGATCAGGAGCATGATGCCACTGATGGCAAACCAGATGGAAACAATGAACAGGCTGGGAGAGAAGTTCCAACGATATCATCTGTGGTACAACCTCCTGGTGGTAACAACAGTGCTACCATAGAACCTTTACTCAGATGATCATGGCTGTGACACAATTAATTCAGTATTTTCAAGATCAACCTCAGTTTAGTTTCAGGAGAGAGTCATCTATAGACAAATATTTGAAACTCTTTTAGGACATGCGACCGCATCTCTTTACATGAGTACGAGAGTCAGTTGATGCAGAATACTGACTTATGAGGATCGAGAAGATTTTAGAGGATATGCATTGTCTGACTAACTGATTGAGGGTGACTTTAGCCACCTTTGCATTGGATTGTAAGGCCAAAAGATGATAGAGAGGACAGTTGTTGGAGAAATTTGGTGACAGAGCAACATCTCAGATTTTGTCATTCTTTAGAGACTACTTTGTGCCTCTTTCTACGAGAAGGCAGATGCAGGAGTGATTTATTCGGTTAGTACAAGGAGATCGTACTGTTATGCAATATGAAGCTGAGTTTAATATGCCTTCTCGTTATTCAGCTCAGCTTAGCCCAAGTGTTATAAACAAATGGCATAAATTTTTGTCAAGGCTTCGAGATGCGATTCGATAGACATTGATTCCTTTTGGCATTCATGATTACTCTATTTTGATTTAGAGAGCAATGAGGATAGAGATTGATTATTAGGCTACTCAGAAGAAGAGATCTTTTTCAGAAGAAGAAGGAAGACCAGGAGTTTATAAGACCCAAATTAGGAAATGCACATCCCTCTTTGTACTTATAAGGTTCAAAGCATTTCTCTATAAGTTGCAACCTCTAGGTTGCATCTTCTTCTCTCTTTCTACAACTCAAAATTTATAGAAATTCCTCTCATTCCACTAACCCAAGTTAGATGGATGAATATCCTATTCTTTGAACACCAAATGCTCAAGAAAATTCTTTCAATTTGCAACCTCCACTTGCATTTCTCCTCTCTTCTCTACAAGCCAATATTGTAGAGAGATCATCCTTTCTACAACTCAAAAGTTAATATAAATTCCATTATTCGCCTCAATCCAAAATTAGAAGAGTGTGGACCTCGTTTTGAACATTAAAATGTTCAAAGATCCTTCATGAGATTGCAATATCTAAATTACATCTCTCTATTCTTTTCTACAAACGAAAATTGTAGAGAAATTCTCCTCTTTCTGCAACCCAAAAGTTATATATAGCTCTCATTCATTTAACCCATGTTGAGTGAATCAAACCTACACCAAATCACCTATTTGTTGAATCAAAATCAACAAATAGTTCATACCAAATCATTTATTTGTTGAACCAAAATCAACAAATAATTTCATATCAAACATAGGAGTCAAAATCTTAGCTTTCTTTCATTCTCCTAACCCAAGTTAAGTGAATGAGTTCCTCTCTTTGGATAACCGAAAATCGAAAGAACCTTTGACTTGTAGTCTCAATCTACATGTCATTCCATAGAATTTGCTCTATCCATATTTAGCAAGCCAAATATTTATCACTGAGTATAAAATTCAATGAAAATTCTAATTAATTTGCAATCTCAATTGCAAATCAATCTTCCTCACCTATTTAGCCAAAACTAATTGGTGACCCATCTTTCATTTGCCCAATCTAAATTAAGCAAACATATCTCTCTTTAAATACAAAAATTCAAAGAGACCTCTTGATTTGTACCCTCAAAGCTACAAGTCATCTCTCTTTTTTTATGGGTTCTTAAAGCCTTAGAGAAATTTCCCAACTCTTAGCCACCAAGCTATGAGTTTCATTCCTTTCTCCTCTCAACTCCAAAAGCTAAGCAGAATTCTCCAATACTTGGCTCAAAAAATAATGTTTTACACCTATCACGTAGACCCAAATTTTAGGTTAAATACCTCTTATAGTGACATGCCACACAAGCCTCACACACATATGTGCACAACCCCTAGGCATGCTAAGATTATGATTTTTCCTTTTTCTGCACATGTGGTAGATGATTGGGTGTGATTGCATTTGGATTATCTGTGTTGTAGGCACTTAACCTTAAATAGATAGTGTAGAAATATACACATTTTCTTGCAGGTGGACATGTCAAAAAGGGAGGCGCAGTAAAATTATAAATAAAAATGCTTGAATGATATGTGATGCTTAAAACTCCCAAGAGATGTGACCAATAGGGTAGAAATAGATGTTTGACACTTTAAATGATAAACAAAATTCTGGATGTGACATGTTTCTAATAAACTATTTTCTGACTCTCTATTTTGTAGCTTTGAGTCTTTTCTTTTTTAGAATGTATTTGATTAGACTGACGTTGTTTTTCTTTTTTTACTTTTGGGGCTTACTGAAAAAAGGTGGATCAAGAGGATATATCTAATAATTGTGAAGCCCAAAATTTACTTGGAAGACTCCAAGAAGTAAGAAACTGTAATTAATATTTGACTGGGTTGTATAATTGTAGGAAACGCGGCTGTCAAATTTGATTGTAATAACTGGGGCATTATTTACATTTTGCCTTAGTTGATTTGCATATTCAAGCAAGTGTTATTTTTTTACTGGATATGCAATAGAAGCATGTTTTTTCTTAGGTTTCTTCTCTTATTTTGCTTGGGGTTGGCTGGACTTTTAATACGGTAGGCTCTTAGGATAAGATTAAGATTTCTACCGATTAAAAATGTAAGAAATCTATAATCAATCTAAGCTTCATGATTTTCAAATAAAAAGAAAATTGTATAACTCCCTTCAAGGAACCATGTTTTCCAAAACCTAAAATGATCATGTGTAGGCCAGTAAGTCACATATAAAAATCCCTCAGTTAAAGATCATATTATAAAAAAATCAGCATTTGTGAGTCAGCATTTTACATACCACACATAGTCAGTCATCTTGGCCTCAAATCGAAGTTGTAAGCCATATCTTTTAAACAAAAATAGCTTCCCTGCTCTTCATATGAATTGAGACACGAAATCATAGTTTTAATAGTGACTAAGTAAGTTAACTAGTGGATCTTTCCAGGTAAGGTAATAAATCCATAGGTCGGGCTATTTATGCCTCTTGTGAGATGTAGTTTGTAAGTTCCTTACACTTCATTAAATTTAGATTCGAGACACTACCCTTCGATAGTCCTCACCTTAGATTTAGGATCTGAGGCTTGGTTGATTTCAATCACCTTATAAGCTCTCATTTTCCAAGCATTTCCTTCAACTCCAACTCATGTTGTTGGAATATTGGTCACATCCTTCTAATCAAAATAATAAACATAAATAAAATTGGAGTCTAAAATATAAAACCCAACAGAAGATAATCGAAGCAGCTCTTAGATTTCTCAGAATTAAGTGTTCTTTCTTCACTCATTTTTGCCTTCTTTCTAAACTCCAATCAAAAGTTAATCTTCTCATCCTTGAAATTCTTAAAGACTAAAACTCTTTAAATAAGAATTTCATATATTTTAAAATCAAAATTTTAGCCAATCTTTTGATGATTTTTAAAATAAAGAAAATCACGAGTTTAATAAAAAAAATTTCAAGTATCAAATATTTGAAATGTAATTAACTATAGAGGCTTGCCCCTATGGGGCATCTGTATCCCAGCATACCTGTTAACGGCGAATGGCGCACCATGGCGCAAAGGTCTCTTTGGAGCCATGGCGTATAGCACACGGCGCAGCGCGCGCTATTTTCAATATGACGCAAACTATATAAAAATTATAAAGTAATAAGCATGAATATGAAATATTATTAAAAATAAAAGACAACCTATCATTATAATAAAAGACAACCATAAAATATATAAGTTCGACTAAGTAACATCCAAATATCTTATAATTCAAATATTACAATCTTTTTTTAAAAGATCAAATAAGAATTTAATCTACTCTTCTTGGGAATCATCATCATCAGCAAATGTTAAAAAAGCTTAATTATCTTCTTCAACATTGTCTCCTACTTCATAATTCTATTCATGACCCTCCTCATCATCATTCTCAATAGCAACATCATGCATAATTGAAGATTCTTTCTCTTTCCCTTTAGATCTTTTCCGAATATTATAACTTTTATCATAAACATCAGTAGCTTTAGCAACACTTGTCCAAGTTAAATCTTCTTCTCCAGCAAAAAAGTCATTTTCTTCATCAGACTCATCATCTAATTTTCCTTTTAGCTATTCATTTGCATCATCTATCTCAGTCAAAGAAATAGGATCAATGACATCACAATGATTGAATCTCCGAATCAGTGCTCTATTATATTTCACATAAACTAAATCGTTTAAGCGACCATGATCCAATTTGCTTCTTCGTTTGCTATGAAGCTGCAATTAAAATATTATTAAATTACTATATTATGAACATATATAAAAAATCAAAACATATATTGTAAAATACTAACATGTTCAAAAATACTCCAATTGCGTTCGCATCCAGATGAACTAAATGTTAGACTTAGGACTTTAATAGCAAAGCTTTGTAAATTTGGAGCTCCTTGTCCATATGCCAACCACCAATCAGTTGGAAGAAATGAATTTTTTTTTTCAATATTATATAACAAATCAGTCTTAATTTTTTTTGTAAATAATGATACCTGAAGATCGGGTAGTTCTTTGTCTTACAGCTGGTTGAATACCAAAAAGTCATTCACCCCTAATGTATAAACTTAATTCATTACTAATTTTATCTTCTTCAGCTACATATTGAGATAATCTTCCAATACATTGGTAAAGACCATCAGATATTTCTTTATCCTTGACAATATCAGGGTTATTCAAGAAATATTCAGGATTTAAAAAAAATCCCACTGCAAGTAGAGGCTGATTTAATTGCACTTCCCATCTTATATCAATAATTTTAAAAATTTGATCATACTTATCACTATTATTGAAGCTTGCAGCAATTGCCTCTTTTGCTCTATCGATTGCTTCATATATGTAAGCCATTGGGGGCTTCTTCTCTCCATCAACCAATCTAAGATCCTTTAATAAATGACCAGCTATTTTTAAGGCATACACTATAGTGTTCCAAAATGATTGTTGTAAGATTGTATGTTTAGATTGTTTTGTTTTAGCCTCTTTCGCATAAGAACCCAAGATAAATTCCTCACAAGTAAACATTTTCTTCAAGTTCAGTTGTTATTGATGAAAATGTTGTAAAGTTAAGAAAGCTGTTGCAAAGCGAGTTTTTGCGTGTTTGACCAGTGCTCTTTGGTTTGTGCACATTCTCATTAACTCAAGTAAGCAAGGCCTAGAATATATAAAACTGTGTATTGTCACTGCTTTCTCAAAGCAACGCCTTAGCTTTTGAATTTTAAAAATGTCCTCCATTATTAAATCTAAACAGTGAGCAGCACAAGGAGTCCAATAAATATGAGGATATTTGTCCATCAATAATTTACTGTTATGTCATTATAATTTAAGTTAAGATATATACAAATTCTTCATGAAATAACATAACTTTAGAATAAAAGTTGTGACAAACCTGCAAGAACATTTTTGGATTCATTATCAGTGACCACTTGGACTAACTATATAGTCCAATAACCTCGATGTACTTGCAAAAAAGTTCAAACATTTTCATAGCATTCTTGGAGAAAGAATTAGCATCAATTGATTCTATGAATGCACTACCTCTTGGACAATTAACAAGAAAATTGATTAAGCTTTTCCCATTCCTCGACGTCCATCCATCTGCCATTAGAGAACAACCATATCATACACAATGTGCTTGATGGCGTCGCAATAGCTCATGTGTATGTCCAAGCTCTTTCTTCAAACAAGTAACTCGTACCTCATGATAACTAGGAGGTTTCATACCAGGTCCAAACTGCCCAAGTGCCTCCACCATAACAGGGAAACTATCAAAATGAAGGGGGATCAAATCAAATCCAAAAAAATTTGATTTTTGACTTCTCCAACTCATTAATGTCAAGTGAAAGGTTAGCTCATTATGAGCTAGTTTTTAGTTCATTTATGGAGCTAAAAATTAGCTCATTATTTATTTGATCTTTTCTATTCTCCTTCCCCCCTTTGTCTATTTGTTTCCTGTGCTTGGCTCTTGGGTTCCCGTACCATGGCTCCTTGGTTTCATCGGTTAGTTGCTGGTTTTCCGTGCTGGGTTGCCTTTCCCGTGCCTTGGTGCTTCGGTTCCGTGCGGGCATCCTTGGCTTTTGCGGCTGCTTCTTCGGATTCTGCCTGGGCTATTTTCCCGTGGCTGTTGGGGGCTAATTTTTGTGGCTGTGATGCTTTGTTTCTTGGAGTGATTGCTGGCTTTTCATCTCCCTCATTTAATATAGAATGTGAAGAGATTTTGGGGCTTTTTTGGACAGAAATTGGACAATTTTTGGAACTGATTTGGTGGCTGTTTTGGGAGGAATTCCAAGAGACTTTTGCTTATTTCTGTGCAATTTTCTACTGCTGTTTTTAGGTGTCTTTTGGCGTTCTATCTTCCTATTTTAATTAGCTTTTAATTAAGTTTTAGTGGTTGTTTGTATTCCTTCTTTTGTGCTTATAAATACGAGTTATTTGTGGCTGTTTTAGATAAGATATGTGAATGATTTTTGGAAATGTAAACCTACGGGTTTCATTGGAAAGGCTTGCGATCTTTGTCCACCTTCTTTCTCTTCCCCTCAGAAAATCTTGCGAGCTCTTTCCAACCTTCGCCTTGGCTTCTAACCTCTTTCGTCTCTCCGCAAGTGACACTCCATCTGTATCCTTCTTCTCAAAATGTAGCAAGTTTAGGGTGTCTTGTTTGAGTCAGGTTTGTTTGAGTCAAGTTTGTAAGAGTCAATGGTTGTAAGTCTTTTATTTTATAACATTAAAGTTTGTTTTGTTGAATTTGTCTAGTTTTTGTGAGTTTTTGTAAGTTTCTAGATCTTAGAAAGAGATTGTCTTTGTGACCAAAAATGTGGGTCCCTTCCCAAATTTTTGGTTGCATCAACACTTAAACAGCCCTTCCCCTCATTTCTTTTCTAGCTGCATCCATTTCTTTGTTAAACTGATCTTTTCTATGCTTTACTAATCTTCAGGGTTTGGTGTAAGGAAATTATCTAATTGACCTTTAGGTCGTGATGTTTTGAAAATAGATGTAGATGTAGATCCTTAACTAGATGTGTTAGATTTACTTGTCCGCAACATTTTGGATGGTTTAGCAACTAAAATATCATCTGTCATCACATCAAAGTCTTCTCCTTCTTCTTCAGCAAGGTTGACATTTGATATGTCATTAAACTGTTCATTTAAATCTTTTTTTTTTCCAACATGGATGCCTTAATTTTAGACTTCACGTGCTCGGGATAGTTATAGCAAGGCCTTGCATTCCTAAAACCCCCAACGAGGTGTTGTTTGTGGCGTGTAATTCCTCCTTTGTTATTTTACCACAAAAAATGCATATCACACGGTTGTTGTCGGATTCATTTGTTAGTATAACATATTTTCATGCTGGATCTATTTTTAAAAATTGAACTGAATCTGACATTTTATGATCACCTAAAAGCAAAAAAAATTTAGATAAAAAAAACATAATATTGCCCAAGAAACATAATATGGGGTTGTCCCGGAACAAAATTTATTTGTAAGAGGAATTTTGAAGTTCGTTTGTATGGAAATTAGGGAGCGGTACCGAGCATGTACCGAGCGGTACCGAGCATTTACATAGCGGTACCGAGCGGTATCATGCATGTACTTAGCGATACCGAGCATGTACCTAGTTGTACCGAGCGGTACAGAGCATGTAACTAGCAGTACCGAGCATGTACCGATCGGTACCGAGCATTTACATAGCGGTATCATGCATGTACTTAGCGATACCGAGCGTGTACCTAGTTGTACCGAGCTGTACCAAGCGGTGCAGAGCATGTAACTAGCGGTACCGAGCATGTACTGATCGGTACCGAGCATTTACATTGCGGTACCGAGCGGTATCATTCATGTACTTAGCGATACCAAGCTTGTACCTAGCGGTATCGAGCATGTATCTACTTGTACTGAGCTGTACCGAGCAGTACAGAGCATGTAACTAGCGGTGCCAAGCAGTATCTAGCATATACATAGCGGTACTGAGCATTTACTTAGCGGTACCAAGCATGTACCAAGAGGTACCGAGCATACCTGTTATGTTATAAATTCTTGTAAGAAATAGCCTTACAAAACAACAGAGTTGTGCGGAACAGACGGAGGTTGCAAATCGGAGTCAGCTGGTTAAATTTTTTATTGGAAAAGACGAAGGAGGGGGCAGATTTGGCAGAAGCACTGCTTTGCGGGATGATTCGGCGGAAACAACAACTTCAACTTCGGGACAGATTCGGCTGGATTCAACGGAAGCAGCGAATGCAGCAAACAAAAAATAGAAAACCTTCGACTTCGGGATAGATTCAGCGACCTCGACTTAGGGACTGCGGGATGTGTTCAGCGGATGCAGCAAACAGAAAATATTTCGTGAAATTAGGGCAATGAATAGTCATTTATCTTAAAATATAGATATATTTTTAAATATAAAAAATATTCATAAGTATACCGAAATTTAAAAACAATTTTGCGCGCTATATTGTGCCGTGTGCAATGCGTCATGGCTCACATGTGGCGCAAATAGCGTGCGCTATTTTAAACACATGCGCCTCGCCATGAACATGGCGCCGTAGGTGCGCCGCGCCGCGTCGTGCGCTATAGCGCGCGCTATTTTGCGCTATTGACAGCTATGATCCCAGAATAAAATAAACCTCTTTCAATAAAATATTTAATGGGGGAATCAGTATTAAAATTATAAATTTTATAATTAAGTCTAAAAAGAAATGATATTTTTGTATTTCAAAGTAATATATCATCTTTCTTATGTCGTACTCGATCACAAAATATGAAATTTGTTTGAGGATGACAAAATGATGCCAGCAAAAATTTGGGATGGCTCCAAATTTTTGAAAGCAAAAACAAGACTTTCCTAGGTAATAGAAAATACACGAAATAACCAAAAGTACACAAAATACAACAAATAAACCAAAAATGACTTACAAACCTTCGACGCTTACAAACGACAAAATAAAGACACAATGACTTTCCTAAAACTGCTTGCCAAATATTGAGAAGAAACATACAGGTGGGTGGATACATACGGAAAGAAGAATGAGATTGGAAGCCAGGACGAAGTATAGCTCGCAAGTTATAGAGAAGAGAAGAGGAAGAGGACATAACTCGTAAGTTATTCCAAAGAAAACCCTCAAGTTTTATCTCAAAACATCATCATCACAACCAACATTTTTCATCCCAAAACAACTCTATTTTATAGGCAAAAGAAGGAAGATAAACAGCCATAGCACCTCCAACCAAATCCAATTAGAATTGGGGAAATGAAAAGCCAAAAGACACCGAATGAAAGGCCAAAAGACAACAAAACAGCCAACATAATTTCTACACAGAAAACAGGGAAACAAGCCACAGAAAACCCAACCAACAGCCATGGGAAGCCCAGCCAACAAGGGACTCGAAGAGCCAACACAGGAAACAGGACAACACTTCACGGGAAAACAGTCAGGAGGCGAAAACCGAGAGGGAATGACCACGGGAACAACAACAGCCAGCAAAAACCGAAAACAACAAGCAGCCCATGGGACAAAACCGAGTAGACAATGGGGAAGGGAAGAGACACAATAAAACAGGCAAGGGGGAATCCTAAGAGCCAACTTTATTCTCAAAGAAGAAACCAAAGAGTCAAAGGCAAGGGACAATGAATCTAATTAATTGCGTTAATGAGCTGAAAAAGAAGAAGAAGCTCATTAATGAGCTGATTTTTAGTAGAGATAAAGAAACTCACCAAAATAAAATCTAACTTGTTTTGACCCCACCCTGCCTACATCACAAAATTTCTCCAACAGTGAGATTCCGTAATATTTCACAATATTGAAAGAAAAATAAGAATTAGAGTTCAAATTATTTAACATCCTAGGCTCTACAACGACCTATTTCTAGGCTTGGGTATGTGCTTATCAATGTAGAAAATGTTATACTTTGGCCATACAGGAGGAAAAAAAATAGCAAAGCTTAATAGCTACATGCTTTAAAATACATTAGTGTAGCCCAAAATTTTACCAATAGGAGTGGGCTCCAAAAAATCACGACTCAACCTCTCCGCGGCCCCTTTCTTTATTCGAGTCATTGAGGAGAGTTTTAACGAGTAAGTTCCAATGCAAATTTTTAAAAGGCAGATTGTGTTTAGAATAAGACATTACTCAGAGATTTCACCCTCAATTTTGCGAGTACTTTATGATCTGAGTTCAAGTTTCCTATAGCACAAGCCATTATAGTTAATCACATATAGTAAGAGTGCGAATGAGGTGGGCTTTTCACACGTGGTAATGGGTGACTGCCGCCTATTCGAACTGGCACTGAACTGCGGGGTATGGGCACTGTAGCAAACAGCTAGATCTACACAGGATTTGAGAAAGGTTTGCAAGTATTTCTTTTCTTTTCTTTTTTCCTTAATATTTTGTGTGGAGTTCAACAATTTCATGATAATTTGATTCTTAAAAGAACAGAATAAAAAATAAAGATATATAGTTGACCCCGTGTAGTAGCAGTGTTTAAAATTGTGTAATCGGGCATTGAGGCGTTTTCTTTTTCATTAGACGAGGCGCAAGCCTCAAGGCGTTTTGAGGCGTAAGCCTCAAAATCAAAAGATTACTTAAACAAAAAATGATAAATTTTTTATATACTAATGAGCAAAAAATATAAAACATAAAAAGGCACAAGTTATGAAGTGAAATCAAAATATCTAAATAATAAAACAATATGAAATATAGTTCAACTTAAATTCTATCTTTCTCAAATCACAATATTATTTTCATTAACATATAATTTCAAAAATAAATAGCAATGAATACAACAATATACCGAGCAGCCGGTGGTCCAAGGGGGAGCTGCCCCCTGGCGGAGTTCGACCTGTAATTTTGAAGTTCTTAATATTTTTAAAGTTCGTAAGTCATTTGTATGGAAAGATACCGAGCGGTACTGAGCATTGTTGTACTTAGTGGTAAGAAGCAATGTTATACTGAGTGGTAACGAGCAGTACCGAGCATGTACCTAGCGATAACAAGCGGTACTGAACAGACATACCAATTGTGGAATCTTATTAGGTTATGGGCTTTTTTTAATTTTAAGATGCGGACGCCTCTAAAACATGAGGCGAGGCGGCCCTCAGTGAACATGAGGCGTACGCCTCAATGCCAGCTCTCATTGCGTAGGCTTTGAGGCTTAAAAGTCTGAAATTGTGCTGAGGTGTGCCTTTTATTATGCAATTTTAAACCATGTGTAGTGGGATAAAATTTAGTTGTTGTAGGATGCAATTCACTTTTTGTAAGGTGATTTGGTTTGTAGGAGTTATGTTATATACATCTTACACTATCACCCTCATGTTAAGATAACTATAGTTGCATCATTCATAGGCTGTCACCCACCTAATGCTGAAATAGGAATGATTTACAAATCTGACCTAGCCAATGTCCTGCCGGATTTCTTTCGATCCATATTGCCATTATCCTGTAAATCTCTCAACCTATGGTACTGGACTTGTATAAGAGCTTAGTACTACTATGTCCTTGTTGTAACAATTTCATGCAAGAATTTTGCCTCAAAAATAATTTATGCATCTAACGTAAGTTGCAGTTCTTTGCAAGCTTAGGGTTAAGGAGCTAAGAAGATTTTCTCTTCAATAAACCACCACATAAAAGATGGAAATTAAGCTGGGCTACAAGAGTAAAATGGTAGAAGATACTGCCATTCCTATCATCAAGCAGCTCTTCAAGACAACTCTGTAAAGGGTACAATTAATGAATGAATCAGTATCTACTGAAGTCACTAATACTCTCCGCCAAAAAATTCAGGAATTGAGGGCCAAGGTAATATACACTCTTAAATTTTTAGAGTTGTCTAAATCAAGTAAATTCATCACTGGCAACAAGTTTATTTTTCAATAGCTTACTCATCGTCGATTGATTTCTAATGAAATTGATTTTGATCAGATTTTCAAGTTTTTATTGGGTTCATTTATATTAATGAAAGGTCAACTTTAAGTCGCCCTTGATTTATAATACAACAACAAGCCTTCATTCCACTAAGTGGTATTGGCTACAAGAATCTTTTTTCACCATTGGGTCATGTTATGAGTCAAATTCTCATTTAAATCTAATAAAGAAAGATCATTTTTAATATTTTCTAACAAAGTCATTTTATGTCTGCTTCTACCTTTCTTAATATAAGTCAAATCTAACATATTTTCTCTCCTAATTGGGTCATCATAAGCCAATTGTTTACATGACCAAACAATCTAAGACGACTCTCTCTAATCTTAAATACCATTAGAGCTACTCCAACCTTCTCACGTATATCTCTAAAAGTAAAGCCACTCATCCACCTGAGCACCCTCATCTCTGCAACACCTAATTTAATTTTATATTTATCTATTAATGGCCACCATTCTGCGCTATAAAGCATTGTCCTTGATATATAATATCTACAAAAATTCTATGATTAAACTTTTATGCAAGTTAAGAAAAAAAAACAATAATTTCAATTCTTGAGCGCGCTTTTAGATTCAAGTTAACATTTAGATTATTTATTACTTAAAGGTAGTATTTATTTGTTTTGATATGCATTTAAATTTATCATCAGGGAAAAATATTTTAAATAAAAATTTGAATTGACTTGACATTTCTTGATAAATTATTTTTTTCCCATTTAAATCATCTACCAAGGCCTTTATGAATTCTCTGCACTTTCCTTTACTTCATTCACAATCTCTCTTCTAAAGCATTTTTTTCCTATCGCAATGCTCTACAAGATCCCACTTCCATTGCTTCTATGAGAAAAAGCCCTCAGACTTTCAAGGAATTCAAGTACTCACACTTTAATTAAGTGTCGAATTATACTGAGAGTTTATATTGTTTATTGTATTAATAATGAAAATTTTATTGTTCAAGTTCCAATAGAAGATGAGTATCCTAATAGTTTATATAATGATGAGTTAGGTTTTTATCAGAATCAAATCCAACTAGAATAGCAACCCCAACTTCAACATATGCTACCTCCTTGGCCTCGCCTCTGTTGGTCGCTGCAAAGGGACTCGCCTTAACAGTTTCAAATAGAGAGGGACACCGTCATAATACAAAGAGAGGTCGACTCCCTCAACCAGCTTTGTGCCGATGTTAGCAACAGGAGATTCACCAATCGCCGCTAACCCTTCAGGTCAAACTATAATCATCATTACCACCCCATGCTCAACCTTAATCCTTTTTGTAGGAGGGAAGTTGATGGTTCAGAAGACCACTAAATGGTCTGTCCATCTTTTTCAACCTTCTTACTTCCCGAAGGATAATTCACGTTTTTCTTTAATTTGTAAGCCTTTCATAGGTCAAAAGTTGCCTTCATTAAGGCTTCATTTGGTTATTTGGTAATTTTATAAAAGACAGTTTTAAGAAACATTGATTCAGAAAATGTAATTTTCTAACGGAGAAGCAAATAAAAAGCTTTCTCAAAACAGCAGAAAAATGAAGAAAAAGGAGTTAAGGTGATTTGACGAACCAAACAGTAAAAAACAAATAAATTTGACGTTTTAAAATGGAATCAGCACAAAACACTTCCAATCAAACGAAGCCTGAATGCTTAACACCAGCTCATGCTAAAGGTTAAAGGTTCAAAATCATTAAACTTAAATTTTAAATTTAAAGCATTAATTCTTATTATAATTTTTTGAGTTTCATGTCTAGGTTCTTTATTGATTTTTTAATTAAATGATATCTTAGTCTTGATCTATTTTGAGCACTTGATATTGATATTGTAATAGGGCCTTCAAAATTAGTTTGATGTTCTACACTACTTAGCCACAAAGATTTCAATCGTGATCTTTTATAACCATGCAAAGCATTGCTGGTCTTTTTTTTTTCCTTTTAATTAGAATTCACACAATGTGGAAGTTGAACTCCTCCCCCTCACAATTCATGAGGAGCAAAACCAGATGAGTTAATGCTCAGTGGTAAAGAGACTGAAACGAAGGGCAAATTATTGGGTCAGGTGACCGAAGCCATCTCTCCGTTCGGTCGCCAATAAAAATGCGCCATCTGTTAGGATTTTTTTTAATTTAATATTAACGCTTTATGTCTTTTCAAAGTTAGCGACCCGACCCGATAATGCTTTTCATTTGAATTTCGGCAAATAAAGAATGGAAACGCCGCGCGACATCTTCACTGTTACTCCAGCTCCAGCTCTGGTAAGCGCTCTCGGATTCCTCCATTTCCTTCGGTTCTGCATTAGCTTATTCCTGCCGGAGGTAGACGACGAACCTGTAGAAGATCATAAATCAGGAAGAGGTATGGTTGCGCCTAACTTGCGCTTTACTTGCGCTTTCGTTGCGTTTAAGTTATATGTTAAATTTTAGGGTTTAGGGTTTGGTTATAATTTTTTCATTATTTGTTTAATGTAATGTTCAAATGTTTATTTTCTGATTTTTCACGCTTCTTCTCTTCCTAAATGAATGAAGCAAATGATACGAAAGGTTTACGCTATCTGCTAACTTTTTTGGTTTAGTAATAGTTGTATAACTAGCATATATGTTCAATGAGGTCTAATAGAATCAGACAGCATGAAAGGTTATCATTTCATAAACAATTTGATTTGATTTAGATATTAAAAAGTGGAGCAATTCACATACAAAAGGGATAATTCCAAGCAGAAATAACCAGCACAACACCGAGGGGCTCTGGTACAATCTCTGCCGATGAGGGGAAGGCCGTTAGCATACTTGACACCTAAATTATTTTCGAATCTAGTCAGTCATGCTTCATTAAGAATCAAATGCGCAAATAAAAGCCACAGCTTTCTTTCTATTTAAAAACACTAGCACTTTCGTGTTACCTTCTCAGGTTTCATCCAGCGCTTCAATTCCTTTAAAGCCAATCCACATGAAGACTTCGCCAAGGAAATCTGCAGTAAGAAAAACAGTGTGAGGAGGATTCAAACAGACAAAACTAAGGGTTAAAGATTAGAAAACAAAAAATTCCGACTAATTATTTAACAGGATCCGATGATGGCAAACAACTACGGCAGTTAGTAGAATCGAACGTCCTTTTCGCATCTCGAGATACAGCAACAAACGCAACTAGTGACTCAAATTATTTGAGAAACCGATCTAGGAAAATAGAATATGTGCCAAAAAGATCAATTATATTGCTCTGATCACAGAAAATTACCCTTTAAGTCATTTTCCAAAATGGAATAGAGAGAGATAAGTAGCCCAAAACCCAAAAACAAAACCTACAATCCATGATAAAAACCTTCGTCCTTATCAAAATAAATCCCTTCTAAAAAAGAAAAAAAGATTAAAACGAAAAAGTAAAGGTGAAGAGAAGAAGTCCAATCCCACCTCGTGGACAAAAGACTCAAGCTTTGGCTTCGATAGATCAGCTTCGAGAGCTTCCATGATGTTTTCCTCCTTCTCATCGATCATCCTAATGATGCCCTTCAACTGAGCCGCCCTCCATTCATAGCTCCTCGTTTTCCCTGACGCAAAGCTCTCTCGCAGCCCCATCACCACCTCGCCGGCGCTCTCTTCGCCGACGGGTCGTTGACTTTGTTTGCCCATCTCTTCTCGCTGAAGGAATTACAGAAATTGGATGGAACAAAAGAGGAAGAAAACAGAAAGAAGAGCACAAGTTCGGATTTCAAACCGAATCTTCTTATATGGCCTGGGCCGTTATACTCATTCTATTTGTTCTGAAGGATGAATCATTAATACTAAGAATTAGAGCCGCGGAGGCTTTTTATATTGGCGTGGTCTTAGGCTTGCGATAGCTATGTCATTCTATTCACCTTGGAGAGAAACTCCACGCGTAGGCAAATTATTGGGTCAGGTGACCGAAGCCATCTCTCCGTTCGGTCGCCAATAAAAATGCGCCATCTGTCAGTCGTTTTTTTAATTTAATATTAACGCTTTATGTCTTGTCAGAGTTAGCGACCCGACCCGATAACGCTATTCTATTGGCGAAGAAAGAATGGAAACGCCGCGCATTTTATTTTCGAGCGACATTTTCACTGTTACTCGAGCTCTCGGATTCCTCCATTACCTTCGGTTCTGCATTTGCTTATTCCTGCCGGAGGTAGACGACGATACTGTAGAAGACCAGCAATCAGGAAGAGGTATGGTTGCGCCTAACTTGCGCTTTACTTGCGCTTTACTTGCGCTTTCGTTGCGTTAAAGTTATATTGCCGTTAAATTTTAGGGTTTGGTTTACTTATAATTTTACCAATGTTTCCTTTCAAATATTTATTTTCTGATTTTTCACGCTTCTTCTCTTCGTAAATGGATGAAGCAAATGATACGAAAGGTTTACGCTATCTTCTAAGTTTTAGGGTTTAGTAATAGTTGTAAAACTAGAATATATGTTCAATGTGGTTTTCAATTTTTTGGTTTTTTTTTATTTTAAACTTTTTTAAGCTAAATAATTACGAAATATAAGGTTGCGCTATGGTTGCGCTATGGTTGCGCTATGGTTGCGCTATGGTTGCGCTATGGTTGCGCTATGGTTGCGCTATTTATATAGTTCTGATTTTTCTTTTTGTTATAGATGAGGACTCCCTATCAAAGGCCAGTAACATCTAGATGTTATGTTACTGCTTTCCGGAAACATTGTGATGCTTTTGCCGAGATCATAGATGATGAAGTGGAACAAACATTAAAGAATTTGAACATTCATCAATTTTTGATGTTCCCCGCATTCCAGCAGTGTATACCACTTCTGTTTGAGATTCTTAAATTCTGGAGTCCTGCTGATGAGGGCTTCATCGTCCTTGGACATGTTCTGAAATTCACTACTGACGAGGTTTCTTTGTTGACAGGTAATATTTTGAATTTGGAATTTTTTATAGCTATATGTTTTTTGAACTTTTTAACAGCTGAAATTTTCTGACAGGTTTGCCCAACAGAGGCATTGATATCAAATGGAGGATTGATCCTCTAAATGGACCTCTGTCAACTGAAATAAAAAATGAAATGTCAATATTAGACAGATTAACTGATAATGCAACAAAAATAAAGACCTTTATTATGTTTTTGTTATCCAACCTTTTCTTTCCACTAAAGCATATGCCTAAATTTAGGGCAGAGTTTGCATTTTTTCTTTTTCTACAAACAAAGAAGTAAACAATCTGTAACTTGTTGTAAATATTGTCCATGATTTATAAATGTACATTTTATTATATTTTTATATACTTTTTGATTGTTGTATAAAATGTGCACATACTGTTATATTCTGTTTATTAATGAGCATTCTCTAAAATCTGTTATATTCCGTAAAGCGCAACAATAGCTAAACTATAGCGCAAGTATAGCGCAACCATAGCGCAACCATAGCGCAAGTATAGCGCAACCATAGCGCAAGTATAGCGCAACCATAGCGCAACCGTAGCGCAAGTATAGCGCAACCTTAGGGCAAGTATAGCGCAGCCATAGCGCAAGTATAGCGCAAGTATAGCGCAAGTATAGGGCAACCATATATTTCGTAATTATTTAGCTTAAAAAAGTTTAAAATAAAAAAGAACCAAATTACATAAGTCCAAATAGATGATTTATAAAAAATTTTTTATTACAACCAATAAATGAAATCATTAAGTCCAAATAAATATTATTACATTGCAAAATTAAACTTTATGAAATCAATCAGTCCAAATAAATATTATTATATTACATTGCATATTCATTAAATTCCAACTCCGAAGAAAGAAAATCCATCATCAACTTGGTGTATTCAGCTCCAGGTTGGCTTGATGGTATGCCGGTTATATATTCCTCACTGAAACATTCAGGCATGCTTGAAAAGTTCATCTGTGTTGAACTAGGATGTGTTGAAGAAGGTTCATCTATTGGGTTATCCCCCACCAAAGGCTTCTTATCTGTAAGAAACTAGAGCTTTAGTCTTAGGATTTGGAATTAAATAATTAACAAGTTATTAAAAGCTTACTCTTAGGTCGTTTCTTCTTCTCCCAATGGCTTTTCAGTCTTGCATTTGATATGCCTTTAGGTCTACGCTTTAGAGGATCTTTCAAATTTGCAGTTCCACCTTGGGAACTAGCAACATCCTTCTGATTTCTTTTCTTGCCACCAAGAATTAGGTATAATTTTTTATACATGTCTTGCAATGAGGAAAGAATAAACTCCTCTGCCTCTTCATTCCCTTGAGCTTCCGTGCTCATTTGATATGCAAACCTGCTCACCTGATTTCTGAATATGAATCCCCTACCACTTTGGAAATTATTACTTCTTTGAGAATTAAGGAAGTAACCTGAATAAAAAACTTGTCGAGCCCTTGCTGACCAACGAAGTAATAAGTACTTCTCAGGGAATTTAGCCATATCCAACTGTTTAAAAACCCTCAAACAATGAGAACACAGCAATCCCATGGTTTCATACTTCTTACAGCTGCATTGAATGTTACCTTCTGTTGCATCAAAGTGAACAACCCAAGGATGGTTTTGATTCTTTTTCTCTATGTAGTTGACTATATACTTTGAAGAATCAGTCGAGACAAAATCTATACTCATTTCTCCCACAGCCTTTATAAATTCTTCCTCAAAAATTGAATATATTCTTCTTGAGTAATAT
This sequence comes from Dendrobium catenatum, assembly GCF_001605985.2. Taxonomy (NCBI): domain Eukaryota; kingdom Viridiplantae; phylum Streptophyta; class Magnoliopsida; order Asparagales; family Orchidaceae; genus Dendrobium; species Dendrobium catenatum. Next base: position 808,976 of record NW_021318586.1, read on the forward strand.
CTAGCAGCTTGTTTTAATATTGAGCTGTTCTTTATCACGGGAACAATTTCAGATTGACTGCATTTGTAATCCTCATCTTGCTCATTTCGCCGCCAATTCATCAGTACCTTTTCCAAGCCAAGAAAGCAATCAGTTAATGAACTTGTTGGCTTTGAAATGCCATGACACACATTATTAGTACACTCACTACGCTGCGTTGATAAAATGCCCATGCAAAAGGAATCCTTGTTGAAAGCAGTTGACCACTTTCTCCTTATCTTATAAAGATCCTGCAACCATTCATGATTATGAAGATTCCCTTCCTTGATCATTTCATTCCACGCTTCCTCAAACACTTCCTCAGAATCACACCACCTCATACACTTATGGAAGAGTCCTCTAACTTTATTATTGCTATTGTAGATGGAAACTTTTGATGGAACCTTTTTAAATATGTGCCATTGGCATAATCTATGACGAGTGTGAGGTAATGCAGCTTCTATGGCCCTGGCCATAGCTTGGTCCTGATCAGTGAATATTGTTGTTGGATATTTATTACCCATTATTCGTACAAATACTTTAAACAACCATGTAAAACTTTCAATTGTTTCTTCTGACAAAAAAGCAACCCCAAACAAAATATTCTGCCAATGATTGTTAACACCAACAAATGGCGCACAAACAAAATTATACTTGTTCAGCCTGTAACTAGTATCAAAAATTAACACATCTCCAAAACATTCATAATCTATCCTGCTTCTGCCATCAACCCAGAAAAAATTTAACAATCTATCCTGATCATCATATTGAACATCCCATGCAAACATGTGGTCCTCAACTTGTCGATCTTTAAATAATTGAATCAAAGAATTAGTGTCACCAATTTCAATCCTTGCTCTTTTCTCCTTCTGAATCAAATTGTAGGCGTCCCTCTTAGAGAATCCGACATTCTCACATCCACCAACTTCCTCTGCAAGGTAGGCATATGCATCAACGGTTCTAATCCCTGCATTTGTCATCGATTTTAGGACGGAAGCTTTTTCCTCAATAACATTCCTACATGATCTTAAAAGGTGTCGGTCGGCTGGGCTAGCTAATTCATGGTTGTGGGATTCAATAAATCTTTTGACATGCCAGTAACCGTCTTCATCAGTGACAAACCTCACCATGGCTGGACAACCAGTTCTGACAACTGGTCTAATGAATCTCTTCCTCTTCCCTGAATTATGATCGTCACTTTTTTTGAAACCAGCTTTTGAACAAACAAAGTCCTTCGATTTTATCTTCCTAGAATTTGGCCAAAAACTGTGATGATCCTTTCGGACACTAAAGCCATTATCGTGAGCATAAGTGCAAAAACATTCATATGCTTCTGTCTCATCTTTGTATACAGCCTGAAAGGGCAAGTATAGCGCAAGTAAAGGGCAAGTATAGCGCAAGTATAGCGCAACTATAGCGCAACTATAGCGCAACTATAGCGCAACTATAGCGCAACTATAGCGCAACTATAGCGCAACTATAGCGCAACTATAGCGCAACTATAGCGCAACTATAGCGCAACTATAGCGCAACTATAGCGCAACTATAGCGCAACTATAGCGCAACTATAGCGCAACTATAGCGCAACTATAGCGCAACTATAGCGCAACTATAGCGCAACTATAGCGCAACTATAGCGCAACTATAGCGCAACTATAGCGCAACTATAGCGCAACTATAGCGCATTCTTTTATTTATCATCTTCATCCTAGAAATCAATAATGAATGCTAAGCAACAACAACAACATTAGATTTTTTTATTTTTTACTTTTTCGACAAAAGAAATTTATTCTGCTTAAAAATCGCAAAATCAAAAATCTTAAGAATAATGAGCTGAAACCTACGTCAACTTTCTGCTTAAGAAATTTATTCTGCTCACAAACAACTTTCTAACTCGTTTTTCCAAGATACTTACCGAAATGTTGAAACCAGAGGAATTTCCGGCTACGTTAGGTTCCGATTCCGATTCATGCACTACCCCTTGCGATTCATGCATCCTTTCCGATTCGTGCATCCTTTCCGATTCATGTACTCCCTCTTCCATTCCCTCTTCGACCTCCCTCTTCGCTGAGCAGTCCATTTCTTCTCTGCAATTTTTTGGCTCATTTTTTCTTCTACAGCAGTCTTTATTTGCGTCTTTCGCGGCTTTCAAAATGAAAAAATAGGGCGGCAAATGCTTAAAAGTTCAAATGAAAAGCGTTATCGGGTCGGGTCGCTAACTCTGAAAAGACATAAAGCGTTAATATTAAATTAAAAAAAATCCTAACAGATGACGCATTTTTATTGGCGACCGAACGGAGAGATGGCTTCGGTCACCTGACCCAATAATTTGCCGAAACGAAGAGAGAAGATAGTAGCATGATAAAGAATATTACAATTGAAAATCTAGGAGTTAAAAGCTAATGAAAACTTGGATGGAAATCAAAGTTTCTGGCAGGAGAAATGCTACCTTAAACAGTAGAATTTTTGTAAAACTCGAAAAAGTCGATTGTAAGTGTTGCACGTATTTCGATGCGTCGCGACGACATTTAGGCTAATTTTGAAAGTTGTCGGATTTCAACAAAATTTTATAAAATAGTACATTAAATTTCGATCGAAATGATAAAAAGTACTATAGTAAATTCTGCACTAAATGGGAATTAATAATCGTCGAAGTTTTTAAATGAAGTGGTTATTTACGAAATTACCCTTCTCTTCTTTATGGACAATTAAAGTACTTAAGGGCAAATTGGACTTTTTGGAATTCCCCTAACCGCCCGATCCTTAAGGGGACCGAAAGAAATACATTCCGTCCCCTCATGTTTTCAACCTTTTGAGATCATTATATTCATGTTATGGTTCAAGAAATGTTAAATTTGTATTTATGTTTATTGTTACAGTAATGTTAAACCTGTACCCATGTAATTGTGAATATAAGGTTAAATAAGGTAGCATGTCTTTTAAATAAAGTTTGTGTAGATAGGAGAATGAGCATGACACAAATTTAGACAAACATATATGAATTCATGAATGATTTAATTTCTATGATAAACATTATGATTGAATGTACATGATGATCCAGAGTACTAAAAGGTAAAGGGCTCTTCGAAGAAAATTTGTAAAGGGCTCCTCGGAGCAAATTGGTAAATGAGTCTTCGGAGTAAATGAAATGAAATGTTTGGCCATATTTGATTGAGTACCTGATCAGTACGAAATATTGATACTTCCGGGACGAGTGTATAAATATAAGATTAAGCATTATGCATCTATGCATATGAGAACATGAAGGAAAAAATATGAAAAATGAAAAAGTTATGAAAAATGGAAAATTTATGAAAAGTTTAAAGATAACTGAACAGGTAGAATGTTATACAAAATAGGCATACCCAAAGGTGAAAGTATGATTTTTATTTAATTTGTAATGCTACTGAAATAAATTTTTCAGCACCACCAAATGAAGTTGCATGTATAATATCTTCTTTTTTTTTGCTTTATAAATATATGATAAATATTTGTTACCAGCTGAGCTTTAGCACACCCTATTTGTGGGAATGATTTTCAGGAGAATCTGTTAAGGACTAATGGTAGGACCTGTTACATACTAGCATAGAGTAGTTCAAGGAAACAGGTTTTTATGATTAAGTTATGTAATGTGTTAAATGGTGTGTCGTGGACTACTGTAGTATTTTCATTTTATGTTTTGAGATATTTTATGTTTTGATGTATTAGAAATATTTGAATTGGAAGTTAATCGCTCTTTCCTATGTTGTTATTGGATGTTTATTTTGTTAATGTTATTTATGAAAAGAAAATATTAAGTTCTTGAAATTACCGTACGATCGTAAGTTCCCGCCCCATTAATTCGGGCTAACCGGACCGAGTCGTGACAATTTTTCTCTACTGTTATTTTTTATTGAACTTCAATACATCATATTAAAAGGAAACATTCCACAGAATTTTAAAGGTCCTAACAATCTAAAATTCAAAAGCCATCGTTCGAGGGAAAAAATAAGTCTCAGATTTTAATGGGATTGAATGAAATCACATTAACTATAATCAAGAATCACCATTAAAACCTACGCATACAAAAAAGAAATCAAAACAAAAGCATCAAAAGGCCATATCTTTAGAAATGTGCAATCATCTGTAAATTATAAATAGCATCATAGAATCATTATCGTCAGTAACCAAGTTACTAACATATACATTCGTGGTGGTTTAAGATAGATTCGAACAAATTAGAAGAACAAAAGACATACCTGAACTTCAATAGAGAGAGTCGGAACTTTGCGGAAAACATCTCTTAAGCTGCGACGCACTTGTATATGAAGGGCTTGTCCTTCCCGTATCATAGGCTTCCCCAATAGACCATTTACACCAACAGACAGGTTGACACCATGTATCTTCAAAGGGCATGTGATATATTAACAATGTGCTAATAAGTTAAGCATTGACAAAAAATAAAAAGATGCATTTTACATACTATCATACCTCAGCATCAAGAATATCTAGATGTACAGCTGATGGATCTTTATCTTTGCTACCAAACCAGAAGAAATTGTTTTTCACTTGCAGTTGCCCAAGATCAAGCTGCATAAAACTAACAAAAAAACAACAAACATTTCAAACAAATAAAATTTGGCATATGAGAAAAACAAAATATACGTTATCATTGATGTTCTACAGATGTAAAGTAAAGTGTAAGAAAGCTACATTTATATTGTTAGCATGGGCCAATGATTAATACACATTCTATTAGAGTTCAAGGATGTTTAAATCTACCGAAGACAGCTTAAAGGTAGCACAGTGACATAACTAATAACTTCCTGATAAGGTGTAGAGCCTAGGATTCTATTTGTAAACTTAAAATAAGATAAATAATGAAATACGCTAACGATAACAATTCAAAATTTCCCAACCTCAAATTTAAGCAAAACTTTTGATACAAAGAATTGCCAAAATAAATCCTCAATAACAACAGATGATTTTTTCAGTCCCAATTCAAGCAAAAGCACACATTACACAGTAGGTGAGAATGCCAATGTAAGACCCAAAATATTCGGGTAAGAAAAAAAGAAAAATTTATTTGATTATAATCTAAAAAGTATATTTAAAGTTAATATTAATTGTATAATAAATAGGGTAGGCATTAATATTTATCTCAAGTTACAAATTTACTTTAAATTAGATTAATTTCTTATTAGAGAATGAATAGATGTTTTGGTTGGTGAATAGCAGTTAAGGGACCATATCTTTACACACAAGCCAACTGTCTGCGAACAATTTCAATGTCGACACAGGGATTAGGAAAGGAAATCAACACAGCATTCTAAAGAAGAAATCCCAGAAATTACGGTTCCAGAGTTTGGCACAGTAGAATTTTTCTTGTAGCAGTATTCGGAAGAAATGTAGCCAGAATTCAGCATAGTGTGCAAGAATCATTGTTGCTCTATTCGGTACAGTGACTGGAAGCACTGTAGCAATTTGCAGAAGGTTTTGTAGAAAAACTAGGAGAGTTCGGCTGTGCTGGGAAGAAGATTAAGAAGTATTTTAGAAGGAATTCAACAATGCAGAAATTTAAGGCACAGTATAATTTTTCTTGTAGCAGTGCTAGGAAGAAATGTAGCCAGAATTCAGCATAGTGAGCAAGAATCATTGTTGCTCTATTGGGTACAGTGACTGGAAGCACTATAATCCTGATGGCTTTATGGTATATATATGATGTAACTGTTAGATGCATTTATATTTATATGAACATGTATGAATTATGTTGAATATCAAATTAATAAAGATTGACTACTTTATGATATGATTTCTACAATATCAAGTGGGCAAAAAAGATCCAACTATGAAACTTGTATTGTAGGTGGAGTAAAAGGGATCCCAAATAATATGATACCTACATAGCATGTGGGATAAAAGGGATCCCTAAAGAGGCAAAAGGGATATCTATGTAATTCAATGATAATAATGTTAGGTTTACCTGAGCTCCATTGAATATGTTTATGAAAATATAGTTAATCTTTTAAAAGTCTAAAGTTTATATTCACTACAGTCTACAGTTGAAGAAAATGATTAATGCCACAATTTATTATATGAGATTTTCTTATTATGGGTTAACTTATGATTTAAATGTTGTAATTTTTAGAATACAATTTAATTGTTATTTGAATGTGCATATCTTATTGAGCCTCATAGCTCACCAGCATTTTTCTTACTGATTGTTAGTATAGGAAAAGGAAAAAAAAAGGTTGGAGAAGACTAAGTGCAAGTACTTAAATTTTTATGTTAGCTTTATGTTAGCTTTAAATATGTTTGTACAACTAAGCTTTAAATCTAAAGAAGTATTACTTTGAATTTTTGTAGTGGCTCTATAAGTATGTTGATTGAAGCTTTAGATTTCCTAGCTGCTTTCATTCAAGTATCAATTGAAAGATGATTGAATGTTTTATAAGAATTTCCCATGTGAGAAATTTTATTAAATATCAAGAAGAAAAAAAAAAGTTAGGTTATGTATGTTACACTTTACAGTATGTTTAGGAGTACTGTGGGGTGTTACAGTGAAGACGTTATTCTAAAGCTTAAGGGAGATGAGGCTTCTCTAATTTTTTCAAGGACGGAAATAAAATGTGTGGACTGGCTGGTTTGATATTGTCACGTGCTGCATAAAGTTTCAGTTTACTGGTTTCCCATGCTATGTTGTTTTCTTCACTTCAAACTTAAAAAAAAATGAATCATGCAAATGAAACAAATATCCACAACAGAGGACTTGCATTAGAGACTACACCATTACCGTCAGTTATGTAGTTAAAACTCATCTGACCATCACCTCATGTCAGCCCACAAAACTTCAAACAAGACCATTTGATATAATAAAAACTATTCATAAGATTAAGTGAAGCAGAATGAGTACTCTGCTTTTTCAACAAAGTATACCTCAAAAAAATATTAACATTTTGTCAAACCAATCTCTCAAAAGAAATATCTATATTGATAAGAAAGATAATTACATATGCCATAAATTGAAAAAAAAAAAAAAAGCATAGAACATAAAAGACAAATACATACTCCTCACTCAGAGAATTCTTTGGAACAACAATGATTGGAGTGTCCAATGACAGATCTAATTTTAAAGCAGTAGCACCATCCATTTCATATTTCTGAATCAGCCACTCGATGCCTCCAACTTTGTCCACCAACTTGATCACTTCTTCAGTGTGTGGGGTGGCTAGCCCCATAAAGTAAGAAGAGATCTATGAATTTAATTTAAAAATGGCCAAATCAATATAAAAAAATAGACCTCTGAATTAGCTCTCTATGTTCAAAAGAAAAATGTAAATGAAATGTTTAACATCTGAATAGCAATCGGGTATATGTTTAGCAAAAATGCTAAACCAAAGATGAAGCATTAATAACTAGTTCATTGAAATAAAAACTAATCTAATAAAAAATAAAAGTATGTACATGTGCAACGGTTCTGCTGGGCAACATTGGTTATATTGAGCATGTTTCAATCATTTATTTCATACACATTTATGAATCTTCTGAACGAGTTCATGGGTATCTTTTATTTCTTAAAAGTTTTGTGCTTAACAATTCATTAATATAGCACCTAAAGCAACTTGAATAAAAACATATTACTAAGCCACGGGATGAGAATAATGCTACATCACAAAGAGCAGATCAACACAGCGGCCTAGATATGGGGCCGCAGCAATTCAAGACATAGGCTTGAGCGTCGCAGCGCTTCAAACCGGCATCGCAACACTACGAGACGGACTAGATGGTTTTATTTTTTGTTTTTTGAAGGATAGCGACCATTGGAGTTTATTTACTTGGCTTTTTCTTGTATTCTCAATTAAGGTAAGTGTGAGAACAGTGCATGTGAGAATAGAAGCAAGGAGAGAACGAGAGAAGAAACATCTATATTTATTTCTCCCAATTTTCATAGTGGATTTCTTGGTGTGGTGTGGCCTCGTGATTTTTTCGCTATTTTGAGTTTTTTAACATTAAATCAAGGTGTCATTTACTTTTCCGCTGCTTTTACTTTCTTGCTTGTATCGTCATTGTTGTGTTTACTCATGTCATTCCCCAATAGCTGTTGCCATGTCCCAAGTCATAAATGAGAAAAGTGGAAGGTTGTGTTAGGTTGTACAACATGCATAAAATTTGTCGAATAATCATGACATGAATCTTTTAATACATTGTGTTAATGTTAGGGCATTCCCGAAAAGCAACGTGTTTTATAACCTGAATATGGCTAGAAGTACGCAATGGTCGTCGCTACACCGACGCCCGGGTGCAATGTTAAATAAGCAAGAGTTCCAACATCATGGACAAATGTTGGCAAAAAATGAAATCCGTAAAACTAAAATTAGGATATCGTCTTGGAATATAAGTTCCCTTACAGACAAATTAATGAAACTAATATATATTATGATTCATAGGAATATAAATATTCTATGCATTCAAGAAACTAAATGGGTTTGAAAGAAGACTAAGGAGATCGATAGTTTAGAATTTAAACTATGATATTTTATTAGGATTTGTACTAGAAATGGTGTTAGCAAGTATAAAATCATAAACTTCATTATCATAGTCCGAATCCTATGATAATGAAAATAAAACAATATCTTTAATGAAGATGGATGAGAAATATTATCCTATGATAATGAAACAAAATAGAAAGTAAAATATTATTCTAGGATTAGATGGATGCATTTAAATAATGTTAACAAAAATATATTTGATAAAAACATTTTATATTATAAAATTTTTTTTGAGCATGAGAAAGCTAATGTTATGTGAGAAAAAGTACCTACTCTATTAAGAATATTGCAAATGATATCTTTGAAGTATCAAAGGGAAAAACTTCTAATAGTAAAAGAATTTGTGGTGGAATCCAAATGTGCAAGAAAAAAAATAAGAAGCTTTGTCATAAATTTAATTTAGATGTAAAAATTCTGATAATTAGGAACTATATTAAGAGATCAATAAGGAGTCTAAGAAAATAATATGTGATGCAAAGATTTTAGTTTTTAATAATTTATATAATATATTAGATACAAAAAATAGTGATTATATATATCTCGATCGGGGTTGAGTCGATGCGAAAATATTCGTCAACAATTGTATCTATAGATACGTAGTATCAAGTGTATAGTAGCAATATGGGTTTTGAATTTGAGAATTTGGAAAATTTGATATTTCAAATTAGAGATTTCACAATCTCACATTTAAAGCAGATGGTGGGGGAATGGATGATGGACCTGATTATGATCCCATGGTTCCGTCATCCTAGGCCATCCTTATCAGCAGTCATGGGTTGCTTTGTTCGAGGTTACCTTGTAGACCTGGGGTGGATGTTTGTCTAAGGGGACAAAATTTAAATCTATCTTAGCTAACAGAGGGCTTTCTGCCCTATCGATCATATCCTATTGATTCCTATTTCAAGGATTTGACGCCAATATGGAACGTATTGGCTCTGGCCATAACCAGTATTTTGTGGTGTCATTTGGCAGCAAAATTACTCGGTTTAGAGGGCCCCGGGTCATAATCGTTTATCCTGCGGTGTCATTTAGCGGCAAAACCGCTAGTCAGAGGACACGTACCACGTCCTTACTGGCAGAAGACTGTTTGAGAATAGATCCTAATGATATTATCGATCAGGCATTAGCTCTATGTAAGCTTAAGTAAATTTTAATTTTTTCACCCCGCAAACTGTTGCGGAGGGTGAATGGATTTTATGCTTTAAGTACTTGATGGTTTGATTTTAATTTATAAATCTTGGAGTTTGGAATTTTGGAATTTGAATTTTTTTTTTTTTTGAATTTGGAATTTTGGCACATTTGGGATGGCATATGAAAGTGTTCATTAACCCCACCGGTTGAGATAAACATTTAACATGGCTATCATCGGGATGTATGGGGTTATTTGAAAATGTTTATATTTATGGAATTTAAACTTTGTGGAAGTTTGGATGTTTTTGAAATGGTTGAAGTTAAACCCTCTAGTTGAGATCTTCATTCAACACAGCCCTCATCTAGGTGTACGGGGTTATTTCCATTTGAAAATAATGGCATTTTGTGAATGAACCTTATCAACTCTGTCGAGATGTCGACAGAGGATCGGGTATCGTAAACTTTATGCTTTTATTAGTGAATTATCATTATTATAGGGCTTGAAGGTCTAATATCAATGTATTAAGACAAATATACCGGTCGCCACCACCGTACATTTGTTTGATGGCTCGAACCCTATCGACTCTTATTGATCCATATAAAAGGATTGGGCCCGAATTTGAATTCACTTATTGACCTGTGCAACATCCCTAGACGTCAATTGTACATTTATAACACGCACATCGAGGCCCATGCGGGTGTTTGTGGGCATTTTATAATTATTAGTTGAACCTTTTCGACACATATTTACCAACTTAGGAGGATAAGGTTCAAATTTTATAGACCCGCGCAGCATCCCTAGACGTCACGTGTGCTCTCACAACACGTTCATCGGGGCCCACGCGGGTATCTGATTGCACTTACCCCTTTTGTATACCTATGTGTATACAAATTATTATGCATGTGTGGAGGTATTTTGGGCCTTTGAGTGGTCTTTTACGATGACTCGTAGGAGTTTGTGCTTTTCGTAATACTTCAATATTCGTACGTAGAAGGCAAGTTGGATACATGACCAGTGTTCATTAAGAAGCTTTCAAACCTCAATAATCTAATCCAACTCAGGGTTCGGACCAAGTTGAATTGAGACTCACTCTATAATGATTTGATCTGGCTTTTTCTTCTCAGAACTTGTGTAGAAGTCAATAAGCAGCTTTCAGCTTATGCTATCATTATCATTCTCTTTAGTTGGCTTAAATAAAGAATCAATGATTTCAACATTCTCTTTTGTTGGCTTAAATAAAGAATCAATTATCTCAACATTGAATGATTACGTCATTATTGAGGCCACATGTTTTGAAATCACGAGTTACAGCCTTGAACCGGCCATAATAATTGAAGATGCACTAGACCATCAAGGAGAATTATACAATACATCCATTTGCAAAATGATTGTAGTCCTTGAGATGATTGGAATGGTTGATGTATTAGACCAATGTTTGACAATTATTGGTCGTGGAGGCATCATAATGCCTTTGTTATCACGACTGGTAGGCACTTTGAAAGACATATTGTGTACACATCTACATCATGATTGTTGATTGTAGGGTGCTATGATTTCTCTATATGGGTTGGTAGGATAACTACCCTATCCACGACACATCTAGCATTATCACTTCTTGATAAGCTAAGAGAATTGATATGTTCTCTTGAAATTAAAGCATGGTTGATTACAATTGGGAGACACTTATCATATGCAGATCTTATGGGCCATCTTTCTCTATGGATGTTGCATTGCAAGCATTGCACATTCTTCATGCTTTGCAGAGATGTTTAGATCTCCAAATTTTACTCAGGATCGTATCACTGCAACGCTTATGGATACATCATTACATATATTGGAGCTCCTCTATTGCTCAAGGTATTTGCTTGCAAGGGTTTAAGTATCTTGGGATTATTAATCCTCATTCTCTTCCACTATAACCCACAAATGCTTACAACCCTCCTATAATTTCTTGTAAATGAACTGTTGTACATATAGTGGGTTCACGTTCTCGCTTGCGGATGCATCATTCTATCCACTACAAGTCCTCAGCATGTGCTTATATATTTGTTTTCATGTTTGAGAGAGGTTCTTGCATATGTCCACAAACCTGCTAGTATTGATTGGAGGGATACCCTTATATTCATTGCATATCCCTCGAGTTCATTCGTATGTTAGTAAGAGACTTGGTCGTTTGTAGGGAATATTATGTTTTCTTGTAAGATTGAAAAGAAGACTACCCTTCAATCTTTATTACTTGCAATGCTGAGTATACTTGTTTGTATTTCGATACTGCCTATAGGTCATCGCATTCATCGCATGTTCAATCTTCTCTGCCCGTCGTTGTATGTTGTCTTTCAACATACATAGATGATAACGTTATTTATCTGCGACTTGTGGTTTCCCTACTATCATTGCTTGAATGTGAGCATGCATTTGTCCCTCATAGGTCCATAGATTATTTGTTATTAGTTGGCATCAACAACTTTTGTTGTCAATGAAGGTTCTGAAAACTTCTTGATTATTCCTCTAACAATAAGTTCAAATTCATCCCAATGAAGATTAACAAATGCATGGTCATTGAAAAGTTCCAAACAATCACCATTCTCTAAGCTCTGTAATATTAGTATTCCTTTCTTCTTGTAGTGGATAGATATATGTATACTTGCCACAATGTTATTGCCAATGATGTAGACAATTATCATCAGCTTTCATACTCACCATGCCTTGTAGAGAAATTGGATCTCCAAGCTTTACTAATGAGCATATCATTGCACCACCCATGGATAAATCATTGTATACATTTAGAATGAACATTTGCAAGATTTCCATGGGCATCATCCTCAAGTCCTGCCTGAAATGCATGGAATGCTTTCATCATTTACCATATTTACATTCATCTTCTCATGAGAATGATTATCACTGTAATTACGATTTAGTCCTTATTATTCAAAAAATTAATGTAAAAATGCATGGGTCTTTCCTCGTTTATTTGTTTTCAATTGTGTCATTCTTAAGATCCATTAATCCTATCTTGAATGTTGAATTTTAATTCATTGCTAAATCTCATTCATGTCCAAGCTTCAAGTTATTTTATTCAAGTTAAGTTCAACTTTATTTGAGCTTCATGCATTCCTCTTTCGAGTTTGAGTCCATAAGTGTTCATTTCAAGTTCACGTTTGTGTCCACCATGATCCTGAATCAATCTTTGCTTGAGTTCAAATTATGCAAATTCACTTGAGTCCAAATCAAGTCCTTTGCATTGTTCAAGTTCAGGATCGAGCTTGTCTGGTTCAAACTCCAATCTAAGTTTGAGTTCAAAGTCATTATAGCTCATGTCGCGTTCAAGTCCAAATCTTCATTGTCCAAATCAAGCTTGTATTTATTATTTTGAGTACAAACTGAATCATCATTAATTATCTCCCTCTCAAAGTTCAAGTTCATTTAGATTCAATTTATTGTCATCCAGATCCCTTGTTATGTCCAAGATCTCTTATTTTTGTTCAAGTTAGGTCCTCTATTTCACCAGAAAATTCGGCAGCCTCCCGGCGTCTCCCCTATTTAGGAGAAATCACGAAAAACTGGGTCATCCCACCACGCTACTCGAGCGTATAGGGTAGGTGTCGGGGGACATCGGGCCGTACCTCTTTCATCCCACCACGCTACACGAGCGTGTATGGGGTCTTCAAAAGTATCCGGACGAAAACACAAGTGGCTTTCCCTGCCACATTATAAGGGCGTGTACAGGTACTTAAGTAACATCCCCACCACGCTACAAAAGCATGAATATGGCTTACCCACCTCGTCGTATGCATCATACCGGACTCCCCCCTATCGTGCTACGAGAGCACGTATAGGTGGTTCTCCGGTCCGCCGGAAATGTCGAAAATGGGATTTTAGGCGATTACCTGCCTCATCGTAGGCGCCGGATCGGGTTTCCTCCCACCGTGCTACAAGAGCGCGTATAGGGGGTTTGCCGGTCCCCCGCAAACGACAAAAACGAGAACCTGAGTTAAGGAAGTTATACCTTGGTGGTCGGCGAGATGATAGCGATGACGGGGTTGCAAAAATATGCAAAAAAATCTCATACTTATAATAATAGTTATAATAATAAATATTAGTATTATTATAATAATTACTAATATTAGTATAATAGTTAATAATAACTAAACTAATAACTAAATTTTAATACTTATAAAAACATAGTTAAAAATAATAATAATAATAATAATAATTTACCTTAATCTCAATGTCAGCTAAAGGATGAAGGGGAAGCAGAGAGGAGATCGACAATGGGAGTTGGGGTTCGTCTCTCTCTCTCTCTCTGTTGTTTTTTCTTTCCTTTTTCCTTTTTTCGGGACAAAGGGATTGGAAGGCTAGGGTAGAGGTTGGCGATGAGGAGGAGAGATCGGGAGTAGGTGATTAGAGAGGAGTTCGGTGGAGGCCTTGTGTGACCTAGACATCGAAAGCATTGACGCGAGTTCGGTTGGGTTCCGTCGCAGGTAACAGGTGAGGCCATGGAAGCTGCTTGCAAGAGGGAAGGAAGTGGCGACGAAAGCTTGGACTTCGGGATGGGGAAGAGTTTGGGGCTGCTCGTGGAGTCGGACACAGCGACGAGAGAGGCGAAGGGACATGAAAGTAGAAGGTATTCAGAGGTCTGGGACTGGAAGGATTCACATGTGTGGGAATGAGCGAAGAGAGGCTTGAGGCTCCGCTTCTGTCTCATTTTAGCGAAGCGAACAAGAGGAGTCCACGTCGAATATAAGACGTTTCATCATCGCTATAGGGGCATGATTACCGTAGCTGTGACCGATGCGATTTGATCGTGATTTTGGTATGGACGGATACAGAGATTTGAGGAAGGTAGTGATATAATTCTTTTTTTCTGTTTCCTTTGGTTGCATAGTAGAGGTCAACATCATACTTTAAAACTATGCAGAGAGAGTTATAGAGCATAAGTCATGATGTGATACTAATGTTTCTCAAATTCAATTTGGATTCATGAGGGCATGTCTATTATGGAAGCTATACATTTAATGAGAAGCTTGATGGAGAAGGATAGATATAATAAGGAGGATCAACATATGATATTTTTTGATTTAGAGAAAGCATATGATAAAGTTCTAAGAGAAGTGACATGGAGAGTTCTACATAAGAAAGGGGTTAATAAAGCTTATATTCAAGTCATTAAGGATATGTATGCAAAAGCTTTTACTTGTGTTCAATCACAACGTGACTTGACTAAGTATTTTCTTATTTTGGTTGGATTACATCAAAAATCAACCTTAAGCCATATCTTTTTTCTTTAGTCATGGATGTTCTCACTAGACATTTACAAGATGTTGTACCCTACTGTATGCTTTTTGTTAATGACATTCTTCTTGTTGATAAGACGAGGAGTTGAAGGTAAACTTGAATTATGGAGGTCAACCTTACAGGCTAAAGGTTTTCGTTTGAGTAGATCTAAAATCGAAAACATGAAGTGTACTATTAATAGTAATAGATCTAGCGGGGGCATTATAACTTTGGGCGATCAAGTCATTAATTAGAGTATACGTTTTAGATATCTAGGGTCTATTGTTCAAAGTAATTGTTGTTAGAGAATTTTTATAACCTCGAACGGATTGCATACTTTTTGATTGAGCACGGCATAAGAATGATGTTATATTACCCCAAATGATAAAAATATCATTTCCTTATGAACTCAATGATAAAATTTACAATTTTAAAAGAAATTCCCCCACTCGATGTTTGGTCGCGTGGGGTTTATTTATTTTTGGGGTACAGAAGTCCCATAATGGCAAGTCCCTAATGTTAATTATAACTCAAGTTTTGGCTTGAGAAGACTTTTGATTAAATTAGTGGTTTTCTTTCTTTTCTTTTGAAAGTCATTTTAGACATTGGCTAAATTTGATTTTTAAATCGATGAAAATATTGCTTAAAGGTTTTTGGCCTTTAGGAAATTCAAGGAAGAGTTGATCAACCTAGAATTAGATTTGAAATGAGAGCCAAGGGAGGTGAAGTAGGAGCACTTGATTTTGAAAAATCTCAGAGATGCTCGGACTATCCTATGTTAGGCTTTATATTTTAGAAAACTAACTTTTATTTAAGTTTGATCATTTCATTAGAAAGTTGGTGCTTACATTCAAACAACGCATGTTGGAGGAACTGCCCAAAAGGAGAGGGCTTATATAGTGATTTGAATGAAAGACTTTCTTTGTCCGTCTTCTTTCTCATCCCCTCCGGAAATCTTGCGAGCTCCTTCCAACCTTTCGTCTTGGCTTCTAACCTCTTTCGTCTATCCGCAAGTGCCACTCCTTCAGCATCTTTCTTCCAAGTGCAGCAACTTTAGGGTGTCTTGTAAGAGTCCAAGTTTGTTTGAGTCAAAGTTTGTAAGTCTTTCATTTTTATAATATTAAAGTTTGTTTTATGCTTTTTATTTCTTTATTTTGTATCTAGAAAGGTTGTTCTTTTTGTGATCAAAAAATATAGGGTCCCCTATATTTTTTTACCGCATCAGATTTGGGTTGAAATTGAGTTCGAATCGAACTCGACCAAAACCGATTTGGGTCCAATCGAGCACGATCAAGCCTAGTCGGGCTCGATTGGGGTCGGGTCGATACGAAAATGTTCTTCAACATGCAACACCCCTACACGCATTGACATGCCTCTTTGACACTCACAAGAGAGCAAAAAAGTGAAAAAGCACTAATTTTTCACTTTTTGCGGAGAGGACAGCAATCATAGGATTTCATGGAAGCATAAATTTAAGTTTCTAAGGGACCTAGGGCTGAAGGACGTCAACCACACAACCACTGGCCTTGGGGGACCCTAGCTTTCACTAAGTTTTAGGATTTTACCTCACCCGGGTTGTCCTAGCGCTCCAAATTGCTGTCCAAGCCGCTGTCCAAGCTCCTAGGTTGCTTTCCAAGCATTCCCAAGGAAGAAGACTGCTGTCCAAGCCTTTCTGGATGGCGCCGATGCTGTCCAAGGCGTTCCCAATGAAGAAGACTGCTGTCCAAGCCTTTCCGGACGGTGGATTTGCTGTCCAAAGCGCTGCAGACAGAAATTTTTGCTGTTTGAGTGCTTCTGGAAGTCGTCGCTTGCTGTCCAAGCGTTCCAAACAGCAGTTTTCACTATTTTGAGGTCGACGGAGTTGAAAGGAGTGGAAGAAGCCTCTACAGCAAGTAGACAGCCTCCAAGTCTCTTTACTATCCTCCAACACTCCCTTTTTGCTTTAAGGAGAGGAAAAGAGCAGGCTTATGCTCCTCCACTTGAAGAAATGGAGGAAAATAGGAAGAAAACTCTCTCTTTCAGTCCAAGAAAGAGGAAAACTTAGCAAAGAAGATGTACAGGTTCAGCCGGCCTGTAGAGGCCTACCCGAACACCTCTCCTTCCCTTCTTGTCTCTCTCGATCGCCTGGAGACAGACGTCCTCGAGGGCCTGCACCAGAGGAACCGGTGGGCTGGTGATGCAGGAAGAGCTCCCTGCCTCCGCCTCCTCCTTCCGTCCCTGGAGACGCATGAGGGGGGGGGGAGGGGGGGAATCCCCTCTCCCGCTCCTTTCGCTCGCTCTCTCTGTTTTCTGGCTCAGGGCTGACAAAATGAAACGAGGGAGCCAGATAATCCTCCCCTCTCCGCCTTTACGAGCTCTTGGAAAGCACGAGTAGCAGGTGTGCTTCCCGAATTGTCCAATCCCACCGCCTCGTTGCACGAATCGAAGAGTTTTAGGGGGATTTTAGATAAAATCTCAGCCATTGATTTCAATTTGAGATTTAGGTATTCAATTTAGCCCAAATCAATCAATTATGGCCGAAATTGAGCCCCAATGGGACTCAACCCGAACCGATTTAGGTCGGTTTGGGTCCGATCAAGTTAATTTCATGGAATTGAACTCGAATCGGCGTGGAATTGCGTCGAATTGGGCTCGACGACGTTCGATGGGGTTTGATTGGTTTTGATTTAATTTTAATTAAATTAAATTGAATTTAATCTAATTAAATTGAGGTTTTATTTGGGTCAATTTAGCCTCGTCGACGATCGATTGAGTTGATCGAGCACGATCGAGTCTAGTCGGGCTCGATCGGGGTCGAGTGGATGCAAAAATGTGCGTCAACAATTGCGAAATAAATGGGGATATTATTAATAGAATTCAAGTTGGATGATTGAAGTAGAGGAATGCATCAAGTTTGTTGTGTGATACAAAAGTCCCCTTCAAACTTAAGGAAAAATTCTATAAGATGGTGGTGAGACCTGCAATACTTTATAGTGTAGAATGTTGGCCATTAAAAAGAAGCATAATATTAAGTTAAGTGTTGCAGAGATGAGGATGCTCGGGTGGAAAAGTGCCTTTACTCTTAGAGACAATATACAAAATGAGTATAAAAAAAAGATACGAAATGAGTATATATGTGAAAAATTGTAGTAGCTCCAATGGAAGATATGATTAGAGAGACACATCTTAGATGGTTTGGTCACATAAAATAGAGACTTCCGATGACTCGGTTAAGATAGTAGATGTATTAGATTTGGTTTATGTTAAGAATGGTTGAGGTAGACCTAAAAAGACTTGGTCAGAAAATATTAGAAATGACCTTTATTTATTAGATTTAAATGAGAATTTGGCCCTTACTAGGACACAATGGAGAAAAGGGATACTTGTTACTGACCCCACGTAGTTTGATAAAGACTTGATGTTGTTGTTGTTGTTGAATGATAAATATCAAGTTCTTTTTCGTCATATGAACATGGCCTTAGCTGAAATTTTTTATATGAACTCATTATGCCTCTTATGGATTATTTGAAATAAAATATTTGGGTTTACTGCTTTTACACGAAAAGTGATTAGTTTCACAAAAATTGCTAATTGGTAACTTATGAATGGTAGATTTTATGCTTTTATTGTGCATGTCATTATAGGTTAAATTAATAAATCTAGACCCTTAATTGTCCTACAAAACTTGGTTATTTCTTTCAATTTAATATTGATTGTGGTATAATAAAAATCAAGGCATCAAATTTATATTTTCCAATGTCAAAACATCTAAAATTCTATTATATTAAGCAAAGGAATAGTGGGCTTACCAAAGGTTTTGGAAGGCCCAATGACATGTGTCAAAATTTGCCTCAAATCTTCTAGAAACTGATTTCATTTGAAAGGTATTGAGTAACAACTATGATTAGGGATGAAGATACTATCTCAAATTAAATTATCTAGAATGAAAAAATTTTCAAGTCACGTGAACGAGTCAACCCGGTCAAATTTTAATTGTTCTAGGCCAATATGAACTCATAATATTGAGATATATAACAATTTATAACCTTACACATTAGCATATCTAACAAATGTTATACATTTATACTTGAATTGCCCTATTGCATTGTTCAACATAACATGAAACTAAGCTTAAAACCATCCGAAGAAGATTATATAAGTTTCATTTTCAACATTGACATGAAACTTACCTCCAAAACAAACCTGTAAAGAAATATTATCCGAACAGCTGAAAGCCGACCACTCAAGCTATAATCATATCCCTCATAGTCATCATCTTCGATACTGTAAGACTGAAAGTTGAACTGTAACAAGGAGATACTTACATTAAGAATGTGGGGGGAAAAATAAACAAATAAATAAATTATACTATGAAACTGAATTATTTCTATAGCCATGTTTATAAATAAAGTCTTGCCTCCCATGATTTAGAAATGCATTAGAGTGCAAGTGAAATCAATTAAATTAATTTCAGAAAAAAAAAAAAAAAACTGCATTTAAAGTTGAATAAACAAATCTATGACAAAATGGCATAAGCTTTACCTGAGCTATACATGTAAAGCAGAAAAATAAAAAGTTTAGCAGTGACCAAATACAATTTTAGCCTTAAATTTCATCTTTTTTGTAAGCTTCACCATAATAATGTAACATAAAATAATAACAAAAAACATTCAGTCACTTATAATATAACTATGAATCTACGATCAAGAAATAATTCCCAGTAAAATAATCTATATAAATAAACATAAAAAAGAAAAGTATAGCAGCAATTTAGCAGACTGAAGGACACAACTTTCCAAAGGACTGAAAGACACAACTTTCTAAAGAAGACACTCAGAACATAAATTTCAAGGAAGTTTGTTTAAGTATTGTGAAGTCATTGGACTGAGACTTGGTACAGAAAATAGGTAAAACAAAATATAAGATCAAAATGAGCATAAAATTTTCATCTCACGATCACCCCACTTATAACCAGTTATAAAATTACTTCCTATAAAATTATATCATTTATACCCTGATATTTTGATATATGTATGTACATACATACATACGTGCATGCATGTGTGTGTATATATAAACTATGATATTTTGATATATGTATGTACATACATACATACGTGCATGCATAAGTGTGTATATATAAACTAATTATTTACTCAAAGTTTAGTTTAATGTTACACCACACTAAACTAATGCATTCTTTACCCCACTCTCATTTTCTTTTGTTCTCCATTTCCCTCATCCCCTGAGCAAGAGATGGTATGAAGCCGGATCTGTAGGGAAAAGGGAAGTGAGAGCTAGAGGCTAAAGGTTTTAAAAGGTGAAATATGTGTTTTTGTAATTATTTTCTGTAAATTGACCTGAGAATGTGCTAAGCCAGGCTTAGGCTTGCTGACGTTTCTTTTTTTTTCGCAATCGAGCATGAACCAAACTTGATCGAATGTCGTAAAACAAAAATCAAAATTAAACATCGATTTCATTATATTAAATCCAATTTAATTAAATTAAAATCAAATCAAAAACAATCGAACCTTGTCGAGCCCCGTCGAACCAAATTTGGCACAATTCGGCACCGATTCGAGTTCAATTTAACAAAATTAACTTGATCGGACCCAATCAGACCCAAACTAACAAAAATCGATTTGAGCCGAGTTTAATTTTGGCTCAATTTCAGCCCCAATTGACTAATTTGAGCTAAATTAATTTTCCAAATCTAATTTTCCAATCAATGGTTGAAATTTCATCTAAAATCCCCCTCAAATCATTTGTTTCGCATGAGAGGGAATCGGATTGGAGCATTTGGGCGGTGGGCCTGCTGCTCTCATGGTCTCCAAGAGAGCGAAAAGGAGAGGGAGAGCCGAATGTGTTCGCCTGTCCCATATAGAGCGGAAAAGGGAGAAGGGAGCTTTCGACTCCCCTTGCTTACGTGCGGTGCATCCGTCCTAGGCGAAGCAGAGAAAGGGAGAAGGCGGGTCTCGTGCGTCTCCAAGCGGAATAGAGGGAGGAGCGGACGGTCTACCCGCTCCATCGCTGCCCGTCAAGCCCTAGCAGAGTTACTCCCCCCCCACTTGCAGCCTTCTCTCATCGTGTGGTGCGACCCATCAAGCCGCCGACCTTGTTCAGGTGCGAGGCCTTTACGGTCAGCCAATTCCTTCTCGTCGTCGCTGATATCTTCATCCTATCACAAGATCTGGAACAAAGTGTCACACCCTAGTTTGGCTCACCCTCTACCACAAACTGGAGTATAACAGAGAAAGATTTCAATATATCAACCTCCACACTTAACAACAAGAAGCATATAATATTACTTACTGAACATCAACATAATTAAAACAATTACATAGCTCTACTAAAATTTTTGAACTTTACTTACATATCAAAGGTTTATACAACTATTATTAAGATCTCCTCTAAGATCTCTTTGTACTCCAAAATATATTTACATCAAAAACAGACAATCAGCTCTTTCTCTCCTAGTGCCCTACGGGATCCTTTCCCTTACCTCGTTCTCTAGGGAAGACGGGTCAATTCGTTCTCCAAAAGCACCCTTGACTCCTTTCCTTTTATATACAATCTCAAAGAAGTTTCTCTTCATTCACCGCAATGTGGCCTCTCTTCTCCCAAGTCTCCATTCTTCACTTTCCCTACTTACCTTTTTTTCTTCAACCCAAAGAGTAACCAGTTACATCAACTTAGCCTGCATCAGTTTCCACCACTCTTCCGCACAACCAGCTTCAGCATTTAACTGAATTCCAACAACTAAATTTCAGAAATTTAATCTTTGAAATCCTCCTTCAAAGCATCTCATAGCAACAGCCTCAACAAGTGGCTCCCGCTACTCAGCTTGAAGCTGGCTTCCGATGTCCAAGGAGGGACGGGTGGGGAAAAGAAGCTAATGTCTCCACAGAATAAATCACACTATTAAAATGATAATAACCCTTCTAATTCCACTAAACCTTCTCAGCCATTCTCAGCCCTAGGATTTCCATCAGCTTTATGCATGTCGGTTTAAGTGGAATTGCTACAGTAATTGAGTGGAATTCCAACAGTAATTGAGTGGGATTGCTACAGTAATTGAAGTACATACTATTAAATAATTTACTAATACTTAGCCTTTAATCTAGCTGTCATTTAAACCATAAACTGCAATTAAATGTAATCAATTAAACAATTAGTTTGATAATTTACATATACTTCTATATGTCAAAAATGCTTGGAATTAAAGTGGAATGTATATAAAAATAAGCTAACATTTAGAGGAAGTTGAAGCTTACATTATTTTAAATATTTTTTAGAGTATTACACAGAACTATTGTAGTTATTTTATTCTACCCCTAGGAAGAGGTGGAAGGCTTCTTATTCCTTCCAAATCAACTCTGGTCACCTTGAGATAGCAAAATCAGTGGTTTGGAGCATTGTGGACGCCAAAATCAGCATCCGAAAATATCCAAACAGCAGAACCAACAATGTGGAGCCTTCTTCTTGGCGAAATCTACTTCAGCGAGCTGTTGGAATTTTCCAAACAGCAAAGGAAGCCTTTGGAACCTCCCAAAAAGAAGTTTGGTGGTTTTGGAGCACCATGGACAGCAAAGGAGGCATCTGGAGCCGCTTGGACAGCAACAACGACGTCCAGAGCAACTAGGACAGCGATCTTCTTCCTCCCGGACAGCTTGGAGAGCACTTGGAGCTTGGATTGAAGCGCTTGGACAGCCTAGGTGAGTTAAAATCTCAAAAACTTAGGAAAAGCACAAAGGCCCCCCAGCAAATTAATGTGTGGTTAACGATCCAAAGCCATAGGTCCCCTAGAAACTTCAGTTTTGCTTCCCCAAAACCCTTTGTTTGTTGTCCTCTCCGCAAAACAGCGGAAATCTTGTAATCTCCGTTTGTTTACTATATTGGGAGAGCCAAAGAGGTATGCGGATATGCGTGGGGGTGTTGGATTGGTATCCAACACCCATACTTGTTAACGGCGAATGGCGCACCATGGCGCAAAGGTCCTATTTGAGCCATGGCGCATAGCGCACGGCACGGCGCGCGTCATTTTGAACATGGCGCATATTATAAAATAATTATAAAATAATAAGCATGAATATGTAATATCATTAAACTGAAAGACAAACTATCATAATAGAATACAAACAATGAAAATACAAATAAATAACAATCCAACATAATTTCAAGTCCAATAAGTAGTCAATTTTCATACAACCAAAATATATTTAAATATAAACAAATAGCATTAAGAAGATAAAAATATGCAATCTAACATTTATCTTAACACTTTTAATATAATTTAAAATTAGAAAATATATTATCATAGAAACTAAAAAAATATATATAAAAATATATTTATAATTACATCAAAAAAATTTAAAACAAATGGCGCGCGCTATTTTGCGCGGTGCACCATGGCGCGCAAATAGCGCGCGCCATTTTGAACATCTGTGTCGCGCCATACAAATGGCGCTGCGCCGTGCGCCATGGCGCGCGCTATTTTGCGCCATTGACATCTATGCCAACACCTCTCAAATGAATGTTCAAGCACTCATTTTGTGTCTAATACCTTCACCTACAACCAAAACTTAGGATAAGTACTGTTACTCAACCATACCTTGCATGACAAAGTGTAAGAACTTTTATATCTTGTAGCATGCACGTCACTTTTGGCAAATCGTAAGTTATCATAAAATTAACTTAGACATTTGAGGAATTGCATCGTTAACATTTGTGATTTCGTCTGAGCATATTGAATGTCATAAAAATGAATTCAATTGATTTTGGAAGCTTGCAAATAAATAGTGGGGTCTTTCATGAACCCTCAAGCTCATGTTTCAAATCTCATGATAAAAGAAATTAATTTGAATTCACTTTTGATTCATCTTCAAATTTGGAGTGAAAGACAAATAATGAAAATCTCCGAGCCAAATGTTTGCATACTTGACTAAATTAGTTTGCATGATTTGGATTGCAATCCTTAACATGTGAAAGTTTGGAAGATAATTAAATAGGCTTATTTAATTAAAAAAAAAAAGGAATTTGAGATGTATTATGGGCCCTCAAAGGCCCATGAGCTCTCATGTTTTGAGATTATCTAAACCTATTTGTAACTTCCAAATTGAATGTTTGAGGTGAGATTGCTAACATTTCTTAATTTGTAGAATCATCCATACATGCATGCACTCCCAAGTTCTTCTTATATCATGCCCAATTTGATCTTAAATCTCCTAGAAGTTATAGAGATAGATCTATCCTATCCAAATTTCTAAATCATGCCAAAATTGGATTAGAAACCTCTCCAAAGCCTTAGGAAATCAATCTTCCGTCCTCGAATCGAGTCCAAAACACTCTAAAAGACATAGGAAAATTCATTTCAAGTGCGGATCTCCTCTTTCCTTGGACACCAAATGGCTTAGATATAAATGCTCGAAAAATTGGAAATGATATAGAGAGGCCTATAGGATTTTAAAAAAGCAACATGTGATGCAAAGAATCTAACTTTTAGTAATTTATATAATATATTAAATACAAAAGAGGGCTAAAGATGTATGCATAAGTTAGCTAATCAAAGAGATAGAAGATATAATAGATTTAGTTCAAATGTATTAAGGATGAACATCAAAAAGTGTTTTCTTATTGAAGGATATTCAATATAAGTGGATGAGATATTTAAATAAATTTTTCCATGAAAGTTATGAGAATACGATTGACTTTGATGACCTTAGCACCTTAAATAAAAATAATGATTTTTTTTATCATCATATCAGTAAAACTGAAGTTGAAGAAATTTTAAACAAAATGAAATGAGAAAAAATAGTAGGACATAATAATATTTCAATAGAAGTGTGAAAATGCTTAAGATCAAGGGATTTCTTAACTTATTGAATTTTTTAATAATATTTTAAAAACTAAAAAGATGTCAGACGAGTGGAGTGTTTTGGTTTATATTTTTAAGAATTAAGATGAGGCATAAACTGTGTGAATTATAGAAGAATTAAGTTAACGTATCATAGGTTAAAATTATAAAAAAGAGTAATTGAACATAAGTTACAACATGATACTAATGTTTCTCAAAATCGGTTTGAATTCATGTTGGGTAGCTCTATATAAAAATCTATACATTTGCTAAGAGATTTGATAGAGAAGTATCGAGAGAGTAAGGAAGATCTACATATGATATTTAGTGATTTAGAGAGACTATAAGACAAAATTTCAAGAGAAGTACCCTGAGAGTTCTAGAAAGAAAACAACTAATAATGCTTATATTCAAGTCAATAGGGAGCTATTATTTGCATTCAAATATAAGGCGGTTTGACCAAGTACTTTCCTATTTCAATTGGATTACATAATTGTTCAACTTTAAGCCCGTATCTTTTTGTTTTGATCATGAATGTTCTTAGTAGATATTTTAAAAATGACATTCTTCTTGTCAATAAGAGTAGAAGTGGAGTTGAAGCCCAAATCTAAGAATCCGTACAAGACTCCGGCTAAAGGAGATAATATGAAACCTTATTGATGCAGGACATATATGAAATTATGATTTAGATAAGGATTTTTGCACGCTTAATGATTAAGAGCAAGTTAATTAAACCTTTATGGTGATTTAAACAATGAAATAAAACACAAAGAGTGGTAAACACAAGCTTAGGCCAAATTACTTGCGAAAAGTAAAAACCACATAACAACCAATTACTCTTGACCATACGAGATAGGTTTCAACAAAAAAATCTTAATCTAACAACAAGAGTAGTGCTATGAAAGATCTCTCACATAATTCCTACTAAACACTAAGCTTTAGCAGAGTGTTATAAGATTTTGGAATGAATCAATCAAAACCACAAGGAACAATAAGGAAGGTATGAGAGAAGGAAAGAGTTCACCCTTTGCTAAGATTCAACCTTCTCGCAACCTTGGACAGTAGTTGGTGGCTTTATGGCAGCGAAATTGTTGATCTCCTTATGCTGGATATGATGGACAGCAAGCTGTCCTCCTTTGGACAGCAGTTTGAATGGACTCCCGTTGGTGGGGAGGCCAGGGGAAGATAGTTCCTGGGCAGCAGCTTTGGAGAGCAGAATGTAGAATTCGGGTTGGGTTTGGAAGGAATTTGTGGGAGGAAAACCTGAAAGAGAGGTAGGGGAGGGGACGGTTGAGCCAAGGGAAGAGGGAAATTAATTTGAGGATGAATAAGGGGCAAACATTGAGGTAGGAGAGAAGGATTTTCCATATTCTGAAATTAAATTCAGAATTTTGAAATTGGAGGGATGTAGGTTAGTAATTTGAATTTCAAACCTTAAGAAAAGAAGGGCTTCTTAATTGAGAGAGTTAACTGAAGTGATTGAGTGGGGGAATTAATGTGGAGAGAGGAAGGGGACAGAGAGGGAAGGGCGGAAGGCATGGTGATGGAAGGGGAGGGTTTAGGAAAAGGTTTTAATTCTTGCTTGATTAGGGAACCCAAAAGAGGAAGGGAAATTTAGATCAAATCAAATTAAAAATTGTTTTAGATTTAAATTGAAAACTTCCTAAAATAGATTTCCTAAATTAGGAAGTATTTCAAATTTCAAAATTGATTAGAAATCTGAAATTATGACATTCCAAATTGGGGCTTATATAAAAGGCAAGTATGGTTGGTGTTTAATTGTGGAAAGAGGGAAGGGGAGAGGGCTTCATGACGGCTAGCGTTAGGGTTAGGTGGGTTCGTAGTGTGGAGGTGGGGAAAGAGCAGAGGCCGAAGAGAGGGGTGAACGGAGTAGATGGAAGGATGCTTGGCGAGGAGGTGGAGGATTTTGTAGCCGACGGTGAGGTGGAGTTTTGCTAGGGAGAATCGGCGGTTAAGGGGGTTAGGGTCCCTAGGCCAGTGGCTAGGCGGAAGGGAGAAACGAAATGAAAAGGAAGAAAGAAAATTAAAACCACAAATCCGGACGCTTCCAAAGTTGGTGGGTGATCCAATTCCCTCTCCAAGGGCTCTCTCCAAAGCTCTCATGCTCTCAAAACAAAGAGTTGCAGGAAACTTTCTTTCATATTCATCATTAACCCTCAAAGAAGAAGATGAAGGCTTTAAATAGCCCATATAATGAGAAAATACAAAGTACTACAATGCCCCTAGGGCTTACACATACCTAAACCCCTAAGGGCAAAAATTAAAAAGCATAATAAAACTAATACATCAATAATAAATATGAAAATAAAAAGTAGAGCGATGTAATCGTGGTCGTAGATCGACAGCCATGCCTCTAACAAACATTCAATGTCCTGATGTCCTCATCATTTATTCAAACTTAGATTATAAAATTTTGTTTATATAGATAAGAAGTAATATACCTTCCTACATATAATAATACATATATCAAGATCAAAAACAACTCTAGCAAATATATTTGTTCCTCCTCGGCATTTAAAACAAGTTACACCACACGAGGTTCACAAAATTGAAGAGTAGTAAATATCCACTACCACCTATACAAGGGAGTAGTGGACGAGGGAGTATTATAA
This sequence comes from Dendrobium catenatum, assembly GCF_001605985.2. NCBI lineage: Eukaryota > Viridiplantae > Streptophyta > Magnoliopsida > Asparagales > Orchidaceae > Dendrobium > Dendrobium catenatum. The sequence continues at coordinate 836,393 of NW_021318586.1, forward strand.
AAATACAGACAATATAAAATAAAAATTTTTATTAGCTCGCCCAATAGATCAAATCTAGTAAAATCATCATTAAAAGAATTCCTTAATACTATCCTCCGAATTTCAAGGATTTACATAAACTTAGAGTTCGTATAGGAATTACTAAACAATAAAATCAATATTTTCAAATAATATGGAGCTAAAAGAATTCATAGGCATCATGAAGATGTGACAACTATCTCACTAAATGCCTCCCATCAATTTTACTTTAATATCCTCGAAGGGAGACTTCTTATGCATTTATATCAGAAGATTCAATTTTGGAGGCATAATGAAGAGGATTGTTAGGATATGTCAACCTCTTAGATGATTAAGGCATAATATCCAAACCTGCACATGAATAGCTTAAAGATGAGGGACAGGTGGCTATGATGGAAGAATTCAATTTGATAAACGTGATATCTCCTCTCATCCTTCCTCTCTCAAACTCTCATCATTTCTTCTCAATCAAGCTTTCATCCTCACCCTCTCTCTAACACACTCTCTGTTCTAATCTCATTTTTCAATAAATTTTTAAACTAGACTGAATTGGCCTGTTCAATCAGTTCAACAGTGAACTCATATGGCTGGCCTAATTCATCTTAAAAATTGGCTTTACATCAAAATGGTTTGAACCAATTAAACGCATCAATTCAATTGACAAGCAATAAACCAATTCTAGTTTCTTAGATCTGACTAATTCAAATGTTATCACATTCATAAAGATACATAAATTAATTTGATAAATTTAGTATAAAATATTTAAATTAACAAATTAATTTTAATTAATTTTATAATGAGCATTAAATTCCAATAAGAACATTTGCCAAAAAAAATACTAACATGGCTATTATCGGGGTGATAATGTAATCACTTTCAAAGATTTGTATTTTGCAATGGGGTATGAATATTTTCAAAATAGTGTCTCCATTGATTGAGATTTTCAGTCAACATGACTATCGTCATAGTGTTTGAGCTCTTTTAGCAAATCTGCGAAGCATTCTCAGATCTCGCATTTAGGAGCTTGACATAAAATCGGAGCCCATGTGAATCCTGGATAAAATTATTATGTGGACCTACTTGTCCAAGTAATTAAAATTTTTCATTGTTTTGATATCTGGTGCATTTCTTGGGAAGATTAATTTGTAGTTTGAAAGAAAGGTTAGTGATTTAAACCTCCAACAGCTTATGAACATAAGAATTTGTTAAATGTATGCCCCATGCGACATATACAACTAAGCACCATGTTACATACAAAAGAATCAAATTAGACAGAGTAAGAGATTTTTATGATCCCCTTACTAAATGACTATGCAATTCAAGTAATGTCACTTTCATGAGAATACAAATTTATTTTTCATTAACAATTCTAAAACATCACTCTCTTTTTCATCATCACTTTTGCAATCCTCATGCTCATAAGATTCAATAGTGTTCAGATCTGAAACATCCTTCCCTCACACATCTTCCTCATTAGATATCTTCCCATTTTGAGATTCATTCCCTCCTTAGAGCTCTTAGCTTCAAGATACTCTTTAGGAGGTTTGATTGAAAATATAATCCGCTTCTTTAGAGATTTAAGTGAAGGAAATTTTACAACATATGTCCAAATGTTTCAATGACCACCTCAACAACTTTAGCCAGGAGATCAGGAGTAACGTGGTCCTCTAAGGTTTCAACTTTATCTCAAGGTTCAAACATTAATTCTATCCATGTTTATCAAGCTTCCTTTTCCTTTCAAATATATCTTAATAAATTATGGCCATTTGACGTAAGGACATTTTTATCTCAAATTAACCCAAATAGAGATTAAACATCTAGTATATCTCTTGTTACTCTATGGGATTAAAGCTTGTTGTTGTTGTTGTTATTTCTTTCTCTTTTTATTATACAAACTTGCCATGTACACTCACGAGAAGGAGATGTAATCCCGGTGCGGGTGGTTGGTTCAGGTCGGAGGCGCGGGAAGAGACACACGCGCAGGATGAGATCGGAGACACAAAGGCGTGTTGGCGCGGGTTTTGGATCATAGTCAATAGCAGGAGACACAAGCCTCATGCGGAAGATCGGTCTGGAGGCGTGGGCTGAATGCAGTCGGGAGAGCGATCATGCTACAGTTGGATCCTACAGGCGTGAGTGCAAACAAACAATGGATTCAAGGGCCTCCTATATACGTTTGAGAGAGACGAGAGAGACAACGGGGTGCTCGGGTTTGGCTCTTGAGTGTGGCAAAGAAAGATCGATTGGGCTTCGGCTTCCTATGTGCGGTACAAAGAGATGAGAGGGAGAGATCAAGTGGGCCAGGATCTCACGTGCAACTGAGTTAAAATGGAGAGGGAGAGAGCGGGCTAAGGGCTTTTGAGGTGGGGCCGAGGGAGTTATGTGAGGGAACGAACGATTGTGTCACTCAGGGAGCGGAGCGAACATGCGTTATTTGGGAAGTGCACCAGCATGAGGTGGGGCCAATGGTATATAAATTTAAATTTTTATCTTTTTAATTTTCATTTATTTAATTATAAACTATAAATAATTAAGTTAATCTACTTATTAATTAAGCTAACAATGATTAAAAGATACAAATTCATACTGTAAATCAAGTATATAATTTACGAGCATGAATTATATCTAAATATATAATATAAATTATATTTAAATAAAAAACTTATATGAGAACTAAATTTTTACAAATGTGAAATAAATTTAAATTTTTTTAAAATATTTAAATTTAAAATTTTATAACATGTTATTTATGCGTGAAGTTTCTATAGTTGATCAGTAAATGAGAATATATAGTAACAAATCTACAAATATTATATAGCACAGAATGTTGGTCAGTAAATGAGAAGCAAAAAATAATTTTTGCAGAGATGACAATGCTTAGTTGGATGAGTGGCTATACACTAAGAGACAGCATGTGAAAAAAGTATATACATGATAAGTTGGAGTAACTGCGGTGGCAGATAAAATTAGAGTAGCCTTAGATGGTTTGTTCACATAAAGCGTTGACCTTCCGATGATGGTTAGGATAGTAGATGAATTAGATCTAACCAATGTTAAGAAAAGTAGATGTAGACCTAGAAAGACTTGGTTAGAAATTATTAAAAATTACCATTTCTTTTATTAGATTTAAATGAGAATTTGACCATTAATAGGACATAATGGAGAAAAACGATTCATGTAGCTGAACTCACTTAGTGAGATAAAAACTTAATGTTGTTGTAGTAACAAATCTACTATATTGCATATTTATTACACTAAAATTATATCATTTAGATCTTACTTAAAATAATATTAATATTTATTACATCATTTGGTTTAACACTGCCGTTGCCAGGTCCCAAGTCCTGGATGAGAAAAGTGGATAATTGTGTTAGGTAGTCGACAGTCAGCGTAAAACTTGTCGAACAATAATGACATGAATCCTTTAAGAAATTTTGTTGTACATCATCTGGTTCAAACCCGATCAAAAAAATTGAACATTGAATCAATCCTTCTGGTTTAATATTTGATCCAAATTTCCTTTTTACTCCCTGAGAAAATGAAAATCAAAGTTTGAAAAGAAAAAGAAACAAGTAAAAAAACGAAAGGAAAAAAAAATGTGTAATTTATTCAACACAATCTTGTCACCTCAACATCATCGTCACCACCTCACATATAATGTGATAAAAAAAAACTATTAGAATACTTAAAATCTTGATTTTTGTTTGTTTGGCGCAATAAATAAAACCTCAATACTCTATTCTTAGCAAACCAAAGGATATTCATAGATAATGCTTATTACATAATGAGTATGAACTTTGTGCATTTTCTTAGCACAACGGTAAAAAATATAATTTTGTATATTCATTGTGCAGATATCCAATCCATACAGTTATTTCTAAGCGAGGTGAATTTTGAAAAATTTCAGACACCATATCTTAGGACACCGAACTATGCAAACCTTTCATTGCATGATTAGCATACCCGAACTACCAATAAATGCTCCTAATGTAAGTAATAAACCAGGAGGTTTCCCAGGCTGTTGCGGAAATCCTAAGGCAGTGCAATGGGGGAGACATTCAGGAGTCCATAAGACACAATCGCACGGACCACCACCTTTATGATCCTTAATGAGAGGGACCCACCCATTTGATACACCATGGGAAGAGCACTTCATCAGTATCAAGTGTAGATCAATAATTAAAGGAGAGGGACAGGATACTAGAAGAACTCGGAAGGGCATCGATTGAGAGAACAACTTCTAAAAAAGAAGACAAATGAACACAAACGGTAAGTGCAGTTTGAGCCCAGAAGTTTATCTAAAGTTAAGACAATATAGGCAGAAGACACTGGCCAAAAGAAGGAATAAGAAGTCCTATGAGGTGATGGAGTGTATTGGGCCAGTACCCTATCGTCTGGGGTTACCAAAACCGTCATTCATTTATCCTGTATTCCATGTATCACAACTGAAGCGCACTATCGGAGATATCACACCCTCTTCCTCACTACCAACGACTTTAACTGAGGACATTGAAGTGATTTTGGAACCAATGGAGATCAAGGGAGCACGACAAGGGACGACGGGAACAAAGGAGGTCCTTGTTCAATGGAATGATTTACCAGACTATGAAGCTGCATGGGAAACCTATGAAACGATCAGGAGAAAGTTTCATCCTTTTACCTCGAGGAAAAGGTGTAATTCGAGGAGGGGAGTATTGATATGACAAAAAGATCCAAGGAAGAAATTTCGACCCCTCTTGTGGGGCCCAATAAGGAATTAAAAAGAGGATTAATTAGAAAAAATTTCCTAATTGAATTAAGATTAAAGAGAAAAAGATTTCCTAATTGAATCCAAATTAAAGAGGGAAAGATCTCCTAAGTTAATCCAAATCAAAGAGGGAAATATTTGCTATTTGAATTAAAATTAAAAGGGAAAATTAATAAGAAAAGAAACATGATTTAGAGGAAATTTGAGAGCTTATTTAAGGAGGGGTCTGGGGTTATTTTTCTTCATGCATGTTTTGAGTTTGTTGTAGTTTTCTATAATTTTTTAAGGGCATACTAGCAGCGTCTAGGTTGTTTGATAAAGGCGATCTACCTCTCAAATGGTAGTTCGCTAGTATCTTTTATTTCTTATTGAGTTATTAATCGAAATCAACCAATTGTTCCTCCTAGATCTGCTGTTTTAGATATTTTTCTATGGATTCCCTGTTGTTGCTTGCTGAATTTTACTCCATGGCATATCAAAATTTTAAGGGATGTTTGACAAGAGGAAGGTTAGGAGATGAAGCGGAAGATACAGGGGCTGGGAAAGGAATGGTAGCTTTTCACATAATGAAATGGGCACAAGCCAAAATAGTGAAGAGTTAGGAAAGAGGAAGCTCTATGGAAAAAGCATGGCATAGGACTTCAAAATATATTAAGATATTTTAACAAAATTTCTATAGAGACTTCTATCTTGCTGGAAAAAAAAAAAAAACAAATCTAGCTGTAATATCAAATTGATACACTACAACAACAACATCAAGCCTTTATCCCACTATGTTGGGTTGGCTGCATAACTCTTATGAGGTATACCTATATTTTTTTAACATAAGTCAGATCTAATGCATCTACTCTCCTAATTGGGTCATAAGAAGTATAACATTTATGAGAATGAATCATCTAAGATGACTCTTTCTAATTCTTACTTACCACTAGGGCTACTCTAACCTTTTCAGGTATAAAATTGATGCACTACATAAATAAAAAATAAGAAAATAGTAGAGAATTAAATTTGATATCAAATTGATGCACCAGGTAAAACATAGGCAAATAGAAGAGTATTATAAAAGAATAGTGGAAACAAAAAGAAACCTTACCCGAAAACCTATTACTAAACATATATAAAATCGAAGACTCCTGTTGCATAACTATGAAGAAGAATGAGCCATCAAGCACGCAACAAAAAGGGCCGATAAATTACAAAATTTTCAATAAATTTTTAAGCAAAAAAAACAAAATTAATATTTACAGAAACATCTTAATATTCAAGAAAAAACACGAAAAGGAACATAAGATAGCCTTAATAAAAGACAGGAATTGGATGGTCCTAGTACCTAAAGAACCCAAAAGTGAGATGCTAATACATCAAGAACTCGGAGAACACTACAAAACTAAGAAAATAAAGTACTAAATGCTTAAAAATCATTTAGCTTGTATGCCATTAACCTTTACATTCAACAAAAAAAGTGTCAATGATTTAATACAAATGAATTGTCAACATCCAAATTCAAACCACCAACGTAAACAAAAAATGTAGTTTTCAAAACATCCGTTATGACAACTTAAATTTCAAAAAAAAAAAAAATCAAGAAATAATAAGAATGAAACATAATATAAATAAATTATGGCATTACCTTGATTAAAGATTCAACTGCTTGGTTACGTATATCACATAGCCAGCCCCAACGGTGATCTGGTCCAAGAGACATATCACAAAGCCTCATGTTTCCAAGAGTACCTTCTATAGTAGTAGAACTTGGATGAAACTGAAAATGCGATTAAAAAACACAATAGAAAATTACAATCTGCAAAGTCCATCTATTATTATAAAACATATATAACAAAAGAGGCTTTTGAGCATGAAAAGCATATAACAACAACAACATCAAGCCTTTATCCCACTGTGGGGTCGGCTACATGAATCCTTTTTCTCCATTGTGTCCTGTTAAAAGTCAAATTCTCGTTTAAATCTAATAAAGAAAGGTCATTCCTAATATTTTCTAACCAAGTCTTTTTAGGTCTACCCCTACCTTTCTTAACACAAGTCAAATATAATACCTCTACTCTCCTAACCGGGTCATCGGAAGGCCGCCTTTTTATGTGACCAAACCATCTAAGGCGACTCTCTCTAATCTTATCTTCTACTGGAGCTCCTCCAACCTTTTCACGTATATGCTCATTTCGTATCCTATCTCTAAGGGTAAAGCCACTCATCCACCTGAGCATCCTTATCTCTGCCACACTTAACTTAGTATTATGCTTATCTTTTAATGGCCTGCATTCGGCACTATAAAGCATTGCAGGCCTCACTACCATCTTATAGAATTTCCCCTTAAGTTTGAGGGGTACATTTCTATCACATAACAAGCCCGATGCATTCCTCCACTTCAACCATCCAACTTGAATTCTGCTAATAATATCCCCATCTATTTCACTATCACTCTGAACAATAGATCCAATATATCTAAAACATTTACTCTTATTAATGACTTGATCGCCCAAAGTCATAATCCCCTCACTAGGTCTATTACTACTAAAGTTACACTCCATATATTCCGTTTTAGATCTACTCAAGCGAAAACCTTTAGACTCTAAGGTTGACCTCCATAATTCAAGTTTACATTTAACTCCCTCTCTAGTCTTATCAACAAGAAGAATATCATCAGTAAAAAGCATACACCAAGGTACATCCTCTTGCAAATGTCTAGTGAGAACATCCATGACTAAAGCAAAAAGATATGGGCTTAAGGCTGATCCTTGATGTAACCCAACCGAAATAGGGAAATACTTGGTCAAACCACCTTGTGTTTGAACACAACTAATAGCTCCTGCATACATATCTTTAATGTTTTAACACTGCCGTTGACAGGTCCCAAGTCCTGGATGAGAAAAGTGGAGGGTTGCGTTAGGTAGTCGACTGCTAGCGTAAAATTTGTTGAACAATAATGACATGAAAAGCATATTGCAAAAAATTAAAATAGGACAGGACTATATCTCTCTAAAACATCACCAACACTATCAAAAAAATCCAACCGCTGAGTTAAATTACAATGAAAGAATTATTCACTGATATGACTTTATTAACAACCGGCAACATTTGATGTAAATTATAATTCTTTGAACAATTGCTAAACATGTAAATTTCAGCCAACCGGTTTTCCTATCACAAAAATTTTAGTATTAGAGATTTCATACCGACACTGTGGATTTAATTCTTTTTCATTACCAAAGAGCTACATTTAGTGTTGATTTTAATTATTTGCAAAATAAATTGCAAATAAATTATTATCACATATTAAATTTCATCCCCTTCTTCCAGTGCTTTCTTTTCTCATGTTCCGTAAGACCAAAGCATATTAATCTAATTACTCTCAAGATTTTCAATAGAACATCCTCATCTTTTCTGTATGTTACAACAAGAATTTACAATACCTGGATCCGCCAAGTGAGACTTATAGCACAACTATTTCCCTAGTAGTTAATACTTGAAGATTAAATACTGTGTATTTACTACATCAAGACTGTAAATTAAGGGGAAGAATGAGAAAGGAAGGGACAAGAGATGGAGAGCGGGAAAGTTAAGAGACACAAATAGCACATGTACAGGTTGTAATTATTTAGCAAACAATAAAACTTGTACAGACCTTTAAGTTCAAAATAAAACTTTCTTGAACAAACTTTGCAAGTTGAGAGCCATCTTCCTTGTTAAGAAAAATGCATACACTATCGACATCCATCACCAAATTAAAAACTACACGTCCTTTTCCATACCCAAGCAAACCTTTAACCAAAGCACAACCACCATCTTCCTCTTTTCTCTCTGCGTCAACACTATTTGTATTATTTTCATTGATTGCTGCAGCTGAATTAACCTGACTGAGTCTAAAGCCAAATTCAATCAAAGTAAAAAGAGTAGGTCTGTTGCAAAAGAACTCCAATGCTGACATCCGGATATTCATCTGCAAAATAATTATATAAAAGGAATGATCTTGATATTCATCACAAAAGTCTTCGGTAAGCAGTTTTACATTATCAATACCTGCGTATCAATACCATCATAGAGAGTTGAATCCGGGCTTCTCGAAACAAATGTGACAACCACAAAATCAGAAATATTAGTATCCCATGCCTCATAGAAAACCTCACCGCTCCTCTCTTTTACATTCCTGAGACTCAAACCACTATCAAAACTACACCCAGAGTACTGATCGAAGGAATCAAGAGTAAATAATGAATTATGAAATGTTTGATCAGGAGTGCTCATGAAATCCGACAGTGCATCTATAAAACAATCATCCTCTTCTAAAAAAGACTTCTGCACCTCGGTATCTACCCCAGAAACAGGCTTTTGCTTCACCACAGACTGCGCTAAATACTGAGGCTGTGCAGAAAGTTGACCTTGAAGCTCGTCCACAATTTTTAGTGAATGAAGCTTTGTTTTGATAGTTAGGTTAGAACTTGATCTAAAAAGATTAACCTGTAACAAGGAAACGTTAAAATTATTCAAAATGTCGATAAAACTTTCTATATAATCCAAAGACAATGAAGAACACAATGTGTCATGAATTTCATATACCAGTCTAAGAGAGACCAAGAGAAACCCCAAAATAGTCCCCCAACTATTTGTAAGTACCTCATTTAGTCCTAGTGCTTTGCACTACCCCAATTTAGTTAATTGAATATTAAAATTTAATCCAATTTGATCCCTCTATAAGAAAAAATACCAAAATTAACAAAATGTTTTATGGATCTCCAACTTTTCAAAATGTGAGGGGACATTTAAGTATAAACATTTAAACTTCGCATTTCTTAAGTGGACTTTTTCTTAGTTTGTAAAAAAGGTTTTGAAGTCTTGTAGCCAATGATATCATTTTTATAATAAAGATTTTGGAATTTTATAATTAGTGACTACTTTTTTGCAAAAAGGGTTTTAGGATTTTGTATAATCTTTCATTTAGATTTTGCTTAAAAAACAATGTTCTTTTACAAATATTCACCCTTATAATTTAATAGGTTAACTTTTATATTAATTTTTGTATTTAATATAACTAATTAGCTGAAACATTAGAGCAACATAAACAATATAATCTCACATACGCTCGCACTATCTAAAATACCCTCATATTTAACTTTGATGTTAACTTTAACGCTTATTTTAGGCCAGGGGACCAAATAGGATCAAATTTTAATACAACAACAACAACATCAAGCCTTTGTCTCACTACGTGGGATCGGCTACATGAATCCTTTTCTAATATTTTCTAACCAAGTCTTTTTAGGTCTACCTCTACTTGATCAATTTTTAATAGTCAAAGGAAAAAATGGACCAATGCGACAGTTTCGTTTTGAAGATTAAAGACCTTAATTTCAATTATTATTCTTTCATCTAAAATATTTTGTAATTGATTTGTATGAGTGATTAAGATATTGACAAATTCATTACATACTAATTTTTGTTTCTATGACATGAATCTTAATTGTTGCAGAATTCTATATCCGTTCACATATTTCATATGAAATTTTATAACTACTTTTACACCACCATTTGGTACGAATTAAAAGTGTTCAGTGATTATATATTCTTCAAAGAAAATAATCTTTGCCAAAATAAAAAATTACCAGCTAGTGCTTTATAAAAACCTAAATAAAAATATAACCAATAATTTGATTTTTTTTTTTTTTAACATAGAATTGAATTTATTATAACAAAATTAATAAACATAACTTGTCAATCTTGCATAACCTTTAATCATGAATATGCTAATTACTTCCTGGCCTTTTGTTAAAAGCAATATTATAATAAGAAAATAATCTGAGTACGGCAAGGATAATTAACTAGAATTGCTAGGGTGCAAATAAAAAAAAAAAAAAACAACGCAGCAAATGCATAAAGCATGAAAGGAACAATTGAAACATCCAAAAGCATGAGAAAACAGCAAACGAGAATAAAAGATCAATTGGATCGCCTTACATGAAGCATGATGAAAGCTAAAGAATTGTGATTTTTTTTTTATTACAACCCCACAAGTAAATAGAATTTGAAACGTCCTATCCACCAACATACCATCATTCGTGCTTCTTCCTTTAGATCATCAGCTTGTTAATCACCATGATCATCTATGTCTTCATTAATGGGAGAAGTGAGGGAATAGACGCAACCAAAGAATCAAAATTTATTTACTTTTTTTTGCTGAATTTTCTATTTAGGAGATGCTGGTGTTCACTCTTTTAGAGAGAAAAGGTTGGGGAGAGTTCTAGAGTGAAAGAGAGGTAGTTCTATCTTTGTTTAGAGACGCAAAGTGAGGGGAAGATGAAAGAAATAGTTTTCTCTCTTTCTATTTAGAGAGATAAAGAGGGGAGAAAATTTTTTTAGTTTCTCTCTCTCTATTTAGATAGAGAAAATAGAGATTGAAGTATGGAGTTTGAGGGGGAGGTTTACGTGAAGAAGAGAGATAGGTGGAGAGTGGCGAGATTTGGAAAGAAAACTCAATCTCTCTTTGTTTAGAGGGAGGGAGAGAGAATAAAGGAGAAAAAATAGATGGAATGAAGGAGAGGAGCTAGCCAGATTTGAAGGGGGAAGAAGGTTGCATGGAGGTGGTTGGTGGCTGGTTGGCAAGATGTGTAGGTAGATATGGCAAAGGGACGTGCATGGTTGTTGCGGTGTAGGCAGGTTGGTCAGCTGCTAGGCAACTTGGTGGTCGTGCATTTGCGAGCAGGGAAGCATCGACTGGATTATTTATGTGTGTTTCTGAAAGTTATTAGGATTTAGTTCTCTTAGGCTCTATTTATAGTTTTTTAATAAATCAAAATAGAATAAAAATGACAAAACACATTTCTATCGAGAGATTCCCAAAAATTTTAATTTTTTATATTTTAAAACTTTTTTTAACATTATTTAATCTGTCTAACAATTAAAATAAGAAATTTTCAAATAAATTTATATTTTAAGAGAATAATATCTACTTTAAATTCTCATCAATTCCCTCGCTAAATTTTCAACATTCGTGTGCATCTAATTTTGCCTTGTTGCGCACGGGCAACTAGAATTTGGCATTTTTCTAATGCGGGCACGTGATAAAATATGATGGTCCTTTTCAAGCAATTTAGACATTTCAGAAGGTACTGTGAAATATGTTTTGTGATCGAAGATAATTCAGGCAACTTTGCACAACATCAAGCTCATAACTTGTCATTTTAGAACGATGTCACTCGAGTCAATCAAGAGAGGTCTTTCTTGGGTATTTTGGAAGTTTGAACGCATTGATGCAGTCCTCTTCATAATCACAAATCATTTAGACAATTTCATGCAACATCGCGCTCGTAGTTCATCATTTTTTGTGTTCGCCAGAGTCACAAATGAAGGGTGCTTATTTGTAATTTTAGTGTTATGAATAAGCACGTGTGGTCTATTTTTCAAGGGTATATCATCTCGATGATTTTATGTAGCATTGGGGCACATCAAGCCCGCCTCGTGCAATGTCATGTTAGTCGACCTTCGTTTCACTAGACTTCCCTGTATTATTATAAAACACATTTTAAGTATATATATATATATATCAATGTTTAAAATTGCATATTCAAGTATTGCGGCATTTTTCATTCGTGAGCAAGGCGTATGCCTCAAGGCGTTTTGAGGCGTAAGCCTCAAAATCAAAAAATTGCATAAACATAAAATGATAAATTTTTTATATACTAATGAGTGAATAATATAAAACATAAAAAAGCATAAGATATGAAGTGAAATCAAAATATCCCAATAATAAGACAACATGAAATATAGTTCAACTCAAAATTCTATATTTCCCAAATTCTAGTATTCTTTTTATTAACATATAATTCCAATTTCAAAAAATAAACATATATATATATATATATATATATATATAGTTTCGATGAAAATACTAAAGTGGTTCACCAAGGGGTGTGGTGATGTAGGAGACTAGCGGCATGGAGATAAGAGAAATTAATATCAATAAAACAAGAGAATGTTGGATACAATGAAGCCAAGAGATTTAGATAAAGAAAAAAGACAACAAAGAGCGTGAGGAATTTGGGTTTCGAGCAAATTATGTGCGGCTCGCTCTCATAAAAAATTTGGGTATAAGATTGTGAATCAAAAGAAGTGGTTGTAGTCATTGCTAGTGTTTAGGTTAAAGAAGATCTATGAAGATCGATGGCGATTGCAAAGAAACAACTGATAGTTCACCAGCAAAGCAAGATTAGAAGGTTGTAAGTAAATTGATGAATGGTTCGGTGAGGTTGCAAATGATCAAGGGTTGAGGAGAGGAAAGCTTCGACAAGATTTGCTCAAGGAGAATAAGGATAAGAAGATTGTCATTGACAGCTTGTTGACTGAAGGAAGGAGTAAATGTTGAAGTGCTCTGCGAGTGAGGAAGCAACACAATTAGGGCTATTGCTCAATTGGGCATGCTAAACTTGTGGAGATTTGTGGAGGAGTTGGGAGAAAGCAATGAATGGTAGCTGCTAATTTAGAAGAGCGAGATATTTTTAGGGAGAGAAACAATAGAGTTGTTGAATAAAAAAGAACAGGTAAGTACTAGGATTTTAAATGAGGGTTGAATCGCCCTCACGTGTTGTATGAAGCTATAGGTTTACAAGTTCTGAGGCACGGGTGCGATTAATAGGTAGGAAGGTCGCACTCGCTCATTTTCAATTTTAGATTTTATTTTATTGTTATTAACCAAAAATTTAATGCCAAAAATGTTTAGGAGCTCACGAAAACCAAGTAGCACACAAAACTTCTATGGATTTTATTTAATAATAGTCATTAAAAATTTTGTCTAATTGAATATTAATTATAATCATGTGGGCTTCAAAAATTCACGCCTCGGCCTCTCAGCGCCTTCTTTTGTTGACAGGGAGAGTTATAATGGATTTAAGTTCATAGTAAATTTTCAGAAGGTAGATTGAGTATTAGATAAAACAATACCAAGAGATTCACACCCATCATTTTGCGAGGACTTTAAGATTTGAGTTATGGTTTCCTATAGGTGCAAGCCTCTATAGTTAATTACCTCTACAGATAATAAGAGAGAATTTTGGATTAAGGCTAATTATGAAATAGGCACTGAGGACCCAACATATAGTAGAAGCAACTTTAAGGTCTGAATTTGATATTTGAATTTAGGTTAATGATTTGAAATTTATCATCGTATACTTAAAAGTTAAAATTGGTGATTGGGGGAGTAAAGACGAGCCCAATCAAGATCCCACGGTTCAGTCTTCATGGACTGTCAAGGTCCCTAGTTTGCTTAGTTAGAGGAGGTAGTTGACCCAACCTGACAAAAGGAGCCTTTTTTGTAACCATGAGTTGCTCCGTCCAAAGACACCTTGTAGACATGGGCTAAATGTTCGTATTTTTATGAGAATTTAGGAAGCATCATGAAAATATGAGATCCCCTCAAGTTGATAATTTCTTTCAACACAACGATCATCGGGAATGTAGATAATTAGTTATTTAAACCAATTCACCTGTCAGTTAGCCAAACAAAAGAAGAAAAACACCGGCCTTTACACACCCCTCCCTATACCTAGCCATCCTTGGCAAGACGTTAGCATGGATTTTGTTCTAGGACTACCCAAAACCGTTAGGAAGCATGATTCGATATGTGTAGTGGTAGATCATTTTTCTAAGATGGCCCATTTTCTCCTGTGCTCCAAAACTTTTGATGCCTCTAGAATCGTCAAGCTGTATTTTGATGAAATTGTGAAACTTCACGGGTTACCTAAGACCATTATGTAAGACCGGGATGTGAAATTTACTAGTTACTTTTGGAAGACGTTATGGCACAAAATGGGGACCAAACTGCAATTCTCTACCGCTTTTCACCCCCAAACAGATGGTCAAACCAAAGTAGTGAACAGGAGTTTAGGAAATCTTCTAAGGACCTTGGTAGGGGAAAATATCTGGGACTAGGACTCTAAGCTACCTAGAGCTGAATTTGCTTACAACAATTCTGTGAACCAAACTACGGGTCTAAGTCTTGCTGAAGTCGTGTACGGATACCTACCCAAACAACCCATTGATTTGATTCCCATGAGTCCTAAGGTTAGAACATCTAAGTCTGCATCCGCATTCGCATCTCATCTTCAAGAATTGCACAAAGAAATAAATAAAAAAATTCAACGAAGCAATGCTCACTATAAGATTGATGCTGATCGTAAGAAAAGATTTAAAGAATTTGAAGTTGGAGATTTTGTTATGGTACGGATCCGTCCGAAGCGGTTCCCCCAATGAGCCGTTAAAAAGTTACATGCTAGAAGTGCAGTCCCCTTTAACATAATCTCGAAAGTAAACAGTAATGCTTATGTGTTAGACCTTCCTGAAGGCTTTAATATGAATCCTACATTTAATGTTGAAGATTTAGTAGCATTTGAAGGACCTGAATTTAACCCTGCTAATCAACTTCATAATGAACCTTGTGAGAACCCACCCAGTGAGATCCCCAACCTACCTCCACTACCCAATCTACCCTACTTACTTATTGCGGAGAAGGTTGAATTTATACTTGACGATGAAATCATTTCCACGAAAGAAGGTGGGCGCCAAAGGTACTTGGTTCGCTGGAAAGGGAAACTGGTGACAGAGGACACATGGATTGATCAAGAGGAGCTACATAGACTAGATCCAGATCTGCTAAAGCTATACGAGAGCGCCCGCAGTGCTCACTCGACGGAGTCAAATTTTCTCCCAACCGGGGAGAATGATGAGGACATCAATAAGAGGTTTCAATGCGTCTATCAGAGGCGACACAGGAGATCGATGGTCATGATGGAGAATATTTACTTTTGATGCATTTTATGTATTATTTATTTTATTTTAGCCTTTTTTTCGTTTTTTCCCTTATGGGTAATTCGTCACTATTGTAGCCCAAGGGGCATTCTCGTCTTTTATTTTCTGTCATTGTGAGGCCTAATATAAGTGGTCATGTCTTATGTATTGGATGATGATTAATGAATAAAATTTTGTGTTTCTTCATCTTATTCTTGTGAGAGCACTAGAGAGAAGAGAGAGCTCAAGGTGAGCGCGTGCAAGGCCCACCAGTCGTTGGAAGCATCCTCGACTCATGGTTTTCAATTTATCTTCTTTTTTTTCTCGTTTCCCCTTTTTCTTCATACCACCCGCTACCTCCCCGAGCTCCCACCGCCGGCAACCTTTTCCCACACCAAGATCAACCAGAAATCCCCCCTTCCTGAGGCCACCGCCCACCACTCCACCAAGCCAATCCCTTCCCCATTGGTTCCACCACCATCTCCATCCAAGATCAAGCCCACCGTCGGCCACCTCCTTCCTATCCCTTGAATGAGGATTTAATGCCTCATTATTACTTTCCTAAAGAGCTTGAAGGATTTGGGAAACTATTTTAAATCATTTGAAATTCAATTAGTTTCCTTAAAAAGAAATCTATATGAGGAAAGTCTTGAATTTCATTCAATTTTAATTTCAAATTAGATTGGATGAAATTATTCTCCCTAAATTAAAGTGGCCAATTAGGAAATTGTTTTAAATCCCAACAAATCCCCTCTCCCTCTCTATGTCGTCGGCCATGCTAGGGATAAATCCCAATTAATGCTAATTCAATGCATTAATTACAATTGATTTGAAGTTTAAATCTACATAACCCCTCCTCCCTCTCTCTCTATGCCTTCGGCCATGCTTGGGATGAATCACAATTAATGCTAATTTATTGCATTGACTACAATTGATTTGAAATTCAAATTCAAAGTAACTTCCCTCCAAATTTACTCAAATCTGAAATTAATTTCAGGTTTTGATTAAATCTCATCAAAACCCCATCCTAACCTAATCTCCTCCAAATCCTTGGTCGCCCCCTTCCTCTTCTTGCTACCTCCCTTGGAAGCTTTGGTTGCTCACAGTATTTGAAGCCAAAGAGAAGAAGATGACGCCCTCTCACCTCCTCTTCAATGTTAAATGGCTGATCCCGAGGTTGATCACGGTTTCTCTTACAACGATCGTGGGGAGATTGACATTCTTCTCTCTCCTTTCTATGACCCCGATTGGGAATACTACGAGACGGTGGAAAGATACGTCAAGCGCATCCTCTATTGCTTAGCACATACGATCAATCTTCAAAAGCCTAAGACGCCTTGGCTTCTTGTTGGGAGATCCACCCCTTCTCCGTCCGTGGCTACCGCTCCATCAACGAAGACCTTGGGTACTATCTTCCTAGTGGCGATTTCTCTCATCGTATGCTTCATCCTCAACCGGTAAACCGAACTTTGAGTGTGAGTGAGTATGGAAACTCATCGTGAACTTTCTAAATATTAATCGTGGGATTTTATTACAACATATTTGTTTTTACTGATATAATTTAAGATCTATCTTAAGTTGTTCTAAATTTCTAGTCTTGTAATTGCTTACCATAATAAAATTGACGATTGAGAGTTCTTTTATCTCGCCTTACGAAATAGTGTTCTTAAGTAGCAAGCATCGTGCATCTTTTAATATTTCTGTGCAATACTTATTTGTCTCACATCACGGATACGCCTTTGATACGGCACCAATACGTGTCGGAAATAACTTTCTTGTATCCAATTAAAAAAACTATTTAATTTCAAAAGGACACGGGCATTGAAAAACAAAAAAAATTCGAAAAAAAAAAGGCCCTTCATATTTCATTCCGCATCTGCGAGCGAGGTTATCTCATTTCTAAGATGGATTTGAGTCTCCTGATGATATGTGAATATTAGAAAAAGAAGAAGAAGTAGACAAAGCTCTCAAGCTTTTCCAAGAAAAACCTTCAGTTTTTCCAAAGAGTAAAAGAAGAAGAAGTAGACAAAGCTCTCAAGCTTTTCCAAGAAAAACCTTCAGTTTTTCCATTCCAAAAATCTCATTTTTCATCTCTTTTTTTTCCTCAAAATACATCTCTAATATATAGGCAAGAGAGGGGAACTCAACAACCATAGCATCACCAAATAGGCCAATAAGATATAGGGAAATGAAAGGCCAACAGCCACAATAACAATTCCCAAACAGCGCAGCAAAACAGAGAAGGAAACCCACGGGTTCCAAGCAGAAAACCACAGAACCGAGGAGCCCAGCACGGAACCGAGGAGCCAGCCGCAAGAACCAAAGGGGCAAAGGCACGGGAAAACCACCCAGCACAGGAAACCAACAGCCAGCCACGGGAACCAAAGGGACAAGGCACGGGAAAACCACCCAGCACAGGAAACCAACAGCCAGCTACGGGAAACCAAGGGACAAGGCATGGGAAAACAACCAGCACAAGAAAACAAATAGACAAAGGAGAGAAGAAGAGGCAAAGTCCATATAATAAAGAGCTACCTTTTTAGTTCAATAAATGAACTAAAAACAGCTCATAATGAGCTAAATTTCAACTCAAAGAATTAATGAGCTAGCAAGTCCAAGAGAAGTCAAAACCCAAAATTTAGGATTTGGTTTTACCCCTCCCCCCTCCCTGCCTACATCAACTCCCCTACTTGAAAAACTCATCTCTCGATGAGTTATCTTTTGATTTGATTCGAGGAGATGGTGGGAGTGCATCTAACTCTTGAATTTTTGCCTCGAATTTCTTCAGGATTTCTTCTTGCTCTTTCTCGTATTGTTCTTGAAGATATTTCTTCCTTTTCTCGTATTTTTCATCACATAAGAACATGTGATATTGAAGTTTGTACAATTCGTTTTAAAGCGGATCTGTTGAACTTCCTTCCATTGGAACCCATCTATCCAATGGAATTTGGACTTCTCGATCTTCTGGCTTGCTTCCACCTTCGACTGAATCAATCTTTTTGTCTTTTTCTATTTTTCTAAAAGACTCAACAAAACTTAAATTACTTGACACCACAAACTTACACGATAACTACTATGACTCACCAAGACTCACTTGACAAACCGGGATAAGAACTTGCTCTGATACCAAATTTGATGCACGCAAAAGTAAGCAATAAAATTAGGAGACCCCTAATTTTTTTGTTAAAAAGATATGACCTTACTAGGATAAAGAAATTACAAGAAATAGACAAAATACAACTTTAATGTCATAAAAAGGCTTACAATCGACGCTTACAAACTTCACACAATCACAAAATAAAAACACCTAAAGTTGCATTCCATTTGTTGCTTTCAGAAGAAGGATACATGTGAAAAGGAACTTGTGGAGAGACAAAAGAGATTAAAAGTCGACACGGAAGGGAGACAAGCTCGCAGGCTTTCTTAAAGAGTAGAAGAATAAGAAGTGGACAAAGCTCTCAAGCTTTTCCAAGAAAAACCTTCAGTTTTTCCATTCCAAAATTTCTCATTTTTCACCTCTTTTTTTTCCTCAAAATAAATCACTAATATATAGGCAAGAGAGGGGAACTCAATGTTGACCCTAATACTAGTGTCGGATCGAGTCGACCGCGCAAGCTGGGTTTCAAAAGCAAAAGAGCTCGAAACAGACAGCGCCGATGCGTCCGGAGCAACGGAAACAGCTAAGATCAACACTCATATTTGTGGGGGTCGCAGGTCGGCGAAAAAATTAAATTTTGTGCGCGCGAATCGAGACGACGACTTGAGCGAGCAACGACGCGACGACCAACTCGATGCAAGATTAAAATTTATTTTTATTTTTGAGCAATCTAATTAAAAAGTTTTGGAAAGAGAGGGAGAGAAAGAGGTTTTTAAATAAAAAAAAATGAATTTTCTTTTAATAAAAAATCCTAAAAATACCTAAACTACCCCCCACTTAACCCTTAAACCCTCATAACTCTCCTAACCGATCCCTCTCCCAACTCAAGCCATTTCTCACACAAGGAAGCCGCCCCTCTCACGCAAGGAAGCCGCCCCTCTCACGACTCCAAGGCCGGCCTCCTCCCTCCTCCCTCCAAGCAAGGTAAACCTCTCCTTCCTCTCTTTCTTCTTCTTCTTCTTTTTCTTCCATTCTCCATTCTTCTTCTTCTTCTTCTTCCTTCCCTCTTCTTCCCCTTCCCTATTTTTCATCAACCCTCATCTTCTCTCCAAGTTTCCCACCATTTTCTTCTATTTTCTTCCTCTACTCCCTTCTCCTTCCTCTCCTTCATCTTCTTCTTCCTCTTTCTTAAAACCTACAAAACCCTAAACCCTAATTTTTTTTCTCTCACTTCCACTCACCAAACCACCTACATCCCTTCACAAAAAATGTTCCTACACACCTCCTACACCCTTCCAACAAAAAAAAATTTCATCATTCATTTTCTCTCTCTAACCTAGAGAGAAAATTCTCTCTAAAATGAGAGTGAAATTCCTTCATGTACGGCTCTATTTCCATCCTAAGCATCTCCCCTTCCCACCATACCTCCAAATACCTTGCCTAGAGAGAGAAACAAATTTCCCTCCTCTCTTTCTCTCTCCAAAAATAAGAAAGAGAGATTTTTCTCTCTAACCCCACTCCCCTAATCTCCTACACACTCTAAGCCCACTCTACGAGAAAAACCCATAAAATCCTTTCTTTCTCTCTTTCCCTCTCTTTCTCTCTCTAGAAAGAGAGCTCTCTTCCTTTTCTTTCTCTCTCTAGCTTTTTCAAATAAAAATATGATTAATTAAATTGCACAAGTAAATTTTTTTTTAAATTATGCATCGCAGATTCCTACGTCGCCGTCATCCGCCGTCGCCGCCTCGATTACTGCACACCCAACGTAAAAACTAGTATTTACATTTCTGTGCATGAAATAAGTACTCGTGACCGCTTTTCTTAGCGGGCGAGGAAAACTTAAGTACCCATGACGCACTGAGCGAGCGGGGAAATTCGTATGCATGAAAATATAAGTACCCGTGACTGCTTTTCTTAGCAGGCGGGGAAATTTGTTATTTGTAAAAAAAAATTATTTAATTAAGTACCCGTCACTGCTTTTAGGCTGGGATTTGGAACTGCGGCCGCGGTGTCACCCGACACCTACCGTGACTGCCTTTCTTGGCAGGCGGGAAGGCCTTACACACTCCGAGGCAGCCCCCTACGCGGGGACGACGCCGGAGTGCTGCCGAATTTCAAGCATAATTTGCTTACAAGTAATGCTCTCAACACGAAGTCAACGATAGTGAAAATACTACTGACCACAATAAAAGCAACGAAAGGATGCGAACATACAAGTTCATATGAGCTGTTATAGAAAATTCGTTGTACACGAAATGCACTATCTGCAAGCAAACACAACTCAAAGTGAATGCAAGGATTTGTCGCAGAAGGATTTGTTTGACTAAACAGAGTTGCAAAAATGGGTGAGCACGAAGGAATGTGATGGCGTCCTTATCACCAACAACAATCCAACTCCAAGAAGATACATCAAAGGAAAATGTCAAATGCAAATGAACATGCAAGAATCTCTAATGGATTAAGAACCCCAAGGACAATGCGCTTATAAGTAAAGATCATAGAGAAAAATGTGATGACAAGCTCGCAAGCAATGGTATAAGATCTACAATCATTTGCCCTTTACATATAATGAGATTTGACATGCAATGAATATAACGGTTTGATGAATTCAACGAGTTTGGAGTGAAAGAAGTATATGTACAATCAATAGTGTTTAACTCCAAGCAAACATTTTAGCTTGACTGCAAATAATAATTCTTCATGAGGCAAGCTTACTAGTACATGTGGAAGTCCCTACGAGCCACTATAGAAGACTCCTTATTTATACAACAGTCCACTCAAATAAAAGAATTGTTCATGAACGATAACAAGAGTCATACAACTAGTGAGGATCTAAAATCCATCATATACACAATACCTTGTAAGTAGGCAGAAGCAAAGGATGTATAGAAAATACAAGCTCCTACGAGCAAAAGCAGGAGATTCGTTAGTGCACTACAATCTTCTTGCACAAATCATGTAAGTAGTGCATGACAGTCTACCTGTACAAAGCAGCAAACAATTCAATCCACAAGCTGCTACAACCCGCCACCGGATCCGCAACACTCGTACTAGCGGACAGAAGGCGTGTACAAGCTCTCAAATGAAAAGTTGTGTGCACTCAAATGACAGTTACATGCACAACTACAATTATTTCAAAATACCCCCGCACAAGTGCACCGTAGTTTGTATACACATAGGTACACTAAAGGGAAAACTACGAAAACACCCGCATGGGCCCCGGCGAGTGTGTTATTGGTACACACGTGACGCCTAGGGATGTTGCGCGGGTCAACAAGTGAATTCAAGTCCGAATCCGATCTTTCTATACGGATCAATAGAAGTCGACAGGGTTCGGACCATCAAATAAATACATAGTTGTGGGGACCGGTGTATTTATTATAATACATTCATATTAGGCCTTCAAGGCCTATAATCAATAGAATTCACTCACAGAGGTATAAAGCCTACGAAACCTGATCCTCTGTCGACATCCAGACATAGTGACAAGGTTCAAACTACAAATGAAAATGACCCCATACCCCGATGATGGCCGTGTTGAATGTGAATCTCAACCGGAGGGGTTAATCTCTCAGATATTTCAAAATGTCCTAAAATTTTTACAAAATCCAAATTCCACAAAGATCAAAAAATCATCAAGCTCTAAGATATCTAAAATTGAAATCTAAGCATAAAACACTTAAGGCAAAATCCATCCACCCTCCGCAATAATTTGTCAGGGTGGACAAGTTAAAAACAACTTTAGCTCACAAAAGAGCTAAATGCCTAGTCGAAAATATCACTATGATCCATTCTCAACCAATCTCCTGCCAATAAGGACGTGGTACGTGTCCTCTAACCGGTGATTCGCCGCCAATTGGCACCGCAGGATAAACGATTATGACCCGGGGCCCTCTGAACCGAGTGGTTTTTCCGCCAAATGGCACCACGAAATACCGGTTATGGCCGGCGCCAATACATCCATTATTGGCATCAAATCATTGAGATATGAATCAATAGGATATGATCGATATGGCACAAAGCCCTCTGTTAGCTAAGGTGGATTCAAATTTGTCCCCTTAGGCAAATATCCATCTCAGGTCTACAAGGTCCCCTTGGACGAAGCAACCCATGGCTGCCGACAAGGATCCTTCTGTCAGGTTGGGTCGACTACCTCCTCTGACTAAGTAGACTAGGGACCACGATGGCCCGGGACAACGGAACTATGGATCTTGATCGGGTCCATCATCCATTCCCCCACCATCCGTTTTAAGTGAAAGATAGAGAAATTTCAAATTTTAAATATCAAATCTTTCAACCATTCAAATTTTCAATCTCTAAAATTTTCAAACTTTCCAAATACCCAAATCCTTCAAGTTTTAAAGTTCAAATCCAATTCTCATCCTAATTCCATTGCTGCTACTATATGCCAGATAACATGTATTTATTACGTATCTGATCGACGACTAGCCTTAATCGAAAGTTCTCTCTCGTTATCGGGAGGGGTAATTAACTATAGGGGCTTACGCCTATAGGAAACCAGAACTCAGATCATAAAGTCCTCGCAAAATGAGGGCGAAATCTCTGGGTAGTGTCTTATCTACAAATCCATCTGCCTTTCAAAATTTACACCAGAACTTAATTCCGTTAAAACTCCCTCGCCGAAAAAAAAAGAAGAGCGGGCGGAGGCCGGGGCCGAATTTTCGGAGCCCACACTCAACAGCCATAGAGCCACCAAATAGGCCAATAAGATATAAGGAAATGAAAGGCCAATAGCCACAATAGCAATTCCCAAACGTTTCAGCAAAATAGAGAAAGAAAGTCACGGAACCAAGCAGGGAAACCGCAAAACCGAGCAGCCCAACAAGGAACCAAGCAGGGAACCGCAAAACCGAACAGCCAACCACGAGAACCAAATGGGCAAAGGCATGGGAAAACCTCCCAGCACAGGAAACCAACAGCCAGCCACGGGAACCCAAGAGACAAGGCACGGGAAAACAGCCAGCATAAGAAAATAAATAGACAAAGGGAAGGAGAAGAGGCAAAGTCCACTACAAAATAAATTCAAGACTTAATAGCAAACCTTTTTAGATTAATGAGCTAGGAAGTGCAATTAATCCTCAATCATTAAGCTAAAATTTTAGCTCAAGCATTTATGAGCTAACACCAAATAGAATTCCATCATTTTGAGCTCAAAACCAAGAAACCAAGTCTCACCCGAGAACACTAGAAGCCCAAGGATCAAAAGAAATTATCATCTTGTTTTGACCCCCCCACCCCCCCTTACCTACATCAGACTCCCCTACTTGAAAAACTCATCTCCTGATGAGTTGTCTTTTGGTTTGATCCGAGGAGACGGAGGGAGTGCATCTAACTCTTGAATTTTTGCCTCGAATTTCTTCAGGATTTCTTCTTGCTCTTTCTCAAATTGTTCTTGAAGATATTTCTTCCTTTTCTCGTATTTCTCATCACATAAGAACATGTGATGTTGAAGTTTGTACAATTCGTTTTGAAGCGGATCTGTTGAACTTCCTTCTTTTGGAACCCATCTATCCAATGGAATTTAGGCTTCACGATCTTCTGGCTTACATTCTTCCACTAGATCACTATTTTGTCTTTTTCCATTTTTCTAAAAGACTCAACAAAACTTAAATTACTTGACACCACATACTTACACGACAACTACTATGACTCACCCAGACTCATTTGACAAACCGGGATAAGAACTTGCTCTTATACTAAATTTGATGCACGCAAAAATAAGCAAAAAATTAGGAGACCCTTAATTTTTTTGCTAGAAAGATATGACCTTACTAGGATAAAGAAATTACAAGAAATAGACAAAATACAACTTTAATATTATAAAATGACTTACAAACAATGCTTACAAACTTGACACAACCACAAATTAAAAACACCCAAAGTTGCATTCCATTTGTTGCTTTGAGAATAAGGATACATGTTGAAGGAAACTTGCGGAGAGACGAAAAATATTAGAAGTCGAGAAGGAAGGGAGAAAAGCTCATAAGCTTTCTCAAATAGTAGAAGAAGAAGTGGACAAAGCTCTCATGCTTTTCCAAGAAAAACCTTCAGTTTTTCCATTCCAAAAATCTCATTTTTCATCTCTTTTTTTCCAATTGTAATTAGAAATATATTCAATCTATCTACACCTGGGACAATGATTCTTTTTGTAATCAAAACTTTGGTTCCCAAATTATTGATTGCAAAAAGAAGACTCTTCCTATAACTTAGAAGATGCACAAAATACTACAAAAAGATACAAAATTCTAAAAGACACCTTTTATATCATATAAAGACACTTACAAACTTAGATACAAACACCTTACAAACTTGGATACAAACACCTTACAATCTTGGACACAACAAACCTAAAGGAGCTTGGCAATCATTGAGAAGAAGGATACAGGTGAGGTGGCACTTCCGTAGAGAAGAAAGGGATTAGAAGCCAAAATGAAGGGAGACAAGCTCGCAAGCTTTCTCAAAAAGTAGAAGAAGAAAAAGTGGACAAAGCTCTCAAGCTTTTCCAAGAAAAACCTTCAGTTGTTCCATTCCAAAAATCTCATTTTTCACCTCTTTTTTTTCCCTCAAAATACATCTCTAATATATAGGCAAGAGTGGAGAACCAAACAACCATAAACCTTTCAAATAAGCCACTTAGATTTTAGAAAATGAAAGGCCAACAGCCACAACAGCAATTCCCAAACGTTTCAGCAAAACAAAGAAAGAAACTCACGGAACCAAGCAGGAAACCGCAAAACCGAGTAGCCCAGCACGTAACCAAGCAGGGAACCGCAAAACCGAACAGCCAACCACGGGAACCAAGGGGGCAAAGGCACGGGAAAACCTCCCAGCACAGCAAACTAACAGGCAGCCACGGGAACCCAAGGGACAAGGCACGGGAAAACAACCAGCACAAGAAAACAAATAGACAAAGGGAAGGAGAAGAGGCAAAGTTCACTACAAAATAAATTCAAGACTTAATAGCAAACCTTTTTGGATTAATGAGCTAGGAAGTGCAATTAATCCCCAATCATTGAGCTAAAATTTTACCTCAAGCATTTATGAGCTAACACCAAGTAGAATTCCAGAATTTTGAGCTCAAAACAAAGAAACCAAGTCTCACCCGAGAACACCAGAAGCCCAAGGGTCAAAACAAATTCTGATCTTGTTTTGACCCCCCCTTGCCTACATCACATATTATTCGAGATTCATGGTATATTCGGTCCATAAAGCCTAATATTTTTCAGTTTGATAAATGGCAATGGAATACTTTCTATGTCAAACGTGATGGTGTTTAATATATGATGTAGGCAAGGGGGGAGTCAAATCAAATCCTAAATTTTAGTTTTGACTTCTCTTGGGCTTGCTAGCCCATTAATATTTTGAGCTAAAATCTAGCTCATTATGAGCTGTTTTTTAGTTCATTCATTGAAGAATTATTAGCTTCATTCCCCTTTTTCCTTTGTCTCTTTGGTTTCTTCGTGTGTTTCTTTGATTTCCCCCACTTGTCTCTTTCCCTCCCCTTTGCCTTCTCGTTTTCCAGTGCTAGTTGATTGTCCCCTGGCTTTGTCCCTTTGGTTCTCGTGGCTAATGCTTGGTTTCTGCGGCTGGCTACTTGGTTCCGTGCCCACTCGGTTCCGCGGTTCTCTGCTTAGTTCCATGGGTTTTCTGCTTGGTTCCCGTGAACTCCCTTCTCTATTTTGCTGTGCCGTTTGGGAATTATTGATGTGGCTATTGACCTTTCTTTTCCCTAAATCTAATTGGCTTATTTGGAGGTGTTATGGCTGTTTGGTTCCCCTCTTTTGCTTATATATAGAAGATATTTTTGGATGGTTGTGATAGTGAAAATTATGATTTTTGGAGATAAAACTTGAGGGTTTTTGGAAAAGCTTGAGAGTTTTGTCCACTTCTTCTTCTTCTCTAGCTCGGGATAACTTGCGAGTTACTCCCCTACTTCGACTAGTCTTCTAATCTCTTTCGTCTCTCCGCAAGTTCCCTTCCACATGTATCCTTCTTCCGAAAACAACGAATGGAATGCAACTTTAGGTGTTTTTAATTTGTGTTTGTGTCAAGTTTGTAAGTGTCAAGAGTTGGAGTCTTTATTATAAAAAGTTGTGTTATTTCTTATTTTTTCTATTTTGTGTAATTTTCTTTATCCTAGTAAGGAAAAATTTTTGTAATAAAAAATTTGGGGCCCTTCCCAAATTTTTAATTACATCAAAATGGTATTAGAGCAAATTCTTATCCCGATCTGTTGAGTAAAGTCTTGGTAAGTCATAGCAGTTATGTGAATCTTGTTTTGTTGAGTCTTTTTAGAAAAATGTAAAATCAAAATCAGCTAAATAATCCGGTGGTGGAAGAAAATCATCTAGAAGATCTTGAAGTCCAAATTCCAATGGATAGATGGGTTACAAAGGAAGGAAGTTCAACTGATCTGTTATAAAATGAGTTTTATAAACTTCAATATCACATGTTCTTATGTGATGAGAAATTCGAGAAAAAGAAAAAATTTCTTCAAGACCAATTCGAGAAAGAAAAAGGAGAAATCCTGAAGAAATTCGAGGCTAATATTCAAGAGTTAGATGCACTCCCACCGTCTCCTCGGATCAAATCAAAAGACAACTCATCGGGATATGAGTTTTTCAAGTAGGAGAGTCTGATGCAGGCAAGGGGGGTCAAATCAAATCCCAAATTTTGGTTTTGACTTCTCTTGGGCTTGCTAGCTCATTAATATTTTGAGCTAAAATCTAGCTCATTATGAGCTGTTTTTTAGTTCATTTGTTGAAGAATTATTAGCTTCATTCCCCTTTTTCATTTGTCTCTTTGGTTTCTTCATGTGTCTCTTTGATTTCCCCCACTTGTCTCTTCTCCTCCCCTTTGTCTTCTCGTTTTCCTGTGCTAGTTGATTGTCCCGTGGTTTTGCCCCTTTGGTTCCCGTGGCTGCTACTTGTTTTCTGCGGTTGGCTGCTTGGTTCCATGCTGGGCTGCTCGGTTCCGCGGTTCTCTGCTTGGTTCCGTGGGCTTTCTTCTTGGTTCCCGTGAACTCCCTTCTCTGTTTTGTTGTGTCGTTTGAGAATTGTTGAAGTGGCTATTGACCTTTTTTTTCCCTAAATCTAATTGGCTTATTTGGAGGTGTTATGATTGTTTGGTTTCCCTCTTTTGCCTATATATAGAAGATGTTTTTGGATCGTTGTGATGGTGAAAATTATGATTTTTGGAGATAAAACCTAAGAGTTTTTTTGGAAAAGCTTGTGAGCTTTGTCCACTTCTTCTTCTTCTCTAGCTTGGGATAACTTGCGAGTTACTCCCCTACTTCGACTAGTCTTCTAATCTCTTTCGTCTCTCTGCAAGTTCCCTTCCACATGTATCCTTCTTCTCAAAGCAACGAATGGAATGCAACTTTAGGTGTTTTTAATTTGTGTTTATGTCAAGTTTGTAAGTGTCAAGAGTTATAGGAGTCTTTTATTATAAAAAGTTGTGTTATTTCTTATTTTGTCTATTTTGTCTATTTTCTTTATCCTTAGTAAGGAAATATTTTTGTAATCAAAAATTTGGGTCCCAAATTTTTTATGGCCTCAAATTTTTTATTACATCAATATCTCGTACATAAATTAAGATTATTCTCAAAAGACGTTTGAAAGGGTAGGAAAAATGTCTTCCGGAATCAAGCATTGATATTTTAAATTATTCATGAAAGTGCTGAAATCAATCAGTTCAATTCACAGCTGCTTGAAGTGACTCCCAAACTTTAGAATAAGTATTCACAACATTTTCTTCTTGGATGTTCTTTATGAGTTAATTACTTGGCAACTCCTCCATATATAATGCAAACAACAAACAAAAATCATTTTAAAGACATCCGTACAAAATGTTATAGAAAAACCACTGTAGTATTCTTTTATTTTATGCCTTCTCTATACTCCTGAACTTCGGACTAACTATTGACAACAATTTCTTTTTGGATGTTCTTTATGAGTTAATTGCTTGATAATTGTTCTATATATATTGCAAAATTTGCATGCAAATGACCAACCAAAAACATTTTAAAGCCCGTCTCACAAATAATTACAGAAAAATAAGTTTTCTATATATATATATATATATATATATATATATAATTCCTTTGCAAAATTTGATATACCAAACCATCAATAATGAAACAAACCTTTCCTCCACCCCCGAGTAGTTCTAAAATCAATTCTTCTGAACTTACACAATTTCCATCATACTGCAAATAAAATATCACAAAAAATGAAAATACAAATCAGCGAGAATATATGCGAGTCTGCTTGTTAATTGCACAGATGTAGAAAAAAAGCTACCGTCGGAAACCAAATAATTAAACTCAACGTACTTTTCCATATATTGACAATTTTGTTTCAACAAGAGCACCACAAATTACGAGGTCAGCAAGCCCCACGATACCATGTCGGACTGTAATAGTTTCTGTCATGCTATTGATTTGCTCTCCTAGTATATTAATTGTTGGTGGAGCCTAATCAAAAATAAAATAACCAAACAGAAAAAAAATTTAAAAAAAATGAGAAGAAACATAAGGGGCATCATTGGAACTTCAATATCTAAAAAGAGAACAGTAAAATACCGAAGCTCTGTATGTCGCTTGCACGAGCTCTTTAAACCAAGAATTCTTCTCATCACCATCTCGAAATTCAATAATGAATGTGTTTACAGATTCTAATGCCTTCAACGAAATTTAAATTGCTTAGAAAATATTTACAAAGAATATAGCAACATGTGGGTTATCAGATATGTAGAAAAAATATAGCAAAATGTGAGTTTTAAACAAATAGTTCCAATATCATTAGTTAACAAAAGTCATTCTATTATCAAATGGGAAACATGAAACAAAACGCTACTAAAAATGTTAAGTAGCGAGGCAAGTAGGCACAGGATGGAAAATGAAAAACATTAAATCAATCTGACGGAGATGAATTGAAGAAATTTATGGGGCCAGGGTGGGGATAATACAAATTACGAAGTTTATCAATTGTAGTACCAGTTACTAATTGTGATAATTTTTTTTTGGGCCAAGCAATTTGCATGGTAGGAGCTAAAAGTTGATAAATATATTCAACAAGCGAATGTCCTATGGGAACAGTTACAACATTAGCACAATGATGATTGAGCCTGGTTTCATGATTAGTTCTCCCTGATACATTGTTATTTCCATCCTCTACCTTCACCGCTGGGTCGTCCAGTTATTGAGCTTCATTTTCTATCTGTTGTTCGTCTGTGTTCTATTAGATTAACTTGCCTTTTTGAGATGTTAAAATGGAGAATAATAAATTTGTATCACTATTTAGTTTATCTGTACTTGTGCTTAGTATTTGTAGTAAAATTTAGTATGTGTACTTTATCCTTTTTGTTGTTAAAAAAATAAAGGTAAGAAAATTTATTTTTACCTCATAAATAATTTTTTGCCCCAATATTTTTATTAAGAAGTTTGATGGAGAAATATAGAGAGAATAAGAAGGATCTACATATGATATTTATTGATTTAGAGAAAGCATAAGATAAAGTTCCATGTTATGGAGAGTTCTTGAAATGAAATGAGTTAATAACGCTTATATTCAAATCATTAAAGATTTGTATGCAGGAGCTATAACTAGTGTTCAAACACAAGGTGGTTTGACCAAGTATTTTATTATTTCGGTTCGATTACATCAAGGATCAGCCTTAAGCCCATATCTTTTGCTTTAATCATGGATGTTCTCACTAGACATTCGCAAGAGGATTTACCTTGGGGTATGCTTTTTGCTGATGATATTCTTCATGTTGAAAAGACTAGAGAGGGAGTTGAAGGTAAACTTGAATTATAGAGGTCACCCCGAATCTAAAGTTTTTTTCTTGAGTAGATCTAAAACAGAATATATGTAGTGTAATTTTAATAGTAATAGACCTAGTGAGGGGATTTTGACTTTGAGCCATCAAGTCATTAATAGTAGTACACGTTTTAGATATCTTGGATCTATTGTTCAGAGTGATTGCAAAATAGATGGGGATATTATCAGCAAAATTCAAGTTTGATGGTTGAAGTGGAGGAATGCATCGAGCTTGTTGTGTGATAGAAAAGTCCCCCTCAAACTTAAGGAAAATTCTATAAGATGGTGGTGAGACCTGCAATGCTTTATGGTGTCAAATGTTGGCCATTAAAAGAGAAGCATAATACTAAGTTAGTGTTGCAGAGATGAGGATGCTCAAGTGGATGAATGGCTTTACCCTTGGAGATAGGATACGAAATGAGCATATATGTGAAAAGGTTAGAGTAGCGCTAGTGGAAGATAAGATTAGATAGTCGCCTTAGATGGTTTGGTCACATAAAACGGTGGCCTTCTGATGACCCAGTTAGGAAAGTAGTGTTATTAGATTTGAATTTTATTAAAAAAGGTAGAGGTAGACCTAAAAAGACTTGGTTAGAAAATATTAGAAATGATCTTTCTTTAGTAGATTTAAATGAGAATTTAACTTTTAACAGGATACAATGGAGAAAAAAGATTCATATAGCCAGCCCCACATAGTGGGACAAAGGTATGATGTTGTTGTTTTTGTTGTTGAGGTAAATGAATTTCCATTACTGGCAGTAACTGACCTAATTAGCTTCCATGTTCTATTGTTTCCAAAGATCGCCTTTAGACCATTTTTTAACTCAATTGCAATAAACTTGCTCTTATCTCTAATCATGTGATGTGAGCACCATTGTCCAAGTGTAATATGCCTTCATCAGTTTCTTTCTAAAGGTACACCTACACAAGAATGCTAATATGTGACCTTAGGAACCCATATTAGCTTAGGTCCACTAATGTTATATAATGTATGCAAGCCTTCCAAGAGGTAGAAGAGGGAATGGACAAAGCTCTCAAGCTTTTACAAGAAGAACCCGCAGGTTATAACAACTTTGCTCTCAACATTCACCAACCCATTTCATCTCAAAGCATTTCATATATATAGGCAATAGAGGGGAACTAAACAGCCCAAAATACTTCAATTCCACTCATGAATGGGGAGTTGAAAAGCCAACTATTTTTGCACAGAAATTCCAAACGGCACAAGGGAAAGCCACGGTTCCAGCAGCCAAGCACCGGAAACCAGGAGACAATTCTCGGGTCCAGCAGGAGATCATTTCTCGGTAAAAAGGGGGGAAGTCACGGCAGTAAAAGGGGACAGAGAACCGAGGGGTCAACAGCAGAAAAACTGCAGCAGCCCAAGAGACGAAAGGGAGAGGAAAGGGCAAGTTCCACCCACCAAAATATGCTCACTCCACTTGATAATAATGAGCTGGCACCACTAAAATTTCAACAACTAAAGCTCAAACCAAAAACAGTCAAGGCCCACCCGAAACCAGCCAACAGCCCAAAGGACAAGGTGGACCCCAAAGCCAGCAAATCCAGGGTAAGCTTAACCCAAACATTTTCCTACCATGACCATTGGATTTACCACCATCATTGGATAGCATAAAAAAAACAAAAAATAATAGAAAATATAACTATATTGCTCAAAACAAAAATAATGCAAAAATCTAAATGCATCAATTCCTCCCTGATGGGAGAATCTCATCTCCTAATGAGAAAGCTTCAGTAGCTCTTTCATAAAGCTCTAAATTTTGATTTTTCAGATCAGCAGCATCAATCCAGGTGCAATCAATTAATGGTCGATTACTCCATTTGACCAAAAACTTCTTGGGTTCGTCATGTCTTGTTTTAGTGATTTTCACATCAACAACATCTTCAATTTGATCTTCTTTATTCAAGGTTGAAGTGGAAAGTGGCAACGTTTCAACATCCACATAATCACATATATTTCCTTCATATAAAGAAAGGTCATAAACATTAAATATAGGAGAAGTTCCAACAGTAATAGGTAGATCCAAGAGTTATGCATTTGTGCCCAGTTTTCGGATAATTCGGAAAGGTCCGAATTTTTTTTTTTTTGCTCAAAATACCAAAAGTACCAACCAAAAATCGTTGGCGACAAAAGTAAGCCATTACCATGTCACCTTATTTAAAAACAACTTCTCTCCGATGTTTATCTGAAGCAGTTTTGTATTTGCCATTAGTTATACGGAGTTTTTCAAGAACTTGTTGTTGGACTGATTTGATATGATCAAAAGATTCTAAAGCTTCAGCACTTACTTTGTTGGGTAAAGACAACCCATTCCTATCCAAAAAATGTGGAATAGACTGACCATATAAAATTTCAAAGGGAGTTTTTCCGGAAGTTTTATTAACAGAATTATTATATGCAAATTCAACTTGAGGAAGAATTAAATCCCATTGAGAAGGTTTCTCACCAGCAAGGCATCTCAAAAGATTTCCCAAACTGCGATTAACAACTTCAGTTTGCCCATCCGTTTGAGGATGATAAGCACTACTAAACTAAAGAGAAGTTCCTAACTTAGCCCACAGAGTTCTCCAAAAGTGACTTAAAAATCTAGTATCCCGATCAGAAGTAAATGTACGAGGGACAACATGAAGACGAACAATCTCTTTAAAAAATAAATCAACCACATGTGAAGCATCAGAAGTTTTTTTTGCAAGCAAAGAAATGAGTCATTTTACTAAAACGATCAACAACAACAAAAACAGAATCATGCTTTCTAGCAGTAACCGGAAGACCAAGAATAAAATCCAAAGAAATGTCCTCACAAGGTTTATTTGGAATTGGAAGAGGAGTATAAACTAGTATTTTGTGATGTTCCTTTAAAAGCTTGACAGATTTTGCATTGTTTCACCAATTTAGCAATTTGTTTTCTCATATGAGACCAGAAATATTTTTCTTCTACCATAGCAATAGTTTTCCCCTGACCAGAATGTCCACTCAAACCCCCACTATGAAGTTCATGCACTAACTGTTCTCTTAAATAATTTTTTGAAATGCAAAGTCTAGAACCTTTAAACAAAAACCCTTGATGAATAATGTATTGACCAGATGGATCAGTTCCCGAAGCTACTTCCCAAATATCTTTAAAGTCAGGATCACTTGCATAAGTTTCTTTCAAAAACTCAAAAGAAGTAACAGTCGGATAAACAGTTATTAACAAGTGAAACCTCCGACTTAAAGCATCAGCAACTTTATTCAAAACACCAGTTTTATGTTTGATATGAAAAGCGTATCCTTGCAAAAATGAAACCCACTTGACATGCCTTTTATTCAAATTTTTTTGAGAGTCCAGAAAATGAAGTGCTTCATGATCAGTATTTAAAACAAATTCTCTTTGAATCAAGTAACACCTCCAGAATTTTAAAGCTTGCACAATAGTATAGAACTCTAAATCATAAGTAGAATACTTATATCTAGATTCATTCAGTTTCTCATTAAAGTAAGCAACAGGTTTTCCTTCTTGACTAAGCACGGCACCAATACCAATATGAGAGGCATCGCAATCAACTTCAAAAATGATGTCAAAATTTGGCAAGCTAAGAATGGGAGCTTGACTCATTTTTGTTTTAATAATTTCAAAAGTTTTTTCAGCTTGAGGTGTCCACCTAAAAATCCCCTTTTTCAAACAATCAGTAATATGAGCAATCAGAGAACTAAAATTTTTTATAAATCTCCTATAGAAAGAAGCCAAACCATGAAATCCTCTTACTTCGCTTATATTTTTAGGAATAGGCCAGTTTTGAATTGCTTCTATTTTAATCGGATCCACTTTTATCCCTTCAGCAGAAACAATAAAGCCCAAAAACATCAAACTCGCAGTCATGAAAGAACATTTCTTAAGGTTGATGAAAAGCTTTTGTTCTCTTAAGATTTGCAACACTTGTTTCACATGATTTAAGTGTTCATAAGGATGAATGCTATAAATCAAAATGTCATCGAAATAAATCACAACAAACTTTCCAATGAGAGGTTTCAAAACATGATTCATAGTTCTCATAAAAGTACTCGGAGTATTTGAAAGACCAAAAGGCATCACAAGCCACTCATACAAACCCTCTTTAGTTTTAAAAGCAGTTTTCCATTCATCACCAGGCCTCAGTCTAGGAATTGGAAATCAATATTTAATGGTAATTTTATTTATTGCCCTACTATCCACACACATCCTCCAAGTTTCATCTTCTTTTGGAGTTAGTAAAACAGACACAGCACAAGAACTCAAACTTTCTTGAATCAAACCCTTTTTTAACAATTCAGATACTTGTTTAAAAAGTTCAGCATGCTCGGCTGGACTCATTCTATAATGAGAAAGGTTGGGCAAAGTAGCTCCAGGTATTAAATCAATATGATGTTGAATTTATCGCATAGGAGGCAATCCAATTGGCAAATCATCAGGAGTTATATCAGAAAACTCATCCAATAAAGCTTGCATTTTTTTTTAATATGAAAAACAGTATCAGATTCTTTTCCCAAAACCAAATAAGCAACTTCAAAATATTTCAAATCATTAGCATTTAAAAGCAGTTCAGGAGAAGTAATTTTGGCAACTGTGTTTTTCTTAACGGGTGAATCCGGCACATTCTTTTGTGGATGAAGAGTAAACTCTTTATTATTTTGCATCAAAGTATATACGTTTTTCTCTCCATTGTGAATAGTTTTGTTGTCGTACTGCAAAGGTCGTCCTAGCAAAACATGGAAAACTTCAAGAGGCACAATATCACAAACAACTTTATCTTTAAATGATCCCCCAATTGATAAATTGACAGTACATTGTTTAGTGATTGGAACCTCACCCCCTTCTTTGAACCAAGAGATCTTATAGGATTTAGGAAGTGGTTTTGATTTGAGTTTAAGTTTGTCAACCATTTTTGAGAAACCAAATTTTCTGAACTTCCACTATCTATCATAAGGGTGCAGATTTTTCCTTTGATGGTGCAAGTTGTTTTGAACATGTTTCCTCTTAGCCATCTATTTTCTTTGTCAATTGTTGTTGTTAGAACTTGTCAAATTACCAAAAACTCTCCACCTTCATCTCCTTCAACATCAACTCTTTCTATTTCATTGTCATTTTCAGATTCAATTTCATTCACTTCTTCTTCTGAATTTTCATCTTTTTCAATGAGATTATTTCTTGGTGGATTATTTTTCCTACAAGTGGCTGAAAGATAACCATAAAGCCCGCATTTATAACATGGTCCAATTAACTTAGGTGGATCAGTCGGTTTAGTACCCATAATCCCTTTTCCTTTATCAGTATTTTGATTTTCAAAAGCTTTAATTTTCAGACCAAATGTTCCCCCAGAAGTTTGAGATTGAGATTTACTCCCGCCAATTGAATGGCGTTTATATGTTTCCACGATTTTATTGTGACCCCATTCCCTTTGATGTTGCTTTTCCAATTTAAAGCCATACAATAAGCCTCGTCAGTTTTAATGATATGATGCAAATTGAGTTGATCTTGAATTGACCACTTTAAACCATTGATATATCTTGAAACAGTTTTTCTTCAGATTCTTCTAAATCGTTTCTAGATTGAAGTTTGTAAAATATTTCAGTGTATTCTTCAATGGATTGATTTTCTTGTTTCAAATTATTAAATTCCTGGAATATAGTTCGAGCATGATCAGTTGGCAAGAATTTTCCTTTCATTTTCTCCTTCATTCTTTCTCAATTTTGGACTTTTTCTTTTCCCTTCTAAGTCTATTATTTTGAAAGTTTTTCCACCAGATTAAAGCGTGACCAGAAAGTTTTAAGCTAGCAAAACGAACTTTCCTATCATCAGGTATTTCTTTCCACTCAAAAAATTGATCTATCTTTTCTACCCATTCAAAAAATTGATCAGGTTGTAGCTTACCCTCAAAGTTAGGAACATCAATTTCAATTCCATAATCCCAATTTCTTTGTTGCTTATGACGATCTTGATAGGAAACACTTGGATTTCCAAGTGTTCGCGAACCTAGCGATCCCATCTCTGTTCCGGGTCGGGGTTGTCGGGCCGCGTGGTAAATAGTGAGAACACGTGATACTATTTTACTGGCGTCCAAACGTAGAGCTACGTCAGGTGACCGGACCAAAAGAAAATGATGCATGTGCTATGTGTGCACAATAAATAGCAAGTAACTTTAGAGAATGAATGCAATAGTCTATCTGATGTAAATCACTTTTCGCCAAAAGAAAATGATGCATGTGCTACCAACTAGCATAAAAGTAACACAAGAATCATAAAATGCAAGATAAAAGGATTAAATAAATATATAGTTGTTCAATATATTGGCTTTCATCCATTTCCAAAATACTCTAGTTAAGAATTTCGCTACTCTTCTTTTGCTCAAAGCAAGACGAAAAAGTCTTATCTCCTTCAAGGGAATTGAAGAAAACAAATACACCTCATTTCTTTCTCAAAAAGCACAGATACCTTAGCCTCACCGGCTAGTTTCACAATACCCAAAAAAATAATAAAACATCACAAGATCATAGTGATCTCTATAAGAAAAGCTCAAAAGCTCTCGAACGAAAGATTTGGACTCCCAAATCAATGGTTTGAAGCATATATTGTAGGGAAATAAGGGAGCAAGCTATCACAAGAACCTCTCTAAAAAAAGATTGGAAAACTCAAAGAAAAAAAGAGGTTGCAAAGAAAAAATCTTTCTCCCCAATACTCACAATGTTCTTAGCAGCTTTTTTCTCAATAATCATATCTTAGGATTTTTAAAGAAGCATATTTTTATGGTGGCTTTATTATAAATTGTTGACCTGCCGTATAAAACAAAAAAAAATTTAAC
>NW_021318586.1:873819-909729 GCF_001605985.2 Dendrobium catenatum
AGTGGCATTATGACAATCAAATTTCATTCATTAACGAGTCTTGGAAATTCATATGATCAATCCTATTTATGAATTAAAAATCAACCCTATTTAAGGATAAGATTGTGCTTATTCT
Source organism: Dendrobium catenatum (assembly GCF_001605985.2). Classification (NCBI taxonomy): domain Eukaryota; kingdom Viridiplantae; phylum Streptophyta; class Magnoliopsida; order Asparagales; family Orchidaceae; genus Dendrobium; species Dendrobium catenatum. The sequence continues at coordinate 873,935 of NW_021318586.1, forward strand.
TATCACGTTTAATACAAATAAAAAAAGGAAAATTTGGCTAAAATTAATTATGGGCCTAAAAAAGCTAGAAATTTTGTGTGATTCAACTTTTTAGTAGCCTGCTCCGACTCCATGTGATTGGTCTTATGAGATTTTAGTTATGTATGAGAGTTGAATTTTCTAAATGGTGTGCCAGCATGAATGGTATTGTATCATTGTGCTTCTTACTTGAGAGATATTGAATCACCAAGAAACAATCGAAGACAGTAGTGAATGCTGATCATTTATGTCACCAAGCCAATCAATAATATTGTATGAGAAGATTGTGAAGCATTAATGGAAAACCTTAAGCATGGTAACCTAATAGATGTAACACAACTAAAACTAATGCCTGTTGGCTTTGTTGTGAGAATGGAAACTTATTGGCTTAACCCAACACATATGCTGCCATAATGGTGGATGACTATTGGTTTATTCATTAATCATTATCATCATTAGCCTTCTGCTGACTAATTGTGTTCTGCATTATGAGTCCTCATTCTTCATTTGTTTCAGTGGGAATTTTTTATGAAGTCTGAAACCTATTCACATTATTTAATCATTCTTGCTATTTATGGAGCATTCATTTGCTTTCTTTTCACTCTATATGTTATGCTTTTTGTGTTGTTTTGAGTGTCTTCCAATTGGAATTATGTAGGTGGGTGAATGAAGGATGTTGTGATGTGGTGACTTGTTTAAGATGTACACCCTGTATGGTATTTGTACTTGCATATTTACTTCCATCACTTTTTGATGCATTTAGATTTTTGCATTATTTTTGTTTTGAACAATATTAGTTATATTTTCTATTTTTTTATTTTTTTTTATGCTATCCAATGATGGTGGTAAATCCAATGATCATGGTAGGAAAATGTTTGGGTTAAGCTTACCTTGGGTTTGCTGGCTTTGGGGTCCACCTTGTCCTTTGGGCTGTTGGCTGGTTTCGGGTGGGCCTTGGCTGTTTTCGGTTTGAGCTTTAGTTGTTAAAATTCTAGTGGTGCCAGCTCATTATTATCAAGTGGAGGTATAGCTCATTATGAGTTGATGTTTAGTTTTGAAATTAAATGTAAAGTGAGCATATTTTGGTGGGTGGAACTTGCCCTTTCCTCTCCCTTTCGTCTCTTGGGCTGCTGCAGTTTTTCTGTTGGTTTTCTCTCCCACGGTTTACTGCTGCCTGTTTGGTTGCTGTTGACCCATCGGTTCTCTGCCCCCTTTACTGCCGTGACTTCCCCCCTTTTTACCAAGAAATGATCTCCTGCTGGACCCGAGAATTGTCTCCTGGTTTCCGATGCTTGGCTACTGGAACCGTGGCTTTCCCTTGTGGTTTGCTGTGCCGTTTGGAATTTATGTACAAAAACAGTTGGCTTTTCAACTCCCCATTCATGAGTGGAATTGAAGTATTTTGGGCTGTTTAGTTCCCCTCTATTGCCTATATATATGAAATGCTTTGAGATGAAATGGGTTGGTGAATATTGAGAGCAAAGTTGCTATAACCTATGGGTTCTTCTTGGAAAAGCTTGAGAGCTTTGTCCATTCCCTCTTCTACCTCTTGGAAGGCTTGCGAGCTTCTCCACCCTTCGTCTGGGCCAATTAATCGATATTTTCTAAAGATATTTATAAGAAAATAAAGTTGTCCTTGTATTTTTATAACTAAGAATACAGTTTATTATGCAGACAGGTCATAGTGGTGTAAATTATTTTTCTAATTTTGAATTGTGGTGTTTTATGGCAGTATTTTAATTTGCATTATTTGAAATTATTTGAATTAAGGTAGTGTCTCTCCCTTTATAAAAAAAAGAATTATCTTGGTGCTAATTTTCTTGTTTTGCAGTTTAAGATGAAACCGGAGTTGCATTATGCTGAAGTCGATTGTCCAGTCAGTGCTCCAGAGGACTTCCCAAAAGATGTTGATCTTCATTTTGAGATTGAAATTTTAGATTTCTTTAAAGCGAAGGCAAGATTGTTTGGCCGTATGTTCTGTTTTTCTATAAGAGTTGCTTCAAGCTCATTTTTATTTTTATTTTTTTATCTTCTACTTAACACAATCATTATTATTTTGTCCATAATAACTTCACCTTGTTGTCATGATTGCAAAATAGTTTTTCTTGATTTTTACCAAAAAGCTTTTGTTATTAGTGGGCTTCATCTGCTAGCTAATGCGGTGGGAAATGCACCATCAAAAGCTGCGTTGGGCTGTACTTTTTTGGTGCTGCTTTGGACAGTATTTTTTTTTCGAAATGTGGCATCCCCTGTTTAGCTGCTGTTTCAGCACTGTAGCTTTTGACAGATATTACATATTTCAACTAGGCTTAAGTAAACTCTAGGATGCCATTATCACATGCTAGCAATTGCTTTTATTTACCTGCATAGACATGTGTGCATTTGCTCTTTTTTTTTTTTTTTGGGTTTTTGTATTTTAAATGCACGAAGGCAAATGGCCCAAAATTGAAATGGTTAGATGCAAGTCACTCGTTTCGAAAAGTGCACATATTTTAAGTAGAGTCTAAAATTTGTTTTCATCTGGCATTTTTACCATTGCTTAGGATACTGACATGTGTTCGATAACAGAAATTGCAAAATGCTCTGATAAAAAACATAAAAAACTAGTCCAAGTAGCATAAAATTGAGATCACCATTCAAGAAATCACCTTTTACAAATTAGAATCCACAAATCAATATTAAATCTTTAGTAAATTTTTAATATAATAAGAATAAAAATAACATCTGTGTATTTAAGGTTGCGGCAGAGTTGAGTCATGATTTAGTTGAGGGGATTCAGTTCGACATAAGATCTAAAGCCTGAAGTCAAAATTGAGCTCGTCAAGGAAGCACCAAATTTGTACCTTGCTTATCTTTAAGGTTTTATCAGAAGTTTACTAATGTGTAATCTTATATCTGTGTGATATTGAGTATCTGTTTATATAGGTGCTTTATTTCGTGTTGTGATGCTTTTGAAGCTTTACATATCATATCTGGAATACTTAATATGCAGTTTGATTTTCATGGTTTTTTCTGCTTTTTACTGTAATCACTTGGTAATAGAGCCAACTTAATTTGTTCTCATGTTGTTTTGGTAAAAAGAAAACTAGAATGTCCTATGATGATGAGTTCAACTAAATAAGCTTGAATTCACGGTATTAGTGAGTGTACCGTTTTAAGTATTATTCACATCTTGAACTGCTTAGCGTGGAACGCTACCATTTCGAACCCTTTAATTCTGCCATATGTTCAAATTCATTTCTTCTTGGAAACCTGGAACCTATGGTCTATACTTCAGTTTTCTGGTCTGTCCCCTTGCTGACAAGCAAAAGTATCCAAAAATATGCATTTAACTTTAAATTCATTGTTGTTTTTATGTTTTAATCTGGAATCATAGTCATGGAGGGCCAAGTTTCTTTTTGAAATCTGTAGCAAGCAAGAATGTTATGCTTTCATGGGTATTTTAGAATACTATCATAATCCATTCTTCTTATTTATGTTTTTCCATCAAAGGACTGCACGTGTTTTTCTTCTATTTTTCTTCTTGTGAATTAATATTTACTCTTTTTGTTTGCCAGATTGTCAGCGAGGACATGGGAGTAGTGAAGAAGGTATTGGAAGCAATTTTGAAGTCATAAAAACATTTTTTTCAGCCTGATTTATTTTAATGCATTTTTTTGTTTTAATTAAGAATATAATCATCCATTCATTTGACATTGTTTAGGGTTTTTAGCTCAGTTTGCCTCAAAACTTTTACTTTAGTTATCTTTTATGCTTGTGATGCCTACCCCAAATAGCTGTTATAATTGATAAGTTATGATGATGATGAGAAATATTCTAAGAGTTTAGTAAAATCCATATTTTATGCCATTTTAATCCTCAAGGTTGCTTCTAGTTGGGTTTTATACTAAACAAGAGAGATCAAATTAGCTAGCATCTCTCTTTAAGAATGTACCTGATTCCTTCAAGATTCCAATTTGTCCATTCCTCCAGTCTTCTATGTGCTTAATCAGCTAAGAAAAGCCTGGGAACCAAAGTCCAGCAGTCGATTTTCTTACATATATTGTTCATTATGATACTGAAACATTACATTTAGTCGATCATTTCTCTTATCAGATATATTTAGAGAGCGACTAGGTTATTTTATGTCATAACATGCTTTATTTTATTCTCATGTCGGATATATTTAGAAAGCAACATATTTATTTTATGTCTAATCATACCATGGAAGAGGAGATGCTAGTGTTTTTTGTAAATCACTTATGGATATTTTAGTTTTAATTGCCCCTCCTCAAATAACCCGTTTAATTTTGTTGAGTACTTGATGTTATTTTGCAATTAGAGTAAACTCTGATCCATGTTTTGCTTGCCATGTCCAAACCTTCCTAGTTATTATTCATGTCATGCAGAAAACAACCCCAAGTTCTCACAATTTGCCTGCTGGAATTTTTTTGCCTGCTGAAAATCTGATGTGCTTATACTTTTTTACTGCTCTTTTTAAATCCTTCTTATGATTGTTATTTCATTTTGTATTTGTTGCTGCTTTAATCTGCATTTTTTCACTTCCACTCCTGCTTCATCCTTCTCTTTCCCGTACTTTATCTACTCTTAAACCCCTAATTCAATCTCCAGCTTACACATGACCACTGCTATCTTAGTATACTCAATTAGCCATCACAACTGGTCCTAACTTCAAGGCACATAGGCCTTTATAAATTATCCCATCGTCAACTCATGTTGATGGGTTACACTGATACATATACACACAATGCATGAAAAGCATTTATGAAGGAATACGAGGTTGGTGATTGCAGTAAGGATCATTAAAGATTTTAGGCTCTTTCTTTTCTCTCTTTCTCTCTTCTTCTCACCCTCTGCAACTTCTCTACTTATATTTCTTCTAGCACGATCTATCCTTATTGTATTTCTTCTCTTCTCCTTCTCTTTGCTTCTCTCGAGTATCCTGCCTCCATACAATGGAGCTCATAGTTATGAACTCTTGAATGCATGTGTTTTCCATTGCTCTTGGGAGAATGAGTTTTTTATTTCTTTGGTGTGATTTGTATTGAAGGCAACGACATTTTGCGTGTTCAGATCCTCCCAAGACTGCTTCATCTTATTCTCTTCTGTCTCATTGGTAGAGGCCTTTATTTTAGCAACTACATTCATTGACTCTGTTTTGATTAACTTGTATCTCTCTTAAGCTTTCTTATTGCTCTACTCTATCCCAAGAGATACAATCTTATTTGTAGAGCTCCAAATAGCTTATTCTCGATGCTTTAACTAACTCCTTCCTGCTTTACTCTTTAATTTTCCTCATGCATTCTTTGACGGGGACATCTCTGTTACGTGCAGGCCAAAATGACTTATGTTTGGAGTCGATCAAAATTGTTGGTGATTCTCACTAGGGATGAAATCTCATCTATGTGGACTCTGAATATGCTTTCTGTGACGCCCCAAGATCTAACTTGGAAAGAATTTCAAACAATCCATCAACAATTTACCAGAGCTATCTGTAACTTCAATCAAACAGTCTAGCAAAAATCTATAACATTTATAACATCAATGTACAAGTCGATTCAAATCTCAAAAGATCATATACAATACTCAGGAGCTACACTATAAACTGAAATCTATCCTGTCCTGAGTACAAAAGAATCACTATAACAAAAAAAGACAAAGACCTGGAGATTACTGATCAACCTCAATCTCCTGCTCCCTTGCCCTGACCTGAAATATTAACCATATATAATGAGCTTCAAAAAGCCCAGCAGGTCACCTAATACCTACAACTGAAATCAAAGCACGGTACTGGAAACAATATGCATGTCAGTCAATCAAATCCATAACAGTCTATTTCACATGATCAATGAATCAAATCTATACAAATACGGAAATCAAATCAGTCGTCAATGCAGCGGTAGAAGAATCAATAAACAGTAGGAAATCAGTCGATCAGTCAAATCAATCGTATCAAATCGAATCAATCAAAACAATACCATCTGGTCAATTAAATCGATCGGTATGAAATCATCAAATCAATACAATAAAGCTCAGTCTATACTAGCAATGAATCAAATGCAGCAGTTCAATACAGTGTAGAAATAATAGTATCAATCAATGCCAATGAATCCATAGTATCCATATCCATACAATATCTATAAAAGTAGCAATGCGCAGTGACAGAATATAAATATCAATGAAATCGTACGATAACAGTAAGTCCGTAAATCCGTAAATCCGTCAGTAAATCCAAATCAATAAAGCAATAAATCCATCACGTATGCATATCAATTCAAATCATCAATTTTAGAAAATCAGAAATCGTACGAAAATCCAGCGGCATAACGGCAGTATACGGAATTTACACAAAAATTCCTAAAAATCACAATTTACCAAATTAATACAGAACGTGCACGACAACATTATAAGACTTCTATTCTACTGAAGCAACATCAATCAACATCCTGATATTTATCTATTCGATCAAAATCGCACAGAACCCAAAATAACCGGTAGAATCGTTACAGAAAATACTCAAAACGTGTAGAAAAATCATATCAATAACATATCAAAAGTTGTGCGGTGAAAGTTTCGTCAATACAAAATACGGCGCGTTTTTCGGTAACAAAAACACAAATCTGTGCCCAAAAATACCAAAACTCGACATCTTCGAAAACAGAAATAGGATTCGGAGTCCTTACCACGAGATAAACACTTTTCCCAACAGCGGCGTCGGACGAAAAGCGCTCCGCGGCCTCCGGAAACCAGCTTTTCCTTTGCTTTCCTTCTCCTTCTCTCTCCTCAGATATTTTGTTTTATAAAAATGATTTTCTCTCTCATCAAATCGAGCTGATTTCCTTTTAAAACAAGTCTGATCGGCCGTCGCCACATCGTCCAGGACGATGTGAACAAAATTCAATCGTCCAGGACGATATCTCAGGATGATAATTAATTTCTTGGACGATTTGCTCTCTGACTTGTGCCATGCTCTGATCGTCCCAGGACGATCCAAAATCGGCCTGGACGATCCACTCCAGAAAATCAGCTGTATTCACTGCACTGATCGTCTTGGACGATCTCAATATCGTCCCGGACGATCTCAATATCTTCCCGGACGATCCTGGGAGGAAAATCAGATCCAGAAAGGAAAAATCAAAGGAACGAGCTCTCACACTTTCCATCTTTGCAAATTTAATAATCAGATGAGTGCTAAACTATGATGCACATACATGGACACGGCGACACGGATACGACACGGACACGGAACATGTCAATTATTGAAAATATAGGACACGGATACGGGTTGGACACGGTATTATAGTTTTATATTTTTAAAATATTATAAAAAAACTAAATAAGTATAGTTTTAAAAATATTTTAGAAATAATAAGTCATTTAATTAGAATTTGTGCTAAAAATGATTAGTATTAGGATGTTGAGAGTCAGGCCTTGATGCTTTTTATCAGTCACCGAGAGAGGAGATGACAATACCTTCACTGCCAAAAAGAAATGAAAATGAGAATATTCGATGAATGTGTATTAAGTGCGGACGTTGATTTGATGTCGTGGATAGGAAATAAGAAATTTTGTTTAAATCCTGCCAAATACAAGAAATTATATTTTAAAAAAATATTCATAAAATATTTAAGAAACGGGTGTCGGACAGGTGTGCCCAATTTGTATTTAATAATTTTTTAATCGGACACGTTTTCGGCGTGTCCGACACGTGTCAGAGTGTCAGACGAGTGTTGTGTCAGATACATGTCGAACACTGCACGCTTCTTTGAGGAGAAGTGTCGGTGCATCATAGGTGCTAAAGAAATTAAATATCAAAATGTCTTTTTGTTAACACGTGACAACATTAGCTCATAGAGGGAGCGGCGGGAAGCAAGGCCGACCGCGTGCGGGAGCTCGGAATCGCGACCTGGAGCGTGCGGGAGGGAGAAAAGTCGGGTATGCTGAAGGATACGGGTTAAAGGAGAGAAAAAGACCTCATTTTAAGTGAGTGGACCCTACCCAGGGAGGCGTACGCCTCACAATGAGTTGCGCAATTGCGCCTCTGAGGCGCGCCTCAGCCCCAGTGAGGCGTACGCCTCTTGAAAGACCAAAATTGCGTAGGCTATGAGGCGTTTTTGGGCAGAATTGCGCAAAGGCGCGCCTCTAATTGCGCAATTTTAAACAGAGCCCTATACAATGATGTTTGATGTGATCAAGCACTTATAATCCTTTTGCAGCTTTAAACATTAAAGCACTTGCCCATCCAACTCTTTTTGAAGAAAAGGTGGCTGTCATCTTAAAATTTTGTATCCAAAAGCTTTAATCTACAGCTTACTGATAAGTCTTCTATCTACACCCAAAACTGAACATCCAAAACAGCTATGCATGCAGGGTAGCCAAACTCCTGTTTAAAGCCCCGCTAGCTCATCAACTAGTAAGCTAAATGAACAGCCCCGCTAGCTCCATCAACTAGTAAGCTAAATGCTCATTGAAATGCATAATCCCTAGTACAAGAAGCAATTAACATGATGCTGACATTTCAAACTAATATAAAAGTCATAAGCGGTACACATGTATAATTCAAAAAATGAATAAATAAATAAATTGTAATGATCAATGCATAAAACTGTACAATTTACTTTATGAAATATTACAGGTTTTCTCCCTTGTTTGTACACTATTTTAGAAAAGTCATATGATGCATATGGGCTTTAGCGTGTTCATGGCCCCTCCTTTCAAGGATGGATCTGAAAATTCTAACTTTTAGAAGAAAGAGTCAAATACCTTTGGTACGGTTTCTACTAAGGCTTATTTTGTGAGGTCTTTCACATTTCCTTGTACAGAGGTCATCACTTGCTGGTCTATCTCTCGTATTATGACTTTTCTCATTATGAACAAGCAATCATAAAATTGAAACTTTTTTTGTTGCCATAATTTTCATCTTATGATTTTATTTCTTGATTGATAGGAAGAAATACTATAAAAGTTAGATTTTAAAAAAAATTGTTACTTGTATTAAAGATTTGGTATCTCACCTCATTTTCTAGGTTAACAGGATATATTTGTTCTCTTAGAATATCTATATATATATATATATATAATGTAACTCATAGTTATATAAATGAATTTCAGCTCTCTGATTCCTAATCAAGTCACTGCATGCTTTTAAAAGTGGAAAACAGAAAAATCCACTAACTGTCAGTAACTTAAATAGCAAAGGAAACATTATGAAAAAAGAAAATGCAAATTGATGTTAATTCAATAACTTTCACATTCTTGCAAATTAACATATACTTCTATATATCAATTTGCTTACTTTGACTAGTAGAACATAACGGAATAATTATTTTATTTTATTTTATTTATAAAATTTGGTATCTTGGGAAAAATTAAGCTCATCATTTTGAAAATTTTAGTTTATAATATATATACACAGTAACCAATGTGGGCACGTTTCCTTTACCCTGAAAGACTGGAAGTGCTCATTTTGTGGCATTTATTCCAACATCAATCTTATTTTTTCTCTTGTACTCTGAATGTTGATTGTATCATTAGTCAACTATCTCAAAACCATGAAGATTTGTAGAAGAATACTTCTCAATGAATTTTTTATCTGCCAATTCTTTATTTGGGTCTTCCTCACTTAGTTTTTTATTTGGTCCAGATAATTGACGAAGGACAAGGATGGGAATGCCCAAGAGAGCTTTATGAAGTCGAAGCTTGGTATGTTTGTCTTCATTTAGTAAGTCATGTGCATTTTTTATTTATTCTTTCTTCTTTGATAGGCCATTGATGGCTGATCAAGTATCTCAGTAGTATGATGAAAATGTTTTCATCATGGCCATCATGGTACTTCTATCTTCAGGATAACTGCAAAAGCAGCCGATGGCAAAATGATCCTGCCGCTTATGAAGAATCCATATCACTTTACATTTGGTAAATCAGAGGTTTGTAAAACATTTTTCTCATTTCAAATTTTTTTGTCCTTTAATATCTTCAATAGTATATGCCAGAAATTGAGCATGTTTGACCATAACCTTTTTGAATATATGATCCTTCTTGGATGGTAGGTTTGATCGGTTTTTAAATTCCATTGTGATTTATTATTTTTTAGTTCGCCGTGATATATCATTTTCTGACCTGATTTGCTTGTGCAATTTATTTATGTGCTTTCTATTTGAAGTTATATTTTACTCATTGTGATGTGGCAATGATGAATAGACCATTGAGAAGCTTGAATGTTATTTAGATTTTCTTCTTTATATATTTGTATGATTTTTAATATTGATATGCTTAGTTTAGATACCAAAAGGGCTTGAGATGGGAATTGGAACAATGGCCAAAAGAGAAAAAGCTGTAATATTTGTGACTGATAGCTACTTGACAAATTCTTCGTTGATACAAATTCCTGAAGGCCATGTAGAAGTTCAGTTTGAAGTTGAACTTGTACATTTTACTCAGGTAAAGTTATGTTTCTAACTGAATAAGCTTACTATTCTCCAATCTTATCGCAACCTTTTTTGTAATGAAGATATATTTTCTTATTTTGTGCCTGACTTGCTTTCCTGTCTGAAAGAAATTTCAGTAAAATTTAAAAATCTTTTGGTGCCTTGCTTAAATGGTTGAATGCAATCTTTACATTTCTAGTAGGCCTAATATTTTTGATGTCATCTTGAAATGACAGGTGCGTGATATGCTTGGTGATGGGCGCCTTATAAAGCGTCGAATACATGATGGAAAAGGTTTAAATCTCTAAGAGCTGTTTCAATCATTAAAAATTCTTAAGATAGGGCAGTGTATATTCAATATCACTTCATTTTGAAAAAAAAAAAATCCTTGTTAAAGTTATCTTATGAATATTCACTATTTTTGGCCAATTCATTCATCGTGCCTCCAGTTTGTCATTTTGATCAAACTGGAAATGTTGGAATAGATTGTTACCGATGAAATCACTGTAGATGCTTATGGAGTGCACATGCACTTATATCTTTGTAATAATCAACCTCTGTTGAAGTTTCTGGACCATATATTAGGAGTTATTAAAAAGGTGGCAAGTACACTTGATGAGAATGGCAATTTGAACTTTTGAAGTAGAGTTCTACTTGAAGAGTATGAAAATTCTGATTTTCTAGTAGCTAGTTGATGTGATACTATTATGAGTTACTTGCGAAATTAAAGAAACAATTGATTAAAACTTGCTAATGAAAATTATTGCTTTCAAATAAAGAAGTGTTAGGAATCTAAAGTAATCAACTTGCTTAGGCCAAAGAAGTGCGTTTGATATTAACCGGACAATTCAATCAAAATTCAAGACAAAAGTAAATACTAAGTACACATAACATAATCCATCACTTAACAACGAGAGGTTCACCTTGAGTACCTTCTCACTCAATCACTCTTAGGCTTTAACGGAGAAAGATGAACCATACGAAGAAGGATATTACCACTAGGAAGCGGCGTCGAGGACCTTTGTTTATGGAGCAGTATCCGGCGGTGGGTGACCGACGATTTTTCAACGACCCGGTGGATGGTGCTCTCAATCGACAATGTTAGTTGGTATAAGATGCGGTCGATGTATCCTTTAACAGTCTCGTCGTTGCCAAAGAAGATGTCAAAGAACGGGGATCCAAGAATATCCGTCCATCCTTGCTCGTCGAAGACAAATCCGTGGTCGACCTCAGGGTCGGCCACCATGCTTGCCTTGATTGTTGTGATCAAGCTAGTGGGGAGAGAGGAGTCATGGAGGAATTTTGGGAGTTTCCAAATAGACCTTTGCAGATTAGGAAAATAAATAATAAATCCAATTTAATTAATTTTAGATTGGATTCATGATAAAAACTTTCCTTATTTAGAATTCCCTTTATGGAAATAATTTGAAATTCGAATTTGAATGTCAAAAGAATTCAAACCTTGCCCTCTCTTGCTTGAGCTAAATTAGGAAGTCATTGTGATGATTGAACTCACCATAATGTGGGGGAATAGTGAGGGGCCGACGGCAATGGGCAAGGGGCAGCTAGGTATCGGGTTGGGTGGGGTTAGGTTGGCGGGTGGGCTTGGTGAGGTGGAGTTGTGGGGTTATTTTGGTGGGGGAGATGGCCGGCGGTGGTCGGCGGGTGGGGGTGGAGAAAATGAGGAAAAGAAGAAGATAAGTTAAAAGCCACGAGTCGCGGACTCTTCAAACGACTGGTGTGTATTGCGCTTGCTCACCTTGAGCTCTCTCTCCCTTCACTCTAGTGCTCACTGCTCACACAAGAAGAAGAAGAAGCAAATAAAAATTTTCATTAATCATTCATCAAAATTCTTACAACACATTAGACCACTATATATAGGTCTCAATCTTGAAAAAGGAAAAGTGCGCGCAATTGCCCTCTGGGCTACAATAACAAGACAATTCTCGAAAGGGGTAAATTCGGAAAACAACAAAACTAAATAAACATAACATGAAGAAATGCATCAAAAGTAAAGGCGCTGAATCGTGGCCGTAGATCTACAATTCCTTCGTCGATAAACTTGTTGGTAGCGTCTGTCGATGTCCTCATAATTCTCCCTAGGTGGGAGAAAACTTGACCATATCGAGTGAGTGTCCCTAGAGCTCTCGTACCTCTCTAGGAGGTCTGGATCTAGACTCTGCAGCTCCTCTCGGTCAACCCACGTATCCTCTGTCGCGGGGTCCCTTTCCAGTGAACTAAGTATCTTCGACGTCCCCCTTCTTTCTCTGTAATGATCTCATCATCTAATATGGCTTCGATCTTCTCCGCATTGGGTAATTGAGGCAAATTGGGGAGTGGAGGTAGGCTCAGGATCTCACCAGGTGTGGTCGCACAAGGCTCATTTGCAAGTGGATTATTGGGGTTAAACTCTGGTCCCTCAAAGGTTACTAGATCTTATATATTAAATGTAGGATTAATGTTAAAACCTTTGGGGAGGTCCAGCACGTAAGCATTACTATTTATCTTTGAAATTATCTTGAAAGGTCCAGCGCTTCTTGCATGCAACTTCTTTGCAGATCCTGGAGGAAAATGCTCCAGACGGATTCGCACCATCACAAAGTCTCCAACTTCAAATTCTTTAAATCTTCTTTTATGATCAGCAATAAATTTATAATTAGCGTTGTTTTGTTCAATTTTCTTTTTAATTTATTTGTGTAACTCCTGTAGATGAGATGCAAATGCAGATGTAGACTCTGATGTTCTAACTCTATGACTCTTGGGAATCAGATTAATGGGTTGTTTGGGTAGGTATCCATACACGATCTCAGCAGGACTAAGGCCAGTGGTTATGTTAACAGAGTTGTTATAGGAAAATTCGGCAATAGACAACTTAGAATCCCAATCTCTAATATGTTCGTCTACCAAAGTCCTTAAAAGGTTTCCTAAGCTTCTATTAACTAATTCAGTCTGTCCATCGGTCTGGGGGTGGAAGGCCATTGAAAATTGAAGTTTCGTACCCATTTTGTGCCAAAGGGTTTTCCAAAAATAGCTTGTACACTTAACATCTTTGTCGGAGACTATGGTTTTTGGTAAGCCATGAAAAGTCTAACGATCTCGTCAAAATAGAGCTTGACAATTCGAGAGGCATCAAAAGTTTTAAAGCAAGGGAGGAAGTGGGCCATTTTCAAGAAACGATCGACAACTACACAAATGGAATCATGTTTTTTCACAGTCTTTGGTAAACCAAGAACGAAATCCATACATCCTGCCAAAGACAATTAGGTACGGGGAGTGGAGTGTAGAGTCTCATGTTCTGTTTGCGTTGCTTTGCGAGTTGACAGGTGTGAAATCTCCTCAAAAGTTTACTAACATCATGCTTTAGACTCGACCAATAGAATCGATTCTCTACGGCGGCGATAGTCTTAGATTGCCAAAAGTAGCCAGCTAACTCTCCCGCATGTAACTCCTAAACGAGGTATTCTCGAAGTGACGTTTTGGGAGTACAGAGTTATTTTGCTCGGAATAGGTACCCATCTTCTATTAGGAAATCATCGATAGTGCGGTCACTTCCAGAGGTTAAGGAATTATAGATTTCATAAAAAACAGGGCAGTCCTTATAGTCTCCTTTGATATGCTCAAAGCCAATCACCTTAGTTCTTTTCTCACGGGTGATCATTATTCGACGACTTAAGGCGTCTGTAGCCTTATTTTCAGATCCTGCTTTATGCCTCATGGTATACGTGTACTCTTGCAGGAATTCGTCCCACCTCTCGTGTCGGGCATTAAATTTCTTTTGAGAATTAATATATCTTAACGCTTCATGATCCGAAAAGATGACAAATTCTTGGGGAAGTAGATAATATCTCCAATATCTAAGAGATTGAATAATAGCGTAGAACTCTTTATCAAAGGTGGAGTATCGTTGTCTAATGTCATTCAACTTCTCACTAAAATAAGCGACTGAATGTCCCTCTTTTGAAAGGACTCCACCAATGCCAATTACTTAGAAAAATTTGGTAATCTCATGACTGGGATTTCTACCATGTGTTTCTTAATTTCCTTAAATGCTCTAGTGGCATAAGTAGTCCAATGAAATTCTTCCTTCTTTAGGCAATCTGTTATTGGGGCCACTATAGTGCTAAAGTTTCTGATAAACCTCCGATAGAAGGTGGCCAGTACATGAAAACTCCTAAGATCTCTGATGTTCTTAGGCTCGTGCCACTCGGACTTTCTCCGGGTCAGCGGATATGCCTTGGGAGGATATAATAAATCCAAGAAAGATTACGTGATTAGTGAGGAATGTACATTTCTTGGGATTAACAAACAATTGATCTTTCCTCAAGACTTCGCAGACTTGCCTTGAATGATCTAAGTGTTGATCCACCGAGTTACTATAAATCAGAATATCATCAAAGTAGACCACTACAAATTTCCCTAGGAAAGGTTTGAGGACCTGGGTCATCACTCTCATAAACGTACTTGCAGCATTGCTCAGGCTAAAAGGCATCACTGTCCACTCATATAGTCCATCCTTGATTTTGAAAGCAGTTTTCCATTCGTCACCCAGACGGATCCTAATATGATGGTAGCCACTTTTAAGGTCAATTTTAGAAAAAAGTGTGGCTCCGATCATCATGTCTAACATGTCATCTAATCGAGGGATGGGGAAACGATACTTGACCGTGATTTTGTTGATAGCGCGACTATCAACACACATTCTCCATAACCCATCTTTCTTAGGGGTTAGAAGGGAAGGAACAACACAAGGACTGAGGCTCTCCTTGATAAACCCTCGTTGTAATAACTCGTCGACTTGTTTCTTGAGCTCAACGTGCTCAGTTGGATTCATGCGGTAATGGGGTAAGTTGGGCAAGGAAAGCTCTGGGCACTAAGTCAATAACGTGTTGAATGTCCCTTAAAGGTGGTAATTGGTGGGCCAGATCTTTCGAGAAGATGTCAGCGAAAGTTTTGAGGAGAGTTTTTACTTCCTCGAGGACAGGCTCTTCCTGGGTCACACTCACTTCCCAAGCTACCAAGGCGTAGAGGGGAGATCTTGACTCTAATTCAGTATCCAAGTCTTCAGCGGTTAAAACATTCAAGCCTGCGTTGGGTTTAGGGAGTTGGGTTTAACATTCTCCTTGATAGACTTAGGTTGGGTGGGTAGGAGTTTAATCTTCTTGCCCTCGTGCTCAAACACGCAGGTGTTTGATCGTCCATAAATGTGCACATCATTATCGAACAACTAGGGGCGGCCGAGAATGATCTAGCCAACATCCATAGTTAGATCATCGCACCGAATCTTCTCTTTGTTTCCCACAAACTCAATATGGATGAGACTCTTATCTTTCATTTCTAAGGTGGTCGAATTGATTCATCCGACCATATAGGGATTCGGGTGCTGTGCGATTTTCAAGTGAAGCTTAGAAATCATAGCAGATGACATAACATTAATACATCTCCCACTGTCAATGATGACCTTGCAGTTCTTGTCACCTATCTTAGTGAAAGTGTAGAATATTGATGTCCTTTGCCAGTCGTCGCTCAACTTAGGTTGTGAAAGAGCACACCTAACAAGGTTGTGAAAGAGCACACCTAACAACTTGTAGGTCTAAGTGGTCCACCTTTTGGAGACAGTTGATCACAACAGTATCGTTTTCACAGAAAAATTAGTCATCTCGTCAATGTGGTGAATTAGTTCGATGTCCGGTTCATCCTCTTCTTTGGTGACTTCCTCAAAAATGGTGACTTTAAACGGGCTGAAACATTGAGAGGCAATGTGCCCGTAACCACGGCATTGAAAACATTTAGTGCCACCAGGGGTCTTGGGTGTTTCCTATTCCAGTGTTTTACCTTTATAGTTAGGGCGAGGTTGGGCCTCGCAAGGGGTAGGTCGACTAGTCGTGGGTCTAGTGGGTTTGTTGTAAGGTTGACTAGAGGAGGATTTGAAAGGGTTAGGATGAGGGTTTTGGTTCCTAGAAGGGGTGTGGCTCCTAGATTCTTCTAAATCTAACACAAGACTACAATCGGCTTCCAAAGTGTTCACTCTGGCAAAAAGCTGATTACGAAGATCTTCTCTTAATCTGGCTCTAAACATCGAAAGAAGTTGGGCAGTAGTCATGATCTCTTCCCCACTACAGCGGATCATGAAATCATCAAAGGTCGAAATGTACTCCTTGACGGGTTTGCTTCCCTGGGTCAATTTATTCCAACAATCCAAAAGTCTAAAATAGTAGGGAGGAGGGAGATATTTTTGTTTTAACTCTTGTTTCATCGTCCCCCAGTTAGTAACAGAGTATTCTCCTCGGGTCTCATGCATATGTTCAAGGTTCGTCCAGTACTGATTAGCTCTACCCGTTAGCTTCATCTCGGCGAACCTAACTTTTCGTTACTCGAAAATATTATACCAATTAAATAACTGTCCATTTCCTTGAGCTAATCTAGGAAAACCTGGGGGTCTAATGTATCGTCGAAAGACGGGGCATCTATATGAATGTTCTTAAGCAGTTGGGTATCATTATCTCTCCAAGGAGTGTTGCGTCCTAAAAGTTCCTGATTGGGTCGATGATTGGGGTGGTAGTGGTCTCTGGGAGGTCCATATTCAGTTTGGGTATCATCACCGTAAGGAGAATGAGGTCTAGAGGGGGTGTAGATCGCTGGGTTTCCTATACGCTCGATGTTATTAAGTCTCTCACCTGTTTGGCGTCTAAAGTCGGCTAAGTCAGTTTGGGTGTTCCTAATTTGTTGAGTAACCGTTCCAAGTTGGCTCACAATTAGGTCTAAAGTTGATTAAATGTGTTCCATATCCATGGGTGGGTTTTAGGGGATGCTAGGGGGATTTTGTTTAAGTGGCAATTAATTTCAGGTTTTAGTGGAAATGGAGGGAAATTGGAGGTGGAGTTGTGGGGTGATTTTGGTGGGGGAGATGGCCGGCGGTGGAAGCTAGGGTATTCGGCGGGTGGGGGTGGAGAAAAGGAGGAAAAGAAGAAGATAAGTTAAAAGCCACGAGTCGCGGACTCTTCCAACGATTGGTGGGTATTGCGCTTGCTCACCTTGAGCTCTCTCTCCGTTCACTGTAGTGCTCACACAAGAAGAAGTCATGGAGGAATTTTGAGAGTTTCCAAATAGACTTTTGTAGATTTGGAAAATAAATAATAAATCCAATTTAATTTATTTTAGATTGGATTCATGATAAAAACTTTTCTTATTTGGAATTCCCTATATGGAAATAATTTGAAATTCAAATTTGAATTTGAAAGGAATTCCCTATATGGAAATAATTTGAAATTCAAATTTGAATTTGAAAGGAATTCCCTTTATGGAAATAATTTGAAATTCAAATTTGAATTTGAAAGGAATTCAAACCTTGCCCTCTCTTGCTTGAGCTAAATTAGGAAGTCATTGTGATGATTGAACTCACCATAATGCGGGGGAATAGTGAGGGGCCGGCTGCAATGGGTAAGGGGCGGCTAGGTATCGGGTTGGGTGGGGCTAGGTTGGCGGGTGGGCTTGGTGAGGTGGAGTTGTGGGGTGATTTTGGTGGGGGAGATGGTCGGCGGTGGAAGCTAGGGTAGTCAGCGGGTGGGGTTGGAGAAAAAAAGGAGAAGAAGAAGATAAGTTAAAAGCCACGAGTCGCGGACTCTTCCAACGACTGGTGGGTATTGCGCTTGCTCTCCTTGAGCTCTCTCTCCCTTCACTCTAGTGCTCACACAAGAAGAAGAAGAAGCAAATGAAAAATTTCATTAATCATTCATCAAAATTCTTACAACACATATATATAGGTCTCAATCTCAATCATGAAAAAGGAAAAGTACGCAATTGCCCTCTGGGCTACAATAATAAGACAATTCACCAAAGGGGTAAATTCAAAAAACAACAAAACTTAATAAACATAACATGAAGAAATGCATCAAAAATAAAGGCGTTGAATCGTGGCTGTAGATCTGCGATTCCTTCGTCAATAAACTTGTCGGTAGCGTCTGTCGATGTCCTCATCACTAGTTCTCCTTGCATTTTGGGAGTTGATACAACACAGGCCCAAGCCAAGATTCATGATTCGACTCAAGTCCCGATTAGTTTCTTGTTAGATCATATTATGAATTTGTATTTATTTCATTTTAAATCAGGCATATTTTTAATTTAAATTAGATAGAAAATATCTTTTAAGTTAATCTTGTTTTTTAATTTGAATTAGATGATAGGTGTTAGTGTTGGAGGTCGTCTTATGGAAGTTCTTATATTTGTAGTTACTAGACCATATTTATTTGGGTGTCTTACTGTCTTTTGCGGCAATATATTCATTATTCTATTATAAATAAATAGGGGGTATCTTTTCCTGAATAAGAGAGAGAATTTTTTTTTCCCTCAATATGGTATTAGAGCGGGGTTAACTATACTTGGCTCATGCCTCTTCCTAAACCTCTCTCTTTTGCTTGTTGTCACTAACACCTTTTTTGAATTGTTCATCATGATCATTACTCATGCACCTTGCTCTCTTTCAAGCTTTTGCACCCATCAAAATGCACACCTTTGCCTACTGCTTGGATGCACTTGTACTCACATTGTGTCTCACTTGCTCCTCCCACCGTGAACGCATTACTCATTGAATAGTGGCTTCAATTATTACTTCTCTTTAGGATCTTTCTGCAAAAACTCATTAGCCCTAGCCACATCTGCATTAAAGTTTACCATTGTTGGACTATCTTGTTTTCATGATTTATCTTTCCTATTCTTCACACTCTCACCAGTGTCCTAGCATCTCAATTTTCTTTCAATGACTTCAAAGCCTTATCCGCTTTTGGGTGTAATTGGGAAATTCAATGTTACTAATATCATATGGCCAATTGCTTTTTGTCGATTCATTTGACAAAATCCATCACCTTAATGTTCGTTCTTTAGAATGTGATAGCAGTGTCAAAATTTCAAAAGGGCAATCTTATTACATCATTCTCACATGCTCTCTCAATTGTCTTGAATCTTTTGTTGCCTCAAATATCATGTTTCAAGATAATATAAGACATGAGACTTTCTTCACTCTGCCTATTTTTATTGAAGTAATAGTTTGTATCTAGATGCCAATTCCGATATCCTCTCTTTTCAATATCATAAATTGCCCATTCAGGAAGTACTACAACACCTTGTGAGCTAAATGAGATGAAATTCTATAGTATGGATCCTTTACTCTTGCAGTTTGATAGAAACATGATCAATTATTTTTATTACCAAATTTCTCTCTGATCATTATCCCTCGTTGCAACATTTATAATCTTTGTTAATGATATATTTTGCAATCCCCAATAACATGGTCTCTCTCTCAAATATTCTTTGAATTATAAAGCTTTTGACAACATCTTTGCCAGTTTCTTACAGGCATGCTCTTGCTACGAGGCATCATGGTGGTGTTACTAACATTGGTCATGGCCATTGGAGAAAGACCTTCCCCCCTTATCCACACAGTGGTCATACTAATTAGTTTTTAGAGCATTTTTGGGCCAAGTTTGGGCATACTTCCATTGCACAACACGCATTTGGTTCCTGTGGCTGTGACTATTAATGGTGCTTCTAATTTTGCCACGTCTTTAGGTTTGGTTGCCCTTTTTGAAAAGCATTAGGCTCGGCTAGTTCAACTTCATCAAACTAATTGTTTGCCTCCCAAATTTTCAATCAATGCACTAAAATTCATTACTGCTCTATAACCTTTCATTATTTTCATTTTATTTTTTTCTTGGATCTCAATACAAGAAAGAGGATTGATATTGGTGTTGAAGTTGGTTTAGTTTACCACTTAATGCATGAGATCCGTTTATCGTCCACCATTACTTGGTGACAAACCCTCTTTTCGGGCTATTCGATGCATTAATTTTTTGGGTTCCTCATTTTTAGAAAGGTCATTGTTGTTATAACTCACTTACCAAATGCATAAATACTTATGCAAATATTTTCTTTTCTTGAGTCCTTTCCTTATTATTCATCATCAATTTTCTTGGTACCATTCTCTCTACATGTTCCTCTTCCTCTTGAAGTGTCTCTACATGGCCATAACCCTTGACTCTAACATGAAGAGGATCAGGCTTCATTTGAGGTAGCTTTTTTATCATTTTTTAAAGCCATTTTGTAGTGAAAAATTTTCTTAAACTAAATCTTTTTGAACTAAAAATTTACTTTAAAAAGCAATAAGAAAGTTGTCCCAAATGAAATCTTAGGCTTCATTTGGGACTGCTTTTTTCTATTTCTTGAAGCAGCTTTTAGTACATTGAAAAACTGTTTTAAGAAGCAGTAAGAAAGTTATTCCAAACCAAGCCTTAGTCTTCCAACAGCTCTTTCTCTAGTAGCGAACAAGTTTGGTTCGATAAGTTTTGCAAAATTTTTGTTGAGTTTGGCCTTCATAGCATCACTATAGATCATTCTTTCTTTGTCATGCATATTCATCTTAATTTGTTAGATTGGTTGTTTTTGGAAATGATATTTTGTTTACAAGTGATCAAATTGAGATTTATTGAAGTGAAACTTTATTTTTAAAAATATTTGTTGACTAAAGATTTGTGTTGTCTGAAATATTTTTTTTGGGAATTGAATTTGCATGTAATAAAGTCGGTTATTACTTTGCTCGAAGTAAATGTTTTCAATCTTCTAGAAGGGATTGATCTTTTAGTTGTAAATCTACTGACCTTCTCGTTGGCATTCTAAATATTATTAATGAAAAGAGATTTATTAGAATACAACAACAACAATAACATTAAGCCTTTATCCCACTATGTGGGGTCGGCTATATGAATCCTTTTTCTCCATTGTGTTCTATTAAGAGTCAAATTCTCATTTAAATCTAATAAATAAAGGTCAATTCTAATATTTTATAACCAAATTTTCTTAGGTTTACCTCTACCTTTCTTAATATAAACCAAATCTAATACATCTACACTCCTAACCGGGTCATCGGAAGGTCGCCGTTTTATGTGAATAAACCATCTAAAGTGACTCTCTCTAATCTTATCTGCCACTGGAGCCACTCCAACATTTTCACTTATATGCTCGTTTCTTATCCTATCCCTAAGTTTAAATCCACTCATCCACCTAAGTATTCTCATTTATGTCACACTTAACTTAATATTATGTTTCTATTTTAATGGCCAATATTTTACACCATAAAGCATTGCAGGTCTCACCACTATCTTATATAATTTTCCCTTAACTTTGAGGTTACTTTTATATCACATAGTAAGCTCGATGCATTCCTCCACTTCAACCATCCAACTTGAATTATACTAATAATATCCTCATCTATTTCACCATCACTCTAGACAATAGATCCAAGATATCAAAAACGTGTACTCGTATTAATGACTTGATCCGCCCAAAGTCACAATCCCCCCACTAGATCTATCACCACTAAAATTACACTTCATGTATTCGGTTTTAGATCTATTCAAACGAAAACCTTTAGACTCTAAGGTTAACCTCCATAATTCGAGTTTATCTTCAACTCCATCACTAGTCTTATCAACAAGAAGAATATCATCGGGAAAAAGCATACACTAGGGTACATCCTCCAAATTTATTAGAATGTTTCTCGTAAATTGATGGTTGGTAAATTGATCTTACCATCAATAGAACTGACATACCTTTTGTTTTAGGAGTTATTAGTCATCACTAGTAAACTCTTAAATAGAAATATCGAAAAGTATTTATTATGAAGTCCCAAGGGAAAGTGCTACCATACACAAAGAATGAGCTTTTTTAATGTTTATGCTTTTTCTCAGGCTAATTATACTAGATTTGATGATAGAAAACCCACATCCACAAAGAATGAGCAGTTTTAATGTTTATGCTTTTTCTCAGGCTAATTATATTAGATTTGATGATAGAAAACCCACATCCAGGTATAATATATTTGTAGGAGATTACTTGGTCAAATAGGAAAATAAATTTTTTTTAGAAGCAGCTTTTTCCAGTGTTGTTTTTAAAAAATACATTTATGATTTCATACGTATTGTTTGGATTGCATTTCTTAAATGTATTTATAAATTCACATGTGGAACAATAGAAATGTGGCCACAGGAGCTCACTTGCAGTCTTTGTTTAATATATTCAGCTTGCCTCTTAATAGCAAGAGTTGTCATTGACATGCATCAATGATCTTAGCGGCTGCTGGAGAAGGATGTCAATATTATAAGGCTGACGACAATAAAACAGACACAGTGGTGTTATCGTCTAGTGGTGTGAATCCCATCAAGGGAAGTTGTTAGAGGGTTGACAAAGGACTTTGAACCAAGGCTTTGGCAGCATGGATCATTTAAAGCACTTGGAGCAACGAAGGGGTAAAATCAACTTCTAAGCTTGAAACAGCATATCAACGATAGGTCTACAAAAAAAAAAAAAAATCTATAATTTTTCAATAATAAATTTTCACCTTTGATTTTTTCAACAAAATTTTTCACTTGGCATTTCAAATATCAACAACTATATCAAATATAGCCTAAGAAATAAATATGGTGGCTAGATCAAGCGTTGAGGTTGAATACAACGCCATGATATGATCTACATGTGAAATGATGTAGGTTAATACCCTTCTAAGGGGATTTGATTTTTCAACCATACCACTACCATGTCCTTAAAGTTTTCATGCTAAGGGGATTTGGTTTTTCTACCAGACAACCCCATGCCGTTAAATTATGATATTCATATTGTCATTTATATTGCTAGTAATCACATTAAAAAAAGAATCTAACATATTAAGTTTGGCTAGTCATGCTATTGATGATGCTTTTCCATCAAAGAAGATTGTTGCCTCTTATTTTTCTTGCTCACAATAGCTAGTGCCTAGTAGATAACTTAGAGCAGTTCGTAGATATTCATTCAAGCATTGTTTCCACTTTTTTTTCTTTTCAATACTATGTTATAAACTGATATTAATTAATATATTTGCTCTGAGTTGTGGGGGAGTGCTAGTGTTAGTATTCATTTTAGGGAAGTTCCTTATTTATAGTCAGTGATCCATGTTGCTTTGGGTCATAATGGTTATTATTTGCCTTTTCTATGAATTCAAATTAAAATGATTTTTTCCTTGCCTGAAACTATAAATAACTAGAATTCAGGTACTCACATGGTTTAAAATTGCGCAATATGAGGCTCGCCTTGAGGCCCGCCTTTGCGCAATTCCAGTAAAAAACGCCTCGATGCTTACGCCTATAGTTTTTTCCATGAGGCTTGCGCCTCAATTTGGTTGAGGCCCGCCTCGCCTCACGTTATATATATTAAAACTTACATAAATCTTGAAGTAAATGCCAAACAGTGGACTCTATAAGAGAGGAGGAAGGAGAGAGAACAGTTCATCATAATGATGATTCAAATGATGAACCCTTTAGTGATGACAGTGCTGATGACTTGTGAGTTCTTATGTGATATGTCATTGCTATTTATTTTTAGAAATTGGAATTATATGTTAATGAAAAGAATACTGGGATTTGGGAAAGATAGAATTTTGAGTTGAACTATTTTTCATGTTGTCTTATTATTGAGATATTTTGATTTCACTTCATATCTTATGCTTTTTTATTTTTTCTATTATACACTCATTAGTATAAAAAAAAATTTCATTTTATGTTTACGCAATCTTTTGATTTTGAGGCTTATGCCTCAAAACGCCTTGAGGATTACGCCTCGCCTCACCCATGAAAAACGCCTCAATACCCGAATACGCAATTTTAAACATTGGGTACTCAAGTTAGATAATTCTAGGGAATACTTCACTAATAGTCTCAATACCTATCTTCCGAATCATGAGATTATCCACATAAATTTTTGTGTTGACACCCCTCAATAAAATGGGTTGGGTGAACACAAGAATAAACATTTGTAGGTTGCCCGTTGTCTTATGTTTTTCTCTAATGTTCCAAATTATTTCTAGGGGAAGTTGGTCACACTGCTACCTATTTGAATACATGTACTTCTATCCAATTTGGTGGCATGACATTTGTTCATGTGTATCCTCAACATCATAGCAAATTTGATCCTAGAGCCAATATGTGTATTCTTCTATGGTACTCTCTAATTAAAAAAAAGGTATAAATGTTATTCTTCAACCAACAATAGATTTTACACTACCATGGATTTTTTTTTTTTAAATTTTACACTACCATGGATGTTTCTTTCTTTGAACACATGTCCTACTATCCAAAATCTCATGTTCGGGTGGAGAGTATGAATGAATATCATGTCTGGGAGTTCTTTCTTGAGTTTATGGCCTTTGCCCATTCAGATTCACCAAGTTCTTCTCAACCCATATTTAGCCCAAAGACCGTACACAAGACTTGTCCACACTCATGCTTGTTTAGTCATCAGTCGAACCCACAAATATTTCTTCTCTCGTGACTGCTCAATGTGTTGCTCCTTAACTTCATAATGAGAATTTTCAAGTCTACATCAGGAGGAAGGAAAGGTAGGAGCTACAACACGGATCACAACCAATAGGTAGCCAAAATATTGACTCAATTTGAAATCCACCCAAAGAAAACATAAGTATGGATAAGGCTAGAGATGTGTCGATTCCCAGCATTGATGACTTTACTATGCCAATCGAATTGAAGAAGGGTATTAGGAGATGTACAGGTCATCCAATTCGGAATTATGTTACTTATGAAGGGTTATCACTATCTTACAGAGCATTTGCTACTTCTCTTGATGATATTTAGGTTCTTAATACAATATACAAAATTCAGAGTAGAAGAAGGCAGTACAAGATGAGATTGATGAACTTGAGGAGAGTGTAACATTGATTATTATTAATTTATCGGCTGGGAAAAGGCCCTTGGGGTACAAGTGAATTTTTACTATAAAGTATAAAATGGATGGATGAGTTGATAGGTTCAAGTGGATGGATGAGTTGATAGGTTCAAGGCTCTGTTGGTGGCTAGAGGATTTACACAATCCTATGGTATAGACTATCAAAATTTTTTTGTTCAGTTACAAAGCATAACACTATCAAAATTCTTTTTTCAATTGTTGTCAAACAAGATTGGCACTTGCAACAAGAGATATAGAAAATGCCTTTCTAAATGGTGACCTCGAAGAGGAAGTCTACACGAAAATCCCACCTGGTATTGAAAAAAGTATGGCAAAGAATCAGGTTTGTAAACTCAAGAAGTTATTATACAGCCTTAAACAATATCTCTGATCTTGATTTGATAGATTCACAAAGGTTGTTTTTAAGCGTAGTCTACATAGTGTCAAGTTAATCATATTCTATTTGTCAAGAAATCTCACGCTAGAAAAATTGTTATATTGATATTTGATACTCTATGTCGATCATATTATTCTATTTGTAAATGACGTGGAGGAATTACATAATTTGAAGAAGTATTTGTCAGAAGAGTTTGAAGTTAAAGATCTTAGAAATCTTAAATATTTTTTTAGAATGAAAGTGGCTAGATCAAGAAAAGACATTATTATTTTTCAAAGAAATTATATTCTAGATTTTCTTAAGGAGACCGGTATGCTCGGATGCAAAACTTTTGATACTTATATGGACAGTCTAAAGAAACTTGGCACTGAGAAAGAAAGTACTTCAATAGATAGTGGGAGATAATCAAAGCTTTGTTGGACGTCTTATCTATCTTTCACACACTTGTCTAGATGTTGGTTTTGTGTTGTAAGTCCATTCACGCACACTCCTACATAAGAACATATGGAAACAATCTACATGATTCTTAGAAACTTGAAGATGACATCAAGGAAATGCCTATTCTTTTTAAAGATAGAGAATCGTGATATTGAAGTATATTTAGATACAAGTTGGGCATGAAACATCATTGATAGACGGTCAACTTCGGGGTACTATTCTTTTACCTGGGGTAATATTGTTACCTGGAGGAGTAATAAACAATTAGTGGTAGCCAAAAGTAATGCAGAAGCCGAGTACAGAGCACTTGCACATGGGATTTGATAAAAATGGTTCTTTGTGAACTGTGACAATTGAGTTCATCTCCTATTTTGATGATGTGTGATAATCAAATGACTATCAACATAGTTAAGAATCTCGTGCATCATTACAGGACTAAGCATATTGAAATTGACAAACATTTCATCGTAGAAAAGGTGACTAGTGAGACTGTTAAATTGAAATACATTCCTACCATGCAAAAAACTGTAGCCATCCTTATCAAAGCTCTACCTAAACCTAACTTTGAAGACTTAATTTGCAAACTTGTAGTATATGATATATATTCTCCAGCTTGAGGGAGAATGTTGAATATTTGAAATTTAAATTTAGGTTATTTTAGGAAATTATTTTTAGGAATAAAATGAGAGATCGATTATGATCTTCTCCTATGATTCTATTTTTTAATTTGTAGGAAAGAATTATTCTCCTATAATTTTATTTTCTAATTTTTAGGAAATAATTATTCTCATATGATTATGTTTCCTAAATTTTAGGAAAGAATTAAGCTAGTTGGTTTTTTTATTAGACACTTTTTTAGTATATATATGCATATATAGTTCCATTTTTTAACAAGAAGAATAATAAATTAAAAAATTCTTCAAAATTGATAAGTATTATTGTAAATTACTTGAAGATCAAGTTCCCAAACTATCTTGGATTAGCAATGCCCAAAAAAAAAAAAAGATGGATGACAAAATAGCTTTAAAGTTGAGGCTAAGTTAATAAAATGATGAAATGCCTTTTAAAATTTGTGATGAGAGAATATCTTGAAGACTTTGAGCAAAACAAAAAAAAAAAAACGCGGCAAATAGAGCACTATAGTATATGAATTTTAGTGTTGAGCAATAAACAGATTATTGACATCTAAGTTTAGTATTGGAAAATAAGAATTTTAAGGGATGTGCGGGTAAATTAGGAAGAATAAAATTAAACTAATTCAAGTGAAATGGTTCAGCTAGAGTGCCACATTAAAGGTACGAGTGAAAATTTGCTTATATGGTTTCGTTATGTATAATGAAGTGCAAAACATTCATCATTATAAATCATAGATAACACTAACGCGTAAGATTTGAAAGGGAAATTGTTGCCTTATTAGGTTAAGGGTGGAGTTTATGTAAAAAGATTTGCACCAAATGGAGCTAGCACCTTGTATAATGCTCTGTAGAAATTATTTGAGGTGACTTCATAAATATGATCACAGACAAAGGGATAAAGGCTAATGATGATGAAGTAACAAGCCGATTTAATTGTAATTGGCTAAATTTCTCGGTTAAATTTATTATTCCAGTGTTAGTTAAGCTATATAGCATTGTCAGCCGTTATATTAAATATGCAGAGTTATTTTTTACTTGTTGAGCAGTCTCATCTTTTTATTGCACTGAACTAGTATTTCTTTTAACCTTCTAGGTGAGTTCCCTATGGACTGCCCACTTCAGGATAGTTTGTTGAGGGTGCATTACAAGGGGCTGCTTCTTAATGAGGAGAGGACTGTTTTTTACGACACAAGAGCTGATAACAATGGCGAGCCTTTGGAGTTCTGTTCTGGAGAAGGACTTGTAAGAGTTTTAATTTTGACCCATTGACCAAGAAATTCTGAATCTCCTGTTTGATAACAGAAGCATTTTAATAAAGAAATGGCTGAACCATTTTGTGAAGCTTAATTAGCATTTAAATCCATACATAGTCAGATACACATGGTCTTACTGGCCGAGTCTTTTCCATGAAATAAAAATCTATATGAGCATATCAACAGTAGTATTTTCTTATTACAAGAAAAATAAGCATCCCTACATTTGATTCATTTAGAATTTTAATCTTGTAATCTTTTGAGCTTCTAAAATTATCCAACTTTCCTACAAAAGTTTTTAAATTCGTAATTGGAATGTGTAGCACTCTACTAAATAGATTTTAATATTTGATGCATGGTGATCAGTGTTTCCATTGCTGTTTTGCTGGATATATTGTGTGTTTTAATCAAAACAAAATCAAATTTGTATTATTTTTTAAATCTCTTGTGCATATGAGGATTCTATTTTTGTGATTTAAGTGAAACTTGTCATAAAAGATGCACACTCTCTCGGTAGTGGGTTGTAAATTAATATGATCAAACGTAGTGTTTTAGATTAAAGTCTATTTAATTACAGAAAAAGTAATCCAGTTCCAATTATGTGTTAGAGATATGGTCTGAAACATTGGAATGATTAACGATTTTGAATGGGGATGAAAAGGTTCATGAGAGATTAAAGAAGTCAATGAATGATGTGAGTTTCACAATTGCTACACGTGATTCTAAATTACCTTGATTTTGAAATTTTTAATTGAACTTTTCTGTCTGCAATGTTCTTAATTGTGGATTGTTATGCCAATAATATGTTTCATGTAATTTGGTGCAGGTTCCAGAAGGATTTGAAATGTGTGTGCGTTTAATGCTTCCAGGAGAGATATCTGTCATCACCTGCCCCCCAGACTATGCATATGACAGATTCAAAAGGTGTTTTGATAAAGTAAAATATGTAGTTGTGCTGGTAAATACAATATTAATGGAGTCATTTCATGAGCAGGCCTGCTAATGTTCCTGAAGGCGCACATGTTCAGTGGGAAATTGAGCTTCTTGGTTTTGAGATGCCAAAGGTAAAGGACATTTGTTTTTCCAGTTCCCCGACTCTCTTGATTTCTACTAATAATGTGCTTCATTTGAACAAGATGTCTATTTTGCTTCTAAAATTTTCTTTATTGTCATCTGGTGAAAGGGCTTCTAATATTTACTGGCCAATCCGAGAATGCATCAATTTTTGGCATTTATAAAGTAATTTGAAGGAAAAATAAATTAGGAGAAACCATTAATAATTCCATTGGTTTTTTATCCCTAACGTAAATTTAGAAAAACAAAACATTGTATTGGGAAAATGTCCAATTTGTGTTATTTATGTCCATTTTGTGTATTATTTTATACGCTGTCCAGCATTGTTAAAATGTTTATTTCGATGGGCCAGTGGGTTTTGCTGTGCTTTAGTTTTCTCCAATGAAAGCAATTCCTTGAAACTGTTAAGTACTAGTATATTTATTTACGAGGATAGGTTATAAAGAAAACCGTTCTCTCAATCTTCAGTAGCTTTATTGAGTTTTGAAAATCATTTCCTTCATTTCTTATGCATGAACCGTATCTAATTGCAGGATTGGACTGGATTAAACTTTCAGAATATAATGGATGAAGTAGAAAAGATAAAGACCACAGTATGATCTTTAGTGGCATTGCCTTTTTTTTTTTTTTCATTTGATTCCCTGTGCACTTTATAATATTTGTTGGTAGGACTTATTTAAGTATTTGATTTCTTTTATTTGCTTTTTCAGGGGAACAGACTATTTAAAGAAGGAAAGTATGAGCTGGCCAAGGCAAAATATGAGAAGGCATATAACCATTTGAAATTTTTATCTATTCTTTTGACCTATGCTGCCTACATCATTAGTTTCTTAGTGTCTTTGTTAGCTTATGTTGTTGTGAATGATTTTAACTTGAGCCTCATATGTTTACATTTTAAATCGCTGCAAAGTAGATAAGTGTGTATTATTAGCTTTTGAGAACTGTAGAAGGTGTTGCCAAATGAAGATTGACATACTTCTCTACGGATTTTTTTTCTGTTTTGTTTTTCTCCACTGAAAATTTGTTCTGATTCGAAGCAAAACCAATAAGGAAACAAAGTAATGGAGATGTTCTTAAACTTGACTTAAGAATCCTAATCTGTGATTCATAAATTTTCCTCATGAATAGCTAAATTACCATTTTCGCAGTGTTACTATTTTAAATCTGGACTTCCATTTTATTATGATCAATAAGAAGAAACTCTTTTTCTAGGTTTTTTATTGCTTTGTTAATGTATAGAATTTTTCATTGCTGGACTGTAATCATATGACATCAGGTTGCTAGTTTAATCAAACTATCTGTAGTTACATTTCAGTATGATCAATGAAAAGAAACTCGTTTGCTAGATTTGTTATTGCTTGGTTAAATTAATAGAGTTTGTCAATGTTGGAGTATAATCATAGGAAATATGTTTGCCAGATTATTCAAAAGATTTAAACTGCACATACCTTCGAAGATGAATGGATATCTGAATTAGGATTTCATTTTCTTAATCGACTTGCATTTGGAAAATCTTAAGAGAATCAATCTTGTCAAATTATGGTTTGCATACATAATTTGCATACCCTGGCCACCTGTTCTAGGAATGTTACAAAATTTTTTGATATCAACACAGAATACTGTCAGCTTATTTCATTGGAAAACATTTAGGGCCATAGCACTGGTTGACTTTTATATAAAGCATACAAACTATAATAATTGCAATTTAATGCGTTCCTCTACTATTTGCTTGTTTATATGGTTACTTTGGTTTTATTGATAAGTGTGAAAATTTGTAAAGAATCAATATCCTGTCAATGTATCTAAAGGAATTTAGTTTTTTTTTATTTGTTTCAAACAGGTTCTTCGGGAGTACAATCATGTTAATCCCCAAGATGATGAGGAAGGGAAAACCTTTTTAAATTCACGAGTAAGTTTTTTTTTTTTTTTTTTTTTGTGTAGTACAGAAGGAATCTTTACCCTATATTTAGTTCTAAACTTCTAGTATTGTCCATCTAGAAGGAAACGGAACAGCTTATGTATGCTTAAATCCTTATCCTCTCTAGTTTTTTTGAAGTTCAATTTTATGTCATAAATCCCCAACCTACCTTTTAACCATTAAATATGTGTGCTTGCTTGTGGGGATTTGTGTTTTCTAGTTTTTTCATTTCTCTCTGGGAGTGTATACACAGTTGTAGAGGCGATTTGTTGTTGATTCATGTCGTCTTTGATTTTTTTATTTAGTCTTGGTTGTGTTAATTTTAAGTTAATGGTATTTGCAGAACGCATTGCATCTGAATGTTGCAGCATGCTACCAGAAAATGGGTGAATACAGAAAATCAGTTGAGACGTGCAATAAGGTAAATCATTCAAAATAATAGCATTTATTCTCCGGTGTCTCAGTATGAGAGCAAATGTCCAAATCTCAAAAAGGAAAAAAAAAATTAAGGGATGTACTGATGGAAAATTTAAATTTATTGAAGCCCTTCAGACATGGATGTTTTTAGATGCCTATTGTTAGAATTGACTTGCAAGATTTTTTTTATATAGATTTGATTATTAATTTCATTGTTATAGCTCAGAATGTTGTGACAATCCTCCACCAAAGTGAAAGTGTGCTTTAGTACTTTGATGAATTGATGATGTAAGCAAAGCCTTAAAAACACAATTATTTGATAACCTTGTTATTTAATTGTTTCATATTGATAATAATTTTCAAATAATGAAGGTTCAAATGTGTTTTGTCATGATTACTGGTTTGTGTATGTCTCACGAGTACACAATTTTGGACTGAACCAGCTTTGTATTTTAAACCCTCGTGTCATATCTATCTGCATTTAACGTGTTATGTTGAGTCCTTTTTCTCTTTTGATGTTTATTTAGAGTTTGGATGGTCAGAGCGGCTTTTCCACTGTTTTTTTTTTTCCATTGGAATGAAGATATTTAGTACCAAGAGTGGTTGATTTGGTATCTGGATAGAATGTAAAAGCTTTTTATGCTTGTTAAGATTGAGCAGGTCAAATTGGCCGATGAAAACTGGACAACATACCTGTATAGCTTTCCTAATTTTCTTGATGAGTATTATGTCATTAGGTGGAATAAAATCTATTTAACATTTTATGTTTCATTTGATGCTAGCAGGTATTGGATGCTAACCCTGTGCATGTCAAGGCTATTTATCGCCGGGGCATGGCTTACATGTTAAATGGAGACTTTGAGGAAGCACGGAAAGATTTTAATGCGGTGAGTCATAAACCAAGTATTTCAAATACTCACAAAACTCCATGAAGTAGTAATTTATAGCACGAAAGGGGATATAATCGTATTGCTTATTATTGATATCAGATGATAAGCATGGACAAGTCTTCTGAACCAGATGCTAACGCTGCCCTCCAAAAGCTCAAGCAATTAGAACTGGTAATTTACATAAACATTAGTCTCTATAGATTATAACTTTTATGGATGGCTGATAGGACAAATAAATTCAGCATTAATTCTTTCAGATATGTCATGTTAGCTTAACTTCCATGCAATTTTTTTGGTTGGCTGCGTTCAAAGTGTAAAGTGAAAGCAGGTTTTTTGAGAAGTCACCGGCCGCTATCACCCACCACCACCGCTTGACAACGCAAGCCATCGCCACGCTTCACCAACCACTAGGTGGCGATGTCGTCCATCGCCGGCTGCCGTTATTGCCCACACCTTGCTGCCCACCATCCTCTCCGTTGGTCACCTTCGATCATCTTTTGCTATAAAAGCATTTTTTATTTTACTTTTGCATTTCTTACTTCAAACAAACAAAAAAAAAAGGTAAAATTTTGCATTTGTAGTACATTTAACTAAATAAGTTAGAAGTTTTTTCAATGCATTACTTTTGCTTTACTTTGCATTTCTTTAATTCTATGAAGTCATTTTGTTTCTTGAAAAAGAAATGCAGAGTAAAATGAATGCAATGTATTTGAAATATTTTGAAGTTATTTTGGATGAACTTAAAATTCATGCGAATAATTGCCTTTTTTATTGTTTGAATTGGAGTAAAATGAGTGCAATATAAAGTCTAATGATGGTGGTGGTAGGGATGGTCGATGACATGTGTTAGCAACGATCAGTGGGTACAGAGGCTAGCGATGGGCGGCTGCTGGCAATGGAACTTGGCTAAATCTAATGATTTTAAATACACCAAAATTGAATTAGATGATGAATTCTAAATACTTCAAAATTTTACTTTGCATTTTATTTACTTCAAACTAAACACTAATTTTGAAACTCATGCATTTGGTATGATTTACACCCATTTTACTTCAAACCAAACAACCCTTATATTTCTTTTTCATCAAACTAAATAGCCCCTTAGTAAAATAAATGTCCTGCTAATGTTATTAGTTGTGAAATTTTGAAGTTTATAATTTATGGTTTTTAAAATTTAAGGTTTATGATGCATGACTTAAATGCTTAGGCAATATTGAATACGAATTTTGCACGCTTTAATCTAAAAAGCAATATTAACTTAAACTTGTAGTGGTTTAAACAATGAAATAAAAACGAGAAAGGAGTGACACTAGCTTAGGCCAAGTCACATAACTAGAAGTTAAGACCACAAAATAATCAATTCCTCAAGCATAACATACATGAAAGATTTTCAACAACAAATTCCTAAGTTAATAATAAGACTAGTGACTATGAAAATCGATCCCTCAATCAACTCTCTAAATTACTAGGTTTCGCGGAGGGAGTTAACACATCCTTTATGAATCAATTAAGACCACAGGTTAGGGTAAAATTTAGATATGAAAAGATTTAGGGGAAAGATTCACCTTGCTCAGGATTTGGAGACAATCTGCCATTGGACGGAAGCAAGTTGCTCGTCGATAGCTCTAGCGAGGGTGAAGACAATCCTCTCCATGTACTCCTCTACAGTTTGGTCAACTTCGAGGTTGATGTCGAAGAACGGTGAGTTGAGGATGTCGACGCAGCCTTGGTTGTTATAAACGATCATGTGATCAAGTTCTGGATCCACCATACATGAGGAAACAACAGATTTCGGTGTACTGGAGCTTCCGGACAGCAACTGTTGATTCCTCGGCCGGCTGGAGAGCAAGGGAAGTTGCAAAATTCTTTAGACAGCAACCACGACAGTGTGGACAGCAGTTTTGGCCTTTGGACAATTCTAGACAACAACCTATAATGCTAAAAACAGCCTTCGGCATTTATTTTATGATGCTGGGAGCTTTTGGACAGCAATTTTTGACCTTCAGGGGTGCAGCACAGCAAGACACTCTCGCTGGAATACGTGGACAACTAACAGGAATTTCAGTGAAAGAGAGGAAAACGTGGGGGAGAGGGAAAGGTTAAGGGGGAGTTGATTTGAGATTTTAAGGGACTTTTTTAATTAAATAGGAGGGGGAAAAAGAGGGGCCGACAGCTTTGATTGGAATTGGATGGGGAATTAATGGGGGTTGAGGGAATTGGAGAGAGAGGGTGGGTCGGGTATGCATGGGTGAATTGATTGGGAATTTGAAACCTTTCCAAACGTATGGTATTAATTAAAGAAAGAGAACTAGAAGAGAATCTCTAATTAATTAATTAAATTAGAGAGGGGGGTTGGCCGGCCATGCATGAGGGAAATTGATTGGGGATTTGAAGTCTTTCCAAACATGGGGTATTAATTAAGGAAAGGTCATTAGAAGAGAATCTCTAATTAATTTCATATTTGAAAAGATTGGAAAGTGTCCAAATTAGATTAATCTTATTTTGGGAAATGATCTAAATTCAAATAAATTTGAATTTGAAATTTGAAATCCTTCCAAAGCCCGGATCACCCACTAGTCGCAGGAAGCGTCCGGACTCGTGGTTACCTTTTGTTCTCTATTTCTTCCCCTTCTCCCTCCACCGCCAGTCAAGTTTCATCCAAAAGTTGTTGGCCTAGCACCCACTCCCATCTCCCTTTCTCGGCCAAACCCCCACTGACATCACAACCCCATGTGCCACCAATCCCCTCCATCTTCTCCCCTTAGCCGCCGGCCACAAACTGCCCAAGCCCTCACCCTCTGGCCATACTTTCCCTTTCCCTCCCTTTCTTTCCAAAATCTCTTCTAAGGAAAGAATTGAAGACTTATCTAATTTAGATCATCTTAAATTTGGAAGGAGCATACTATGAAGCATTGGACTTCACAGGATGAAACAAGGGATAGATCAATTGTTATGGCGATGACTCGAATAAAGACCCTTCATTAATAAAATATAATTAAATAAAAAAAAGACCCCTCAGTAATTACAATGCAAGTGATTTTTGAGTTGTTGCCAACTATTTTAGCTTTCTTTGGTAATTAAATGTGAATGAGTAGGTAATTAAAAAAATGGAGTTGAACTTAATATTATATGATACTTTTATATAATTATTATATTTTATATTATTTTGTTCTTGTGATATGTAAATTTCAATTATATTTCATGCAATTTATCAATTGTCACTTTTCGTCTTGTGCAATTTTATGTTTCATGTCTATACTAATTTGTTACTTCCTAACTCATTAAAAAACTAATATGTCATGTCATTTAACATATTATTTGGGTACAACAACAGCAACAACAACAAACTTTTATCCCACTATGTGGGGTTGGCTACATGTAGACCTGTCAATATTGGACCCGACCCGAAAACCCGACCCGAACCCGACCCGGAATTTTCGGGTTTGGGTTGACCCGAACCCGAAGCGGGTCGGGTTCGGGTCCGGTAAACCGACCCGTTTGCAAAAACGGGTCGGGTTCGGGTTGACCCGACGGGTTGCCGGGTCAACCCGAAAACCCGTTTAATTTAAAA